>NW_027186457.1:14709754-14757517 GCF_028583685.1 Petaurus breviceps papuanus | reverse complement strand
AAGCACATGGTGATGTCTCTTCTTTAAGGTCATTTCCACTGATAAAACTCACTTCCCCTTTCCATGTCTTTATATGCATCTTCAGGGGATCCTGATTGGAAAAGGGCCTTCCTCTAGCCTTACTATCATGCTGTGAATACCAACGGAGCATGTAGATGGTAAAGCCATTATCCCTAGCTCTTGCAACAGAGTTATTGCTTCCTATTTTTCTTTTCCCCAGGCAAACATCTCTTTCATGACATCTTTTACACCGCTTCTCACACACAATTTACTACAGCCTACCTATGTTTGCTATGAAACTTCCCAATATTCTTTGGGTGACCCACAATTTTATTCTTCAGAGATTATGGTATTGTATAATTCATTACCATATAGCTTCACTGGGAGGGTATTGCTATTTTGTTTTAAGATGAGTTTTTCTTTCAGGGAGAAGCTTAATGATAACTCTGATCAATATCCCAATGCTATTCATCATTATTTTTCCTATTCAATTATGGGCCAGCTTATTGTTCATCCCTAGCATTTCTGAAAGATATATATCTTGATGGATTGTCCATGTAGCTGTTCACCATAATCTACACAGTATTTTTCATCCACTTGATTTTTACCATGTAGATTGTAAGGTCAATCTGTTCTGAATGATCATGTATGTTATTGAAGCTCTATAGTGTTCCAGGACTTAATATAATTGGCATAATGCCATTTACATTCAGGAGCATCTATGGAACCCAGCCTATATGGGGAAACCTTTGAGATATTGTGAGTTCAGTTCCAGCTACCCCAATAAAGCAAATATTGCAATAAAGTCAATCACATGTATTTTGCTTTCCCAGTGCATTTAAAAGTTTTGTTTACACTCTAGTGTAGTCTATTAAGTGTGCAATAGTATTATGTTAAAAAAAAAAAGCAATGTACGTATCTTAATTAAAAAACACTTTGTTGCTAAAAAGTGCTAACCATCATCTGAGCCTTCAATAAGTGATAATCTTTTTGCTGGTGGAGAGTCTTACCTTGATATTGATGACTGCTGACTGATCAAGGTGTTTGGTTGCTGAAGATTAGGGTGACCATGTTAATTTTGTAAACTAAGGCAATAATAAAGTTTGCTGCTTCAATTAAGTCTTCCTTTCACTTGAACATTTAGAAGCCATAGTAGGGTTATTAATTGGCCTGATTTCAGTATTGCTGTGTCTCAGGGAATAGGGAGGCCCAAGAAGAGGGAGAGATATGGGGGAATGGGTGGTATGTGGAGCAGTCAGAACACATACACACATTTATTGATTAATTTTGCGATCTTATATAGGCCCTGTTCATGGTGCCCCAACACAATTACAATAGTAATATCAAAGATCACTGATCACAGATCACTATAACAGATATAACAATAGTGAAAAGGTTTGAAATATTGTGAAAAACATCAATATGTGACACAAAGACACAATGTGAGTGCATGCAGTTGGAAAAATGGTGTCAATAGACTTGCTCAGTGTAGGGTTACCACAAACCTTCAATTTGAAAAAAAAATGCAATGATTGCAAAAAAAATAAAATAAAATGAAGTACAGGAAAATGAGGTATGTCTGTATAGGAAATTCCTGTCCCATTTGTATACTGTGTAAGACATGCTGGGATGGCAGCAAACACCTTTGGCAAATATGCTTCCTTGTTTGATACCTAGCTTAATGTTGACAGGAAATGTGGTGGGGGTGGGGGAGTAAATTTCCATAGGAAATATTTTAAGATCTTAAAATATATAATGATATATTTTAATATAGAAAACTATAATATGACATTTTATACTGTATCCCTATTAATCAATTAGCATTAATATATATGATGTGGTATATATTGTTATTTTCTATATTAAATATGTATTATATATAAAACATGGTGATATGATATGATATGATATGATGTGATGTGTTATGATATGATATGACATGACATGACATGACATGGTATGGTATGGTATGGTATGGTATGATGATAGGATGTTGCACTAAGATTTTTGGGACACCCTGCATATCTATAAGATATAAACATAGGAAGATATGGAAAACTACACATACTGTGGAACTTGGTTATTTTGGGTGATTTTGTTAAACTACTTTTCCCTCCTCCTTTTGTATTCTGTGTTATAATGGATTACTCTTTAAATGGGAGAGGTGGAAGTGATTCATTGTGTAATCTATGGTAGAAAATTGCCCACAAACCCATATGTTTCATTCTCCTTTTTATCAACCACATCCTTGATATGGTCATAGGCCATTCTCTTGGAAATTTTATAGCTATTAGAACGATGGTTCAATGTTGACCCAATAACCCACGGGCTACAATAATACCCATCAAACACCTAGAACACCTCCCATGGGAGAACAGAAAGAATCTTGAAGGGGCGGCTAGGTGGCACAGCGAATAGAGCACCGGCCCTGGAGTCAGGAGGACCTGAGTTCAAATCTGGACTCAGACACTTAATACAAAAACTAGCCATATGACCTTGGGCAAGTCACTTAACCCCAATTGCCCTACCTTCCCCTCTCCCAAAAAAAAAGGCAAAAGAAAAAAAGAATCTTGAATTTGAAATCAGAGGATCCCAGTTTAAATCTCAGCTCACTTATTTATGGACTGTGTGACCTCATCCAGGTCACTTAACATCTCTGCACATGAGAATCCTCATCTACAAAATGAGGGGTGTGGAATTGATGATTTTTGAGGCAAATCCTCTCTGGAAGATTTATGGGAGGATACAGTATGGCAAGAATTACTCCAGATACTAAGGTGTGGTTGAGTCATAATCCACCAGCAGAAGGAAGAGCCATGCTCCAGACACTACACATCCATCAAAGTATTCTTTTCCATATGTGAAAATAGACCCATCTGCAGAGAAGTATTCCAGTCCAAATTAAGCTTGACATAAATGGGCACTCCTAAACTTCAGAGAACATTTAGGACAGAACTCTTCAAACTGTGATTTAGGACAGAATCCTTCACATGTTTCCATGTTCCAGATGTGATACAGATTTTCGTTTGTTTTTTTTTTAAAGCAATCGGGGTTAAGTAACTTGCTCAAGGTTATACGGCCAGTTATTTCTGGGTGTGGTTCTGAGTATCTGACCTCGGATTTGATCCAGGTCATCCCGACACTGGAGCCAGTGCTCTTACTCGCTGAGCTACCTGGCCGCCCCTAAGCAATTGGGGTTAAGTAACTTGCTCAAGGTTACACAGCCAGGTGTTTCTGGGTGAGTGCTAAGGGTCTGAGCCTGGGATTCAATCTCCAGGTCGTCCCAACACTGGAGCCAGTGCTCTTACTCGCTGTGCTAGCTGGCCGCCCCGTGATACAGATTTTCTATGGAAATTTTGATCTGAGTGATACTTCCCTTCTAAAGTATTAAATATGAGTTGGTAACATAAAACTATCATTTACAGCAATTTTCAATATGAAAATATTGCTTAATTATCTTTGTTTTCATCTAAATTTCCGTGACTCCTTTTATCCTATCCTTTGTCTATTTCTAGGGTCCTACTTTCCCAAATCCCAAATCCCAATCAATTCCATGCCCAAAATTAGTTTTGGGAAAACTGGATTAAGATCATTCAAAACCATTGGGAACTTTAGATCTAACTAAAATTAAGGAGAATGCACTACCCAAGTAGTCCATTCAGCAAACACTTCTTAAATCTCCCAATTTTGCATTAGGTAGACTGTCATGGTGGATAAAGAACTGTTCTTGAAGTCAGAAAGACCTTACTTCAAGTCCTATCTCTAATAGATACTGATTTTGTGATCTTTAGTAAGTCATTTAAACTCACAATGATCTAGTAAACCATCAAAAACTAAGTTTCAAGGCACTTGGCCCTTAGTACCGAGGAAGGGCAGTGAATCTACATGTGGGAATTCCTTATACCAATAGAATCTCAGACCCAGTTCCTATCCTCAGTCTTATCCCTATCCCTAACTCTTAGTTGCTGGGGTGGGGGTGAAGGTGGAGAGGAAGATAAGATAAGAAAGGAGGGAAGGTAAGAAAGGTCTTGGCAGCTTTGCCTTTCTCATCCTTCCAAAGGATCAGAACAAAGTTCCCAAAGCCTTATCTCCTGAGATATATCTGCTTATGATTATTATTATGTTGTTTGTTTCTGCTTATCCCCAACTGAAAATTTGTATTTGGGATAGCATTTTCAGATTCTGTCACCATTGTTTCATAAGTTGTCTGAGAACACTTATATCCAAATTGTCATTATTCGTTCTTCATTCTCAAATGACATCATGAGGGTGATGTCTTGACTTGCATGTAAATAATTGAGGCACAGCTACAAAAAGTTATATGTCCATGTGAACAGAGACCACAACAATTCAATTTAACATTTGTAAAATGCCTCCTCTGTATTTATTTTATTGTGCTTTAAATGCACTAATAGGGGACCTGCCATATTACTGTATTTATAACTATACTATGTCCTCACAGTAAAACAGGAGAGCAGCAACTGTTTCATTTTTAATTGCACCCCCGGCCCCTGGCAGAGTACCTGGCACATGGGAGCCACTTAATGCATGCCTGTTGGTTGGTTGGTTGATTGATTGATGGCTGATTGGATGTCAGGACAGAAAATATAAAAATCAATTAGGTTCTTCCCTCTGTTCCATTATGCTTGGGGGGAGTGGGTTTGAGGAGAAAATACATCAGGTTTTCATACCAGTAAATATATATGCAAAGTAAAGATGGAGAGGGTGATAGCAATTGCAGGGATGATTCAAGCAACGCCCAAAGTAGAAGCTGGCTTGAAGGAAGCATTCCAGACGTGGTGCAGAGTTACAGAGGCGAGAGATACAAAATTATAGATCTTGAAAGCCATGGAGTTCAATCCTCTTGTTTTACCAACTTTGTTTACTTGTTTTTAATTTTCTGCCTTTTCCCCATTTGTCAGGGAAGAGCTAACAAAGGGCACAAAGATGGGGTTTCAGGAAATGCTTGAATGAAGGAGGTGAGTGGTTTGCCAGGTGATAGACCTAAGGCATACAAACAGAAAAATCAAACTGAAGGGAGATTTGAACCTGTCTTCCAGACTCCAAATCCAGAGCTATCTCTGCTATACCCGGCTTCCTCTCATAGATGGAAGGCTACGTACCAGCAACAGCAACACCGAGTCATTTGGAATCATCCAAAAATCTCTTTTCCACCAAGAAAAATATTTCTTACTTTCTTAGTCTAAATCATGTTGGTTCATTTTATATATCCATGAAATAAGAAACCAGAGAAGATATTTAGTCAATTGTCTTGATCTTCTATTTAATTAAACTCAACAAGTATTTATTAAGTATTAAATATCCTAGGGTCTGAAGACAGAAAGACCAAAAAATGTACAAATATACCCTATGCCTCAAGGAACTGACATTCTATTTCATGCACAGGGTGGGATTTCAGTCTTGGAATGAAGAGTGGTGTGGTGATGATTGGTGAGCAGGAATGGGTAGGGATTTTCTAATATAGGGAATATCACTAGAGAGCCAGTAGGGTCAGGAAAATGAGACTGAGAGAACACTGAGTCTCTTTCCTGAATGGGGAATTAGTGAGTCCTAGAAATTGTTAAACTCTAAGTAAATCAAGCAGCATCCTGGCTCATACAGATGTCTGGGATTGGCATTGTTTGGTGCCCCCCTAGACTTTCTTACTGTAAGACCCTTAACAAAGAAGGCACCTATACTTCCAGTGAAGAAAATAATAAGTGTTTATGAGTTGCTAAGCCCTCCTCAACTTATGTAAGTCATAAGCATTATTCTCTAAACAATGGATTTTTTCCCTTGTGTGCATAGGGAGGTAGGAAAAAATAATTGCCTCTGATTCAGTGGGTTATAGATTTTTGAGACTGCCTATTCTTTAGTTGGGATGCCCACAAAACTCCCATTGATTTTGAAGTTCATTTAGGAATTGATTGATGAATAGAACCCTTTCATCTTTAAGATTAATTTGAAAGCAGCTATCCACATGGGTGAGAGTTTTAATGTCATGTACCACAGTAAGGGTCCCATGCCCAGAGCATGGAATTTTCTTATGAAATCAATGTGTCAATACTTCAGTGGGTCTGTGATCTCATTGATGGGAATAGTTCCTCTGCTGAAGTAGATTGTGACCTATTCACAGTTTCTGATTCTGTGTTTATCATCCTTGTTTTTATAATAGATTTCTCTAAAACTTCTATAGAATATGGACCCAATTGCTTGAGGGTCCTTCATTTAAGTTTCCTGGTATGTCATGCAGCCCTCAAGCTTTCTATTATTCTCAATACATAACTAAATTCCTTTTCTGATCCAGCACAGAACCATAGACTTAGGGATGGAAGGATCCATGGAGCCATGTGATCTAACCATCTCATGCTATAGATGAGGAAACAGAGATTCAGAGAGATGGAGACTTGCCCAAAATTTCACAGGTAAAGAGAGGCAGTGGTAGACGTTTGTGTCCTTCAAATCCAAATTCTGTGTTCCTTACACTATATTGTACTGTCCTTGATGGTGTTACTTATGCCATCTCTATTTCACAATTATCACTGGCAAATTATATTTTACAATTATCACTGGTAAATAAGAGATAACCTACTTACATGCACCAGGTGTCTTTTCATTGCCTTTGGGGACAGAGGGAAAAATGTTGGGAGACCCAGGTAGAGAGAAGGATAAAGAATTTTAATAAACTGGATTTTTTGGAATGATAAAGCTACCCTGGGGTGACCAAATTAAATGTCTGTTGGAGATTAAGGGAAGTCCAGGGAAACAAACTCATTTGAAAATTCTCTTAGTCTCTGCAGGTCTCAAAGTAATAAGGTAGGGATGGAATGTGTTATACAATCAGAAATACCCAGGAATCAAACATTACTTCTAGATCACAAAAGTATCACTTGGGTGCTGTCAGGTCCTCAAGGCAGCAAATGTAGAATAGATATGAAAGAAAGAGAGGTGGTCCAGGAGGGAGAGGCAACTGGAGCTTTCTGGGAGTGTGGGTAATTGAACTGTGTGTCACCTGGAGATTCCAGTCTTTCTTTTTTAATGGGCTGTGAATTCTCCCCAAAATTGTCCAAGGCCCTGCCTTAGTAATAGCGGTCATTTGGAATTTTGTTCTTCTAAGGAAAGAAGACTAGAGACGAAGGCTAGGAGCTCCCCAAACATTACACCAAATCTTCTACCCATGTTTGAATTTAATGTGTTGATTTCTTCCAAGGCCTAATTTACTGCCTTCTTAATTATTAACCATTATATATTATCAATTGCTAAATTATGAGTGAGACACCCCACACATTGCATAAAATCTCAATATATTACACTCTTGTTTAGAAAAATAGATGTTTTCCCAGGGATTTGAAATACTTCATGTGGTATCCTGAATTCCCTTACTTACAAAAGGGAATTTCCTATTATCTGACCAGAAAATGGTACTGTTCTTGGAGAGGCAGTAGATGCCATGGTTCTGAACTTGAAGCCAGGAGGACCTGAGATTGAATCCTGCCCTGGGCACCTGAAAGCTAAATGACACCACCACAATCCCACCCCCATCCTTGGCAAGCTGCAAATCAATTATCAGGCCGTAGTTCTCTCATCTCTTAAAAAAAATAAGTAATAATAACAACATCTACCTCACACGAGTTTTATAAAGATCAACTGAAATAATTTCTTTAAGTGCTTGCATATCTTAAACCCCTATGAAACTGTGAGTTAGTTATGAAGTGAGAATTTGATCTTAACTTCTTATAAAGTAAAGCCAGATGTGACTCAGTAGGTCTTCAGACACTAGGCCTAGACATTTATAGTGTGAGAGATGGGCTTGGATGATAAGTAAAAATTTCACCTCCACGTGTCTCAAACATAACTTGACTCTTCTAAACAGGTCAGCCCTTCAGCACAAGCAAGGCAAGGGAAGCTGCTGGCCTCTGAACTGTGCTGTTTTCAGAACACAAGCTTTATAGGCCCCGAATGGCCCCATGGCCCCAGCTCTGTGCAAACTAACCTCTCCATCATCATTTTAAAGGGAAAAGTCTAAAATAACATGATTTAGTTTTAGCAGATTTAGTAAAATAATCAATACTCTGTGATTTTAGACATCATAATAATTTTAAGAATAATTGAGGTTTTAATAGATTTCAAAGTTTGCAACATATCTTCAATGCATTGGCTCATCTGAGCCTAACAACAGCCCTGTGTGGAGAGTACTGCATGTAGGCATATACCTTCATTTTACAAACAAGGAAACTAAGACACAAAGAGATTAGGTGATTAGTTTATGGTCCCCAGTTGGTACTTTTCAAAGGTAGGATTTGAACTCAGGTCTTTCTGATTCCAGGGCCAGGACTTTAACTACCATACTAGCTCTCTATAGTTTTGTAAAAAAAAAATGCAAGCATAAATTCTCACATCTCTCATTAGTGAACTTCAAGTTTATTATGAATCAACAGTATGATATAACAACCAAAAGGTAATATGACCTCAGACTTATCAAGTGAGACCTATGTATATGCCTTGGGAAGTGGTAGTCCTTCTGCATTATTTTTCTGCTTATCAACATCTTTTCAGCAGCTGTTCAGAAGGGCCCTCTTCCCCATTCATTAAGCAGTCAGGAAAACAGCCACAGAATACCTGTATGTGCTATGAAGTAGAGAGTAGAGGTCCTCCATTCCTTATCATCTTGAATTTCCAGATGCATACTCACCACCTTCACATGAGGGCATTGCATCAGAGTACCCTTCTTGTACTCCAGAGGACTAGGCTCTCCTTGGCCAGCCCTCTATTATACTAGATGACAACGATGATGATGGTGATGGTGATGATGAAGAAGAAGATGATGATGGTGATGGTGATGATGATAATGATGCTGATGACAATGGTGATCACGCTGGTAATGATGATGATGATGATGGTGATGGTGATGATGGTGATCACGCTGGTAATGATGATGGTGAGGGTGGTGATGATGATGGTGATGATGATGATGATGATGGGAATGACAATGGTGATCACACTGTTAATGATGATGATGATGATGGTGATGGTGATGATGATGGTGATGATGGTGATGATGATGATGGTGGGGATTACTATGGTGATCACGCTGTTAATGATGATGATGATGATGATGGTGATGATGGTGATGGTGATGGTGATGGTGACATTGACCATGATGATGACATGACAACTTGTGCAGTGCTTTATATTTTGGAAAGCACATTCAGTCCATTATCTAAAGCAATGTACTTTAAATTTGAAATCAGACTATAATTTTTGATTTTAAGATTGAGAAGATTTGATAGAATTCTAACTTGAACAGGAGAAGATAAAACTCAAATACAGTGGAAAGTGAATTTAGGTTTCTAAGCAGATCAATTTGAGTTATACTTCAAGAATTTTTTTTCCTTTTCTTTTTGGTCCCAACTTGTGTTTTCATCTGTCAGGTAAACACCTAGTAGGGAAACTCCTCCATCAACATAGCTCAGCAACTCAATTATTATTAAACTTAAGATGAAAATAGATTAAGTCAGGTTATCATGGAGAATGTCATAATTTAGTTATTTAATGTGTAGTCATATAAAAAAAACCTTTAGAAAAACTATGATCCAGGTCTCTAGAGTCACATAGACTTCTCTTAAGTGGACTTGCACATACTTTGTTCTAAATTTCCTTGGCTATGATGATAGCATTTTTTTTATGGAAAAGAGGCATGTTTCACATTCTTGCAAGGAAGCAAACAGGAGAATGGAATGGTGAAAATCACAAAAGCTCAAAGAACTAAGACTGGAAATATACTTTATTTGCCATAACCATAGGGAGTGGGTTTGTGTGTAAGGTTTAAAGCTAAATGAAATTGAAAGACACAAACCAGTAACTCAAGCTATTATCAGCTCTTTAAATAAGGCATGATTTTACATTAATGCAGAAATTCTACCCCTGAACAAAAAAGTAGTTTATAGTACATAGAAAGTTATCGGCATAGTTGCAAAAATCATTGCAACCATCATAAAGCACCATGCTGTATTTTGAAATTGCCGTGGCATGGTAGGAAATGCTGTATTGGGAGTCAAGAGACCAGGCAAATAATTTAGCCTTTCATGACTTAGTTCCTTCATCTCTAAAATGAAGGAATTGGTTCCCAGTTTCCTTTGAGTCCCTTAAAGCTCTGTGCTACCATGGAGATTATACGAACTAGTATGTAGAGTGTACACTTTAAATCATAGCTAAAAAGTAGTGACTGAATCTGTAACCAACTTTTGGATAGCTGCATAGGGCACTGAGTAGTTAAGCGAAAGATAACAGAGCTAATGTGTGTCAGAGGGAAAATCTGAACCCAGGTTCTCTAACTTCAAGGCCAGCACTCTATCCTCCATCTTGCACATCCTCTCCAAATGACTTGTTTTTTGGGTTTTGGTTGGGGCCTGGAGATAGAATTTTGTTGTTTTAGAAAACTCAGTGATGCAATTCTTTCTGTCAATATATATTAGAATCTGCTCTACACTTTAGTGTGTAGAGAGATGCTGGGGGCACTGAGAAATTAAATAATTTGCCCAGGATCACACAATCAATATAGATCCAAGTTGGAGCTTGGGATGTGGAAAATGTGGCAGCATCTCCGAGGAGCAATGTGGTAGTTGGAATCTGGATGACATACAGTCAGCATGGCCTTCTGAGGGAGAACAGGAGGCACCTCCCAATGGCAAGGAGGTGGACAACTTTTGAGATTGAAGCCTTGGGCTCTTCTATGATCTTTGGGTACAGCAGTTCCTGACAGTCCACCTTCGAGTACAAAGCCTCAGGCTAAACAGCCTCTGCTATCTCCCTGACTCCCTGCCCACCTCAGGCTACTTCATACTTCCCTTCAGCACCTTGTTACCCTGGAAGTTTCTCCCCTTCCCCCACCTTGCAGCCCCCTCTTTTGGTCAAATTGTTTGCGTTCTTTCCCTGGCTCTGTTTCTGATTCTTCAGACACAATGCCACACAACGCTTCAGCTACCTTCTCACCCCGGAAGTTCCCTCATCCTCCAAGGCCTTGTTACCTTATAACATCGCTTTGCCCTTGTGATACTCCTTCTGGTGACCTCCAATCAGGCCCTCCATTTTGAGGAAGACCCAGGCCAGTTACCTTTCTATACTCTCCTGTCTCTACTACTGTCTCACCAGCAGACACCTCCCTCACCCAACCACCTTTAACATGAAGTTTCCCATCATTAGAATGTAAGCACCCGAGAGCCTGGTACTTAACACATGTTTATTGACTTCACTGCGTGGTTGGCACTCTAGCCAGTGGGCTACATTGTCTCTCTTCTTCATCAAAATAAAAACAAAAACCTAGCATTTTTAAGTAAAATTTTCTAGGTACAGGTTTCATATATGGCCATGTTGCTTATATATGCTTATATATGCCCTATTAAAATGTAGACTCCCTGGAAGCAAGTACTGTTTCATTTCTGCCTTTGTATCCCAGTGTTTAGCAGACTAGCAGGCACATAGTAGGTACTTTAAAAAATGCTCATTGACTGGTTGATTCTGTCTAGGGCAGGGACTTTCATTTTTGACTTTGTACACCTGGTGCATTGCCTGGCATTTATTAGGCACTAATAAATGCTTATTGATTGATTTACTGATTAAGTATTGACACCACACAATAGGGCTTCTAATGGACTCTGCAGTTTGATGAAACAAGCACTCCATTTTAATTGTTTTTTTTTCTGATCATAGCACCAGATTTCCACAGATTTTCCTAATCCAATCCTGGGTGTGGTGATGTGGTTTGACTGATCAAGATTAGGAATATAGTACATATAATATGAAAGCTTTGTTTTGCTTAGACCCAAGAGATGAGTTCACGTTTCATCCATAGGAAGGAGTTAGAAGTTACAGAATCATTAAATCTGAGTTGGAAAGGCTCAAAAGGCTGAGTCAGCTCCAGGAATCTGTTTTACAAATATAGAGTATATGGCATAAAGAACCTGGGTGACTTGTCCAAGGTCATGTAGCTATTCCCCAAGGCCAGTACCAGAGCACATTTAAAATTTCATATAAATGGGAGAAAACAGAGCCTGTCTTTCCTTAATCCCATTTATTGCTAAATAACTATGAAAGAGAATGAAAAGGTCTAACAAGGGCAATATTTAATTAAACTCACTATGATGTTATTGTAGTTAAAGACAAATAATGATTTTAGTTATTACATGTAGGTCACACCTCTCTACTTTCTCTGGCAGATGAAGTATGCACAATAATACAGCAATATGAGGTATAGAATGCTAGAAGTTGGCTTTTTTTTTTAAAAAGACTTCTAGCACATATTAAATTTAGAAAGTTCATTGGGCATTATCCTGTCTAGATTCCTAATTAAATGCACGAATGATAATTCATTTACTGACATTAGAAGCTAAGTGGTTACTCACACAAACACGCATAGAGCTAAAGACTTCTTGGTGGCTCTCAAAAGTTGACGTGCAACTCAACTAGTATCTTCACTGCAAACATGAGTGTCTTGTTATATTCTTTCAAAAGAACAGGAGAGTACTACAAAGGAAGTCAAGAATGCCGTTTATAACTTGGGATAAATCATTTAGCCCCTCCACTCTCTATCTACAAAATGAAACCGCTGGTTCATTCCAAAGTTCTTTTTAGCTCTCAAAATTTTGTGTCTCAGTGGTGACTTTACAAAATGACATGAAAAATGTGTACTTTATCTGTAATAAAGAAAAGGTAGGGAGTGGGGGGTGAGGATGGGCTAAATGACCTCCGATATTTCTTCCAACTCTAAATCTATGATTGGTTTCTACTTGTTAATATGTATTTTCAGAAAGATGGATATGTCAATAGGAACGAATGGCTCAGACCTCTTCTGAAGGATTCCTTAGGGTTCATCACCCCACCTCATCACCTGCCTCATTCGTCTTGTGGGCTTGCCCTGAATGGATTGGAAAGCTATGCAGTTAATCTGTCATTTTGATTTGTTCATAAAAAGGATTTATCATAATTTATCAGATAGAATTATTCAGTAATAGATGTAGATTGCATTCACTTTTCTATTCTCATTTTAAAATTCAAGTTCAGAGGAAATTTGGGGCTGGCCCATACTATGAGGAGGAGTCAATGAGAGATCTATAAGCTTGTCTCTCAAAAACCTTTATTTCAGAAACATGAACAAAAGTGATTCCAGATCTGTAATGTGGAAATGGGCATCCTGCAAATAATATAGTGACAAAAGTGTGAAGTATTACATACATTTTACATAAATCATGTTGAAAACTGAAAATTCATTTAAGCTTTTAAGTTTCCCTCCTATCTATGAGTTCGTACCTCCTCATCATTAAAAATGGCTCCCCCTCTCTGTCACCACACAGTTATGGCTCAGAAACCATCACCATTTTCCACTTTTCTAACCCTGTCGATTCCATTAATGGATGAAGAAGACAGATACTATTAGGCACAACTATTCTTTAATGGAGCAAAGGACAATGAGGTTTGGATTCTAACTCCAAATGGTACCCGGGAGGTAGAAAATGGGATTAAGGGCATACATTTACTCAAACAGATCTGGCAAATGAGGAAGCCCATCTTATTATTTCTATGGCCTTAACACACATGGAAGAATTGTAAAAATGGGGGTCTTGAGTTGTACCTCTCTCAGCTCATTATTGGCACTTGGGGAAATAGGAGGCTTCCAATTAATGGTACTTTATATATAGTATTTCTAAATCACTGTTTTGTTCTGTCATTTTAATAATCTAAAAGCATCTTTCACCTCATAAAGTTTGCTGAAGCAGAAATCCTCTAGGGGTACATGAACCCTCTTACCTTTGGTCATGTTGATAAGCAGAAGGCCCTTTTCTATTGGGGGTTCCTATGGTTACCATAGCACGGATGATGTGTGAGCTGCACTGCTGTTTTTTGATAAAAATAGATATTAACTACCAACCACAGTTATTTTTCATTTCACGGCACTTCTTGTTAAAGCACAATAAATTTAAAAGGAACCTTTCCAAAGGACCTCAATGGTGCATGATTGGTCATGTGTTTAAAAATATTCTTAATTAAATTCTTTTTCAATTAAGCAGGGCATTTTGCTGAATCTCTTCCCCCCCACATACACACCCTTTTTTTTTTTCTTTTTTGCATTGTGCCTGGCCTTGAGGAGGGTGGCTGATTAACAGACCCAGGAACCTATAATTAAAACCAGAACTGTTATTTTTAGAGAAAAGCCTCTTCAGAAGGGGAGGCTTAATTGGGATGTCGTTCATTTTTTTTTTCAGTTGTCATTGAAATACTCCCCCGCCCCTCACCCATCCAACCCAGTGGTTTTGGGTCTTTGTCTTTTGGATGAGACGCTTTATTATTAAAATCATTATACTCAAAAAAGCTTTTTGTTTTTGGGTTATTCTTTGTTGTTACTGTTGTTTTAAAAGACCTTCAGTCTACATGATCTTTATTCTCTATTGCTTTATAATACATTATAGTATTATATACTACATAGAATTTTATCATGCTATTGCTTTATAATACATTAAACTATTATATACTACATAAAATTACATTATACTATTGCTTTATAATATATCATTCCTGACAGTTCACTTCCTTTCATCTTGATCATATTTATGAAATATGCACATTGTATTTTCTAAAATCCTATGAATTGTTATTTTTCATTATCTGGTCCAACTCAATGCCTCATTCATTTCAGAAAGTATCTTATAACACTTTAATAGGATTATAAATTGGTAGTAGTAGTAGTAGCAGTAGCAGTGGTAATAGTAGTAGTAGTGATAGTATTTATGTCAGACTTTAAGGTTTTTCAAAACTCTTTACAAATATCATCTCATTTTATCCTGGCAACATCCTTGGAAGGTAGGGCATTATCATCGCTATTTTACAGTTAAGGAAATGGAAGCAAACAGAGGTTCAGGGATTTGCGCAGGGTCACGCAGCAAATGAGTGTCTGAGGCCATATTTAAACGTAGGTCTACTTGAGTTCTAGTCCAGCACTCTATGCACTGTGCCACCAATTTGCAGTTTAAAACTTGAAGAGACTGGGAATAATTTAGTCCAATCCCCTCATTTTACAGATAAGGAAACTGAGGTCCAGAGAAGTAAATTAATTTGTTTAAGGTTCCTTAGCTATGAAGGAGCAGAATGGATATTTGAACCCATTTCTTTGAATCCCCCAGCATTTTTTTATCCCACAAGACTGCCATGAATATTTTTAACCTTTTACATGTTAAATTAAGAACAAAATAGGTAGTTTCCAGATGACACACACAAAAAATCAACTATTTTCTATAAACTGTATCATTCAGCTGCTTAGATGCTTTTTCAAAAGGAAAATCATATCTATTTGGTATTTACTATAAAGTTAAAACTACATGTTAACACTGGAATGAGAGGTTGTTTGTTGTTCATTCATATTCCTGAAAAATGACCATTTCAACTGTATATGATGTAAATTCCTGATTTCTTTGCTTAGTTATTCTGGAGAGGTTACTGAGCCTTTTAAATATTTTAAAAATCTTATTTTTGTTGACAACTTTGGACTTTATATCACTTTCATTTCTGAGCTCCTTGAAAGCAGGGACTATCCCACATTCTGCCTTTTTTTGTATCCCCTGTACAAAGCATAGTGCCTGTCACATTGTAATTGCTTAATATATCTTTGTTGATATATCCTCTACATATGTGTGTGTGTATTCATAAAGCTATATCCTATAATAAAGATGAAAAAGGGGTGGGGAAGTAGTTCAGTAAAATCACTGAACATATCTGTCCTGTTTATCAGTATAAACAATATTCCACACCCTTAGTACCCACCTTTGAATAACAAAAAAGGAATAGTTTCATTTTTTTAAGGTCTTCTCTGGGGCCAAGTTTTGTCATAACTGAAGAACTTTTTGTCCTTTCTGTTAATGCTGTTTTAATCAATATGTATATTGTTTTCCAAATTCTGATAACTGTAATCTGTGTCAGTTCATATCGGTCTTCTCATGTGTCTCTGAATCCTTCACATTCATTGGCTTCTTATGGGACAGTGATATTCCATTACAGTCACGTAGAGCTATGGCAGACTTTTCTTTTTGCCTTTATCCTCCTCAGGGTATATGCCTAGCTGTGAGAACTCTGGGTCAAAAGGAATGGAAATTAGGGAACTTTATTTTAAATCATAATTCCAAATTGCTCTCCAGAATGATTAGATCAATTCACAAAACTGCCATTAGTGTATTTGTGTCCCTGTCTTTCCAACATCTGGGTTTCTGGTGTTGACTATTTTCATTTAACATAATCTTTTGCCAGTTTTCAAGGTATAAGGCAAAATCTTAGAGTTGCTTTGATTTTCTTTTCTCTTGTTCTTAGTGACTCAGAGCAATCTTTTTGTGGGGTTTTGCATAGTTTACAAGTCTTCTGACATCAGTTTGTCCATAGTCTACTGAT
Source organism: Petaurus breviceps papuanus (assembly GCF_028583685.1). Lineage (NCBI taxonomy): Eukaryota > Metazoa > Chordata > Mammalia > Diprotodontia > Petauridae > Petaurus > Petaurus breviceps. Next base: position 14,741,089 of record NW_027186457.1, on the reverse strand, counting down.
CACTTATCCATTGTGGAATGGCTCTTGGTCTTATAAATTTACCTTAATTATCTATATAGTTTGGATATGAGGCACTAAAAAGGTTAGTTGATGCATTTTCCCTTCCATCCGTGTTTTTCCTTCCTATCTTTGCTGCCTTTAAGTATTTAATATATTCTTGAGGATGGCTTTTGTTGCAAAAGCAAAGAAGTCAAGATTCCTTTTCTTTGCTTTCATTGAATTCCAGGAATGAGATTATGCTTCTGAGGAAGTCAGAGAGATATTTGCCCAATGTATTTCCAAACGGAAACAGCAGGTGCTGAGAGACCTGCAGTTAGGCTTCACATTTCACTATGCAATCTTCCTTTCAAGATGCTGTACAGGGTCATTTAGCAGCAATCATGGTTTTGCCAGGGTCTGTCTGATTCCTTGTTAAGCACACTATGATACCTTCCGTTTAAAAGCTTCTGTATAAACCCAGATCTATAAAAATCCCACTATATAAATCCACATTCACTTCTTGAACAAATTTACTCAGCAATAAAAACAATAACTTGGATTTATATTGTTCCTTACTCAGAAAGCTCAAAGAACTTTCAAATACAATATTTCATTTATTTTCTTATTTCTTTGTGGGTCATGCAGGGAAAGTAGCATTATCCCCTTTTGAGAGCAGAAGAAATTACAGCACAGGGAGGTTGGTGGACTTGACCAAGGTCACACAGAAAGTCAATGAAAAACTAATATTACTATGCCAGGTAATTTATTTATAAGTTATGCTGTTCCTTAGTAACATTAAGTGATTCTTTAATTTTTTCCTTTGTAATGATCTTAATCATCAAGAAACATAAAAATTTCAATAGACAAAGAGTGAAAAATATAATTGAATATGAAATTCTAGACTTATATAAAGGGTTGTTGGGTTTTTTTTTCTTTTAACAAATGCATTTCAGAATGACTGACCCAATTCATAGCTCTACCAATAGTGCTTTTGTGTTCCTGTTCTCCTAAAACAGGCAGTACAGCCAGGTGGCATAGTGAATAGAGGACTAGGCCTGGGTTTAAATCTAGCCTCATTTACTTACTAGCTGTGTGACCCTGGGCAAGTCACTTTTACTTTAATCCACTGGAGAAGGAAATGGCAAACTGCTCCAGCATCTTTGCCAAGAAAACCCCTTGGACCATGGGGTCACCAAGAGTGGGACACAACTGAATGACTTACCAACAAAAATCTCTCAAAGCCCCTCCATTTCCTCTTTTATCATCTTCGCCTATTTGATGACTGTGAGGTAGAATCTCAGAGCTAATTTGATTTCCATTTCTTTCATATTGGTAATTTGGAATATTTTTCATTTTTAAAAATGTTATTTTTTTTGGAGGGGGGAAGGTAGGGTAATTGGGGGTTAAGTGACTTGCCCAAGGTCACATGGTTAATTTTTGTGTTGTATCTGAGACTAAAAATGTTATTTTTATTACAAAATTAACAAAAAGGATTTCTATAAACAAAGAAAAAAAAGAGAATTGTACATGAAACTGTCCCCTACTTTATGTACAGTTTATTTACCAAAATTGTAGCAAAACTGCCCTGATTATCAATGTCCCACACTTACCCTCCTTCTGCTCTCTTCTTCATATATTTCAATAGTTTTTTGATGATTTTTTTCACATCACTAATTTATGTACATGCTTCCCATCCCTTCCCCTCTCACTCCTTATAACCAATAAAAATAGAGTCAAGCAGAACAGATCAGTCTATCGGCCTTGTCTGTCAAGGTGTTTCTCTCTGCCCACCTGTAGTCCATCCATTCTCTGCCAAGCAATTTTCTGAAGTTATGCTCTGTCTTTTCATTGAGCTCTGAAGTCTTTCTTTTCCATTATTTGGCCATCTTGCACCTCATTTGATTCTACTGATCTCACTGCATCAATTTTCACATGTATACTCAGGTTTCTATAGTTTTGTCATGTGGGTAATTTCTTATATCACAAAAATATTCCATTACATTCATAAATGACCATTTATGCAGCCATTCCAGAAATTATGATAATCCACAACCCCCACTATTCGTTCCTTATTTTTTTTTCAAGCAATCGGGATTAAGTAACTTGCTCAAGGTTACACGGCCAGTTATTTCTGGTGTGGCGCTGAGAGCCCGGGATTCAATCTCCAGGTCATCCCAACACTGGAGCCGGTGCTCTTACTCACTGAGACACCTGGCTGCCCCTAAGTAATTGGGGTTAAGTAACTTGCTCAAGGTTACACAGTCAGGTGTTTCTGGGTGGGTGCTAAGTGTCTGAGCCCGGGATTCGATCTCCAGGTCATCCTGACACTGGAGCCGGTGCTCTTACTCGCTGTGCTACCTGGCCGCCCCTCCTTATTCTTTTCTACAGCAAAAAGTACTGCTATAAATATTTTTGTATACCTAAGATCTTTCTCTGTATCTTTGGCCTCTTTGGAATATATGCTGAGTAAAAGTGTCACTGAGTCAAGTAGTGATAGTGTAATGACTTTGGGGATAAAGTTCCAAATTGGCTTAAAAAATGGTTGAACTAATTCATAGCTCCATCAACGGTGCCTTCATGCATCTATCTCCTACAGCCATTCCAATAATGACCATTTTCCTTTTTTATCTGTGGTAACCTGATAGGTATGAGGTGAAACCTTGGAGTTGCTTTAATTTGCATTTCTCTTTTTATTAATGATTTGGAGCAAGGTTTCATATATCTGCTGATAGCTTTCATTTCTTCTTTTGAAAAGAGTATGTTCATATCATTTCACCAATTATCTACTGAAGGATGGCTCTTATTCTTAAAAATTCATGCCAGTTCCCTATATACCTTGGATATCAGAGCTTTATTAAAGAAATTTGTCACAGTGATTTTCCAGGTTACTATTTCCCTTCTAATTCTAACTGCATTGATTTTGCTTGTGCAAAAGCTTTTCAATTTTAAATAACCAAACATGTCTGTGATCCCCTCTATTCCTTGCTTGGTCAAGAATTCTATCCTGGTCAGAATTCTATAAGATAGTGCACTATGGTAGATAGAGAACTGGGTTTGAAAAGCCAGGATACATGTGGCCCTAAACATGTCATTTAACATATCTGGGTCTCAGTTTCTCCACCTATAAATTATGAGATTGGATTTGATAATCCTTTAATTGTTCTGCATTAAAAAATATGACCTTTTATATTTCAGCTAAGTATCCTTTTAGAGTTTATTGTAGTATATGATTCATTTTCTTCCAGAACATTTTATGTCTTACAGAAACCTTAAAAAAAATTATAAAATCTCACAATCTCAGACATAGATGGAACCTCAGAGAACATTTAGTTCAACTCTTACCTGACTGTATCCAATATATCTCACATAAGTAGTAAGCTCCTCCATTTCATTGAAGACCTCCAGTGAGGAGAAAACTACAAGCTGTCAAAGCAGCTCATTTTACTTTAGAATAACTAATTGTTAGGAAGGTTTTTGTCGTTGTTGCGTTAACATTAAGTTAAATCATAAATCTTTCTCTCTGAAACAAAGCCATCAAGTCAAATTCTTCCATCATGAGTCAGAAAATCTGTTCTTTCTTCTGTATGAGAGATCATCAAATACTTAAAAACAGCCTAGGGGGGCTTCAGCAATAGAGTTCTGGGCCTGGAATCAGAAAGACTCACTTCCGGAGTTCAAATATGGCCTCAGACACTTTCTAGCTTTGTGATCCGGGGCAAGTCACTTAATCCTGTTTGCCTCAGTTTCCTTATCTGTAAAATAAGCTGGAGAAGGAAGCAACAAACCACTTGAGTATCTTTGCCAAGAATACCCCAAATGGGGTCACAAAGAGGTGGACACGCCTAACTGACTAAAGTATAACAAAAAATTGTCCTGGACCTCTGAGTGTCTCTGTCTGCTTGTGCTTTTGTCTCAAAGTTACTTTGCATCTTTCTTAAGTATTTTGAATATACCTATACATGTGCAGGTAAGCATATATCTCCTGTGTTAGCAGGTAAACTTCTTAAGGGCAGGGACTGTTTTGCTGTGTCTGCCATAGTGCCTGGAGTGGCTTAATATGTGTTTAGCTCCCTCCATTGCTCCCTCTCCCCACCTAGTCTACTCTAGGCTAACAATCCCAGTTCCTTCAATAGATCCTTCACCTTCTTGATGCCCATCTCAAGACATTCATTAGCTTAATAAGCATTAGCTCATTAGTTTTTTCTGATATGCTGTGTCCAGAAGTAAACACAATACTCCACAAATGATTACGTGAAACCTGAATATATCTCCCTAGTGCTGGATACTGTGCCTCTATTAATGTAACCTATCAAATTTCCTTTTTTTTGCTTTCTTGTCACTCATATTCAATTTATAATCCTCAGAAGAATTGATGCCTAGACCAGTCTATCTAATTTGTAAAGTTGATTTTTTTCCCAAATAAAATATAGGATTTTACATGTAACCTGTGATAAAGAGCTGAAGTTCTGGGTTTTCATAAGCCAGATTCAGTTTTGATAGCTTATCACTAGTATCTTCATAAAAAAATGAAGGCTTCCCAGCTCCCATTGATTACCCTAGGTTGGGTAGGACATCCCCTAAAGGGGAAAAACTTGGGGTTCATAGAGAACCAAATGACCCTCCCCCTTAACTATTCCCCTATGCCTAGGGACCCTACATTTTTTCAACTTATTATAATACCATAGAATTGGACTATACCTTATCTCAATAAAAAGGGAGACTATTGGGGGGTTGCCACCAGCTAGTGGTGCAGTAGATAAAATGGCGGTCCTGAACCAGGAAAATGTGAGTTCAAATCCAGACACAGACATATTTTTATAGTTGTGTGACACTAGGCAAGTCATTCAACCCTTGACTGCCTCAGTTTCCTCACTTATAAAATAGGGTTAATAACAGTACCTACCTCAAAGGGTTGTTGTGAGGATCAAACGAGATACCACAGTGCCTTGAACTTGGCAGAGGTTTTACAAATATTTATTCCCTGCCTCTTAACCCTCCCTTTCCCCTACCTCAAATTACCTTTATTTGTTGGTCTTTCTCAGTTTCTTATTCAGTCTCAGAAATATTTAGCTTTGCTGGGTTCTATGCCTAGCTATATAGAGGCTTGTTTTCTCAACTGTTCCCCACGCACACAGTGGGTTTTTTTGTTGGTTTGTTGGTTTGGTTTTTTGTTAGTTGGTTTGTTTTTTGGTGAATGCCCAATAAACTTTATCATCATTCACCACAGATTTTTTCAACTGAGCCTGGAGGCTAAGCTGATGTTGCCTTTGCTTGTCTGTTGACTTAACAAGGAGATCAAGCATCTTCTGGCTAACTTGATTTAGATCTTTCATCATGCTTAATTCTTTGTCATCATCCTTGTTTTCCAGAAAGACCAATTCACAACTCCACTAAAAGTACATTAGCTTGCTTGTCTTGTCTTTCTACAGCCCCTCCAGCATTTACCATTTTTTTGTCTTTTATCATATTTATCAATTTGGGTATGGGGCAAAATCCTAGAATTTATTTAATTTGCATTTCTCTAATAATTGGTAATTTGGTATATTTTTCATATAGTTGTTCATAACTTGCATTTGTTCTTCTAAAAACAGTCTTTTTTGCCACTTATCTATTGGGGAATGACTTATTCCCTATACGTTTGTATCCTTATAGGTATTTTGGATACTAGATAGACCTTTATCAGAGATTAATCTTTATCCATTTCCCATATTTTAGCATTTAATAGCTTGTTTAAACAGGTTGGGTGGGAGCCTGTGTATTTGTGTTCACTATCTTCTTGTTTTTTCTCCTATTTTCTAATTTGATATTGATCTTGATCTTTCCTCTAACCAGGAAATATGATCTGACAACACAGAGAAAGAAATAGCATTCTGAAATGGTTCTTGCAATCATTTGCAAGATCGCAACCAATCATCTAATGTCAGTCAAGATAAAATCAATAATTTTCCTTTTTATACTAGTGCTTATCACATCTAGTGTTTTCAGACTCTTCAGAAAAAAAATTATTCCACATATATAGATATAAAGTTTCTAAATCTCTGTGTCTTTCATTCTTTGGTACCTAATCATAATTTTTCTGATCTAGCTTTCTCTATCCTTCCTTATGCCAGTCTTTACATTGAAGTCATTGAGTAGCCAGGTATAAAACTAAATGGGGTTTAATAACAGTGTGGAGGACCCAGTTAAATTCTTTGTATGGATTTTTTCCATATTTGATCTTCTGCTAAGATTTTGGCTTTTATCTGTCATCTGTATATGTTGCTCTGGATCTTCTTCCCAGTACAGTTCAGCCTCCCATTTCAGCCTAGGTGAGCTCTCTCCTTATGTAGTCTGGAAGCAGTTGGCCTCACCACTTCCTGACCTTCTCCATACTATGCATCCAGTGGTACACCTTTCTGCCTTACCTCATTTCCAATTTACAGAGCCTATATGTATTGTTTTTTCCCTATCAAGCAAATATGTTGCAGCACAAGGACTGTCTTGCTGGCTTATAATTTTATGTTGTTGTTCAGTCGTGTCTGACTCCGTGTCCTGATTCAGGGTTTTCTTGGAAAAGATGCTGGAGTAATTTGCCATTCCTTCTCATTTTACAGATGAGGAGACTGAGTCTAACAGGATTAAGTGACTTGCCCAAGATCACACAGCTAGTAAGTGTCTGGGGCCAGGTTTGAACTCAGGAAGATGAGTCTTCCTGACTCTAGGCTGGGTGCTCTATGCACTATGGTGCCACCTGGCTATATTTGCATCCTTAGTACTTAATTTTTGTCATTCATTCATTCTTGGTAGTCTATCATATTCATCATAAGCACAATATGATCATGTCCCATGGAATGATTCCTGTTGCTCCTACAAATCAACCAATGATTACTTATTAACTGCCTACCATGGTCAAGGTACTTTGCTTAGCCCTGGTGATATAAATAGAAGGAATGGAACAATGCCTATAGGGAACTTACATTTTAGTATGAGGGACATTAGGTCATCTAAGTACATACAGAAAAAAAACCCACATAGAGACTAAATAAGTGCTTCAGTGGTGAGAATACAGGACCTGGAGTCAGGAGGGACTGAATACAAATCCAGCTTCAGACACTCCTTATCTACAGCTTGTCCCTAGGTAAATCTCTCTATCTCTGTTTGCCTCAGTTTCATGGTCTGCAAAAAGGATAATAGCTCCTACCTTCTTGTGAGGGTAAAATGAGATAGTTCTAAAGTGCTTTGCAAGATTTAAAACATCATATAGACATTTATTATTATTAGTTATTCTTCGTATTGTTGTTAAATACAAAATAGTTAAGTACAAGGTACTTGCAGATAAGGGGATCAAGGTTAATCCCATTCCCTTATTCACCTCTTCAAGAAACTTTGAGTCATCTTCCTATCAATCTAGAATTTCTTCATGACTTCTGGCTTGATTTAGGGAACAAACGTGGAGACATTTTACTTCATCAGCTTGTGGCTTATTTGACAAAGATCACACATTAAGTATGCCAGTATGAAACTTCTTATTTTGAGATGGCCTTAGAACTCTTAATTTTTTATACCTTCTGCACAATGTTCCAATACTCCACCACCACCTCACCTTGGTAAAAGGTAACTGCACCTGACCAAAGGTTCTTGTATATTTTTACAAGTCACCCTGAACTAAAAAAACAAAAATATCATCAGCAAGTTGAAAGTTTTCTAGTGTTTGGTTTCTCCATATTTCACTAGGCTGGCCTTCAGTTAGCAGGCACAGTCTGTTACTATAACCCTACTTCAAACTGTCTTGACTTAGTAGAACCTACTAGACCACATTGGCACAGTCTGAAAACCCAGGATCACAATGACCAGATCACAGTCGCGCACCAGAGAAAAGGCATCATGGTGAGGAGCACTGGGCTTGGAATCAGGACCTGAATTCAAATCTCAGTTCTCGCTTACTAGCTGGGTGGCCCTAGGCAAGGTACTTGATCTCTACCACCTGCTTTAGGCACCTATCTAGGGCAGCATGGCATAGTAGGGAAGGGGGCAGCACTGGATTTGGATTCAGGAAGAACTATATTCAAATCATGCCTCAGATAATTGCTATTTGTGAGATCCTGGGCAAATCACCTGGGCAAGTAAGTCACTCTGGGCCTTGGTTTCCTCATCTACAAAATGAGGGGATAGACTTGATGGCATTTGGGTTTCCTTCCTGGCAAAAATCTATGATCTATTTATGTCATGATTTTTATATGAAAAAGGGGAAGGAAGTAACAGATCCTTCATGTATTCATGTATTTCATACATGAAAATATAAAATGCATTGGTATCATTTGGGGAAACAGTTCAAAAAAATTTGCCAAATGAGATAGTTTCTTTTCATGTGGGATTTTACTTTCAATAAAAAAATTCAAGTACCCCTTCATACAGGGGAGGTCCATGAAGCAGAAAGGAAACAGGGTGCCACACCTTTCCAGCTTTTCACTGGTAGAAGCCAAAGACTCCATGGAACCCTACCATTGCAGGGGCTTCTCAAAAAACTTCAAGAAAGAGAGAAAGCCATCTCTACTCTCTCATTTTCTATCTTTCACTCTCCCCCAGACTGCCCCCCATCATCCAAGATCACATTCCCCATTTTTACAATATTACCAAAAAAAAAGAAAAAGGGAGAATTTCCTAGTTATACTGAGGAAGCCATTGCTAAATACCTAAATGAAACCAACTTTCATTTAGCTTCTTGGCCAGGTATATGCTACAATCCGGCATCAGTCAGCCTTCATTTACTTACCGATTATGGCTGTACATCTGAGGATTGGTGGCCCCCTTGGAGGGGGTAGTTGGAGGCCCCAGTTGTTAAAGCTGTCTCCACACCCATGTCCCCCTGAAATTGCTCTGTTGTTACCTTGCATATATACTGTTTTGATATGTCTCTGTTCACTTATTTGCCTTCAGTAGAACCTAAGCTTCTAGAAGATCAAGACTTTTATTTCAATGGACCTATTGTTTCATAGGAGAGGGAGCTCTTGATGGGGAACTTCTATCATTGTAGGTCAGCCCTCTCCTCTCAACTTAGAGACTTAATTGCCCAAGACACTGACATGTTAAGTGATTCTAGGAGGTTACATGGGCAACATGAGTCAAAGGGAAAACTTGGAGTCAGTTCTTCTTGACTTTGCAGCCAACTCTCAGTCTATGATATCACACTGGAAGTGGGATTATTTTTAATCAAATAATTTGTACATTTGTCATATTCCCCTACTAAGTCCCATGAGGTGAGGGGCTAGCATATTATCAACTTCCCTTCCAGTGCCTAGAATAATGTTCTGTATACATAAGGTGCCTGGCAAACGTTTGTTCAGTCTAATTGAAGACCTCAAGCTTGGCCAACAGCATACCGTATTCATGCTAATTACCAAGTATTGATTTTAACATTCCTCCCTAATATACTGGCTCTATATAGGTATTCTTTTAAATTATTCTTGCATTGCCAAGTATTGCCCTGGGTGATGCAGAGCTAATTAGTAAAATATACAATATCTCACCTTGAGAAATTACTGTAGATAAATGACAGTCTAAAGTAACATAAATTAAGGTGACTTTACTATATAGGCTAATTAATGTAGAGTTAAAGTGCCTTACTTTGAGATAGAACCTTATAAACCTATCAGATTGGCTAATATACAGAAAAGGAAAATGACAAATATTGGAGGGGATATGGGAAAATAGAGACACTAAAAATTTTGAGTGTATAGCCTTTGACCCAGAAATACCACTATTAGATCTGAATCCCAAAAAGATTAAAAAAAGAAAAAGACCTATATGTACAAAAATATTTATAGCAACCCTTTTTGTGGTGGCAACGAATTGGAAACTGAGGGGATACCCATCACCTGGGAAATGACTGAACAAGTTGTGGCATATGATTGTGAAGAAATACTATAACATGTTCTACAAGAAATAGCAAGCAGGTTGATTTCAGAAAAACCTGGGAAGGCTTATATGAACAGATGCAAAGTGAAGTGAGCAGTCAGTACCAGGAGAATAGTGTACACAGTAACAGAAATACTGTATGATAGTCAACTGTGAATAATTTAGTTATTCTGATCAATACAATTATCCAAGACAATTCTGAAGGATTTATGATGAAAAATGCTATCCACTTCTAGAGAAAGAACTGGAGTCTGAAGGCAGAATGAAGCATACTTTTTTTACTTTATTTTTCTTGGTGTGTGTGTGTGTGTGTGTTGTCTTTTACGAAATGTGTAAAATAGAAATATGTTTTGCATGACTTCACATTATAATCTATATAAAATTGCTTGCCTTCTCAATGAAGGGGGAGGGGGAAGAGAGAGAGAGAATTTGGAACTTACCTTGTTTAAAAATGCTAATTTTTTACATGTAAATAAGAAACATTTAATGAAATAAATAAAGATATACTGGGAAAAATAAAGAATTAAAATGTCTAACATTTAGGTTGGAAAATAAATTTTGCAAATACTCAATAGAAAAGGCATGATTATATAGCACTTTGTAAAAAAAAAACCTAAGGATTTTAGTGGACTGCAATCTCAGTATGATTCAACTATCTTATATGAATATATATATATATTTAAAGCTCATTCAATCTTAGATTACCTTGAGACTAATGTGGTAACAGCTCCTCTGTACTCTAACCTAGTCAAGCCATATCAGGATGGCTGTCTTAAGTTTGTGGCATTGCATTTTAAGAAGGATATTTAAACTATAGAGTATCCCAAGGAAGTTGGTTAGAATGGTGAAGAGTCTTAAGATGCCACTGGAGGATTTCTTCACGGATATATGAATATTTACCCCAGGATAAAAAAAAATTGAAGATAGAGACAGGGACATGCTGTCTTCAAATATTTGAAAAAATTTAAAAGAGCATTTAGGACCACTCTGCTTGACCTCAGAAAAGAGAGGTAATTGATATTTGATTGAACTAGGAGCAGTGTGTAGAAATTGTTGAGGGAAATTTAGCATTGACATAAAGAAAAACAGACTAACCCTTAGAGTTATTCCAAAGTAAAATGGCCTGGGAGTGTACTGGGTTGCCCATCATAGGTCTTCCAGCAATGACTGAATGAGTACATCTAGAGGGATTCTCCTTTCTTGTTCAAATGGCCTCTGAGACCCACAAATTCACAAAGAAGACTTTGACATTTTTGCCATATATAGGAAGCCTAGATGCACAACCCAGAAAAATAGACTGTTTTTTTTCCCCAATTAGGGAACGGAAAGGAATAGAATAAGCATTTATACAGCACCCCCTACGTGCCAGACATTGTACTGAGCACATTATAAACATTATCTCATTTTATGCTCACATCAACCCTGTGAGGTAGAAGCTGTTATCATTCTCTTTTCCACTTGAGGAAACAGAGGTTGAACAACTGGCCCAGGGTCACACAGCTAATGAGGTTTGATTGGAATTTAGATCTTCCTGATTCCAGGCCCAGTGCTCTATTCACTGCACCCCAACTGTCTCTTATTATTATATTATGTGTATATTTTTTCCATCATGTGTTCAGATTTGAGATATAAAAGAGATAAGTAGGTGGAAGGAGACAGTGTTGTCCAAATCCTATTGTGGAGTGAGAGCTAGCCCTGTTTGTGCATCCCGATTTCATTAGTGACCAGTTCCACTAAGGCTACTGTGCACCATTCAAAACATCCAATTGCATAGGAAAGCTGTGAATAGAAAGGTCCTGCCTCAAAAATTGAAGCTTCAGTTATGGAAAGTGAGCTTGATTGAATGGGGCCAGAAAAGAATGGATAACTGCCAACCACATAGAATATGTTTGGGTAAGCTGAAAATGGGCAAGGGGATACTCAAGGTGGTCAGACAAGAGCATGCTTGAAATCAGTTTTGAGGAATCCCTGTAGGCAGCTGAGAAACAGCTGTGGCCGCCACCCAGCTGGCATCCAGATTTGGGAAAAGAATGTTTCTGTTTTCACAAATCCTACACTATCAAGCAAGGCTGGAAGTGAGACCTGGAGGCAGCAGAGGGATCTCCCAATGAAATTTTTGAAAATCAGTGCTCTGCCTACCCATCTGATTTACATGTTAAATTCCCTTACCTTTAATTCAAAATGATGAAAGGCTACTGTGCTAGGCATTGGGGATACAAAAACTAAAATAAGTAAATAGACCTCAAGGAGCTTATATTTTTTCAAGGGGTTGTGGTGTTATTCAGATATGCAAGTACAATGTAATTTGAGAAGAGAGAAAGCAATCACACCTACAGGAACTGGAAAAGTTTTCCCATAGGAAGATGAATCTTGAAGGAAGGTAAATTTTCTAAGAGGGAGAGGTTGGAAACAAAATATATTCCAGCTGTGTGGAACAGCTTGCTTGAAGTAATGGGGGTGACAGATGAAATTTTAAGTACCTAAATAGTGAGTCAGTTCATTTGAGACTGAGAGTGTAGGAAGGGCAGGAATGTGGAATAAAGTTGGCTAAGTTGGCTAAGTAGGCTAGAGTCTAAGAAGGGCTTTCAATGCCAAAATGATGAGTTTAATACAAATTTGATCTTAGAGGCAATAGGGAGCCACAGAAACTTCTTTGAGAGGAAATGAACATATTCTGATGTGTGCTTTATAAAGATGATTTTGGTAGCTCTGTCCAGGGGCGTATGGTAGAGAATAACAACTAGAAGTAGGAAGATCAATGTAGAGGCTATTTTAATAGTCTAGTCAAAAGGTGATGAAGGCCTGAACTGGGTGATGGGCCTATGAAGAGGAGGGATAGGAGAGATGCTGTGAAGGTAGAATGGACAAGATTTAGCAACTGATTGGACATGAATATGGCAGAGAAGGAAGAGTTAAATATGACTCAGATTATTACGTACTTGGTGACTATGTCCTCCACAGAAATAGGAAAGTTTGGAGGAGGGGGGTGGATTTAAAGAAAGGGTAGTTCTCTTTTGGGTAATGTTGAGTTTAAGATGACTACAGGACATCTAGGAAGAGATGTCTAGCAGTCAGTTGGGGATCTAAGATTTGAACTTAGTAGAAGGATCAGGGCTAGATATAAATATCTGGGCATGATCTGCATGAAGATGACACTTGAGTCCAGGGGTACTGATCAGAGAGAGAGACAGAGACAGAAACAGAGAGACACAGAAAGGGGGGTAGGAGAGGGAGGGGAGGGAACAGGACAGAGCCTTGGAGGTCACTTATGATTAGCAAGTAGAAGATGGATGATGACCCATCAAAGAAGACTAAAAAGGAGTGATCACACCAGTAAGAATAGATGCAGGAGAGAGAAATCTAACAAAAAGCCAAGGTGAAAAAAGAGAAGTTACAAAGTATGGGAAATCAGGTAAGAAAAATACCAAGGCAAACAATGCCTTTCCTTGCTTCTCCACTTCTGAATCAACTTCAGTTACTAGGTTATACCTTATAGTAAAAACAACAAAAAACCTCATAATTAGATAGGGTTTTATTTGGTTACAAAACATTTGGCACATATTATTTCATTTGATTTTCTCAGAAATCCTATGCAATAGATAGTAATAGGAATATTCTACCAATTTATACTGAGACTCAGATGATTTGCCCATGGCGATGTGTGTTGGTTGAAGGAGCTAGGACTTGAACCCAAGTGTTCTGACTCCTGATCCCATACTCTTACGTGAAGCATTCTTCCAGTACCATAAAGAGGGGAAGAAAAAAAGAAAAAGGGCAAAATCTTTGTTATTCAGGAGTAAATGATATCAATGGGGATAAAGAATACATGTTCTTGAAAGAGATAAGACAGTACAAATTAAAAACCTGTATTCATTCTTACAAACATGTAAATACTAAGTAAATGAATGGTCTTTCAGTTGGAGGTAAATCAAAAAGAAAATGTAACCTGATACAGATAATTACACCAACATACTGTCAGATTTCATGGTAGCTACCCTGGTCACATACATTAGAACCTCAAAACCAATGGAAGTCATATTGGCTTCTGGTCTTGGAAGCCTTGTTCCATAAGACATGGTTCTAAACTTTGTTTATATTTTGGCTCTGTGTCTGTTCTTTTTCTATTGCTTTTTCATCAGTTTTAGACTCCCACTGCAAGAGCTGGTCTACTACTATACACACAGGTGAATTGTACCCTTAGAGTAGTAGGTTCCTATGGAATATAGGATTATGAATTCTCCTGGTCATTACTAAGCCTGAACAAGATGGTACTTTTTCAACTCTCAAACCCAAGCCCAATGTTAATGATTACATGACTCTCCTTTTTTTCTGCCTCATTTCTGTGGGCCATGGCCTCTGGTAGGATACCTAGTGTCATAATAGCTAATGTGCTCAACTATTACTCTCATGTAATTTATATGAAAATACTTTTGGGGGGATATTTTTGTTTTACTTCACTTAATGGTTATTAATTTTTCTCAAATTCCTTTTTTTGATTTTATATTGGTTAACTTTTTATTTAATTTAGATTCAATGTGATTTTATATTCTGATTGTATTGTGTGTTTTACAAGTTTATGATAACCTATAAAAACAAAAAAAACTTAGGGGAGCACCAGGGGCCTAGTTTTACATTTCTTTCTTAAGATAGAAACTTAAAGACCTGTAAACAAAATTATAAAATGATAGATCTCTTTCCATTAAGTGTTATAATATCTAAAAAAAAAGACAGTAATTTTTTGTTGTTTTAATAATCACAAACTCTAAAGAAAAAAGCATCAAAGTTTTGGTACCTTGATTCTCCCAGAGAGTTATCAGTTTACTTTGGGACCCATGGATACACTTAGCAATCCTCACTATTCTTGTCTTTTCTTAGATGGGAGTGAGGGAGGAAGGGAACATGAATTTTTTTAAAGCACTTACTATGTTCCTAGAATTTAGGAGGAAGGACAGGTCCAATGTAAAGGGGCGGGGAGATTTATTGGTTTACTTTCATCCAGCTTCTCTTAAGTAGGTATGAAGATGCTCTGATACTTTCACTAGGAAAGAACAATTTTCAATGAGTCATAGGCTTTAGGGCATAGCTAAGGGAACTGGAGAAATGAGAAGGTCGATAATAGTGTGTGTGTAAATATCTGAAAGAGATTGACTATCTCTTTTCCTTCTTTCTTTCTAATTCCCCCATTTTCAAGGGAGACTCAACATTAGCCTTCCTTAGGCTCCTCCTCTAAGATGAGCCAAGATAGCTTTTCTATTCTGGACAGAGAAGGCAAAGTAACAAGAAATATTTGCCTTCCACATTCTCTCGTAAGCATTTCTGTGATGTCCCTTAGGGTTTCAATCCATGTTTTGAGAAATGTTACTACAAACCATCTGCTGATTTCATGCCTTTGGTGGAGAGGGATTTGTCTGTGAAGCTCTCATCTCTTATCCATAACCTATCTTGACAAACAGGATTGTCTTTCTAATTCATCTCTTTCTTTACCACTTGTTAAAAATCCCAGAGCTTGTAGTGACTTTCTCCTCCCCAAACACTAATTTCTTGCTGACCCACAAAGTTTGGTCTGCTGTACTGCTAGATAGCACTTTGTTTTTCTGTCTGTTTATTTCATGACTCATACAGCTGAACCCCTGGTCTATCACCTTCTTTTTCAAAATGGTGAAAAGCTTAAGAAATAATCCAGTGGATTCTACTGCCCCTGCTGAGTGAATCATCCTCACTCTGAAATCAGGCTCACTGCAAGGATTTCTTGTTAAGCCACATCATGGCTCATTAAGCCCCATTGGTGAGAAAATTGGGCTTTTGTTAAATGTTTATGTTCTTTGCAAATGTTAAATTTAGAATCCTCCTGTTGTGGGCACCTTTGGGAAAACTTTTCAGCACTAACCCAAGTACAGGAAGATACCTGCCCTTCAATTTGCCAGACCCAAGACCTAGAGCATAGCCACCAACACAGATAACCTGGCTGGCTTTTGTTTCATACCTTTTAGAATGCAGAGAGAGAATTCTCAATTATAAAATATAAACTCCACAAGATCCTGATACCTTTTTGTATTAACAACAATAATAATAGCTAACATTTCCTATGTGCCAGGCACTGTGCTAAGTACTTCATAATTATCTCATTTGGTCATCACAACAATCTTAAGAGATAGGTGTTATTATTATCTACATTTTACATATTAAGAAATTGAGGGAAACAGAGGTCCAATGACTTGCCTAAGGTCACACAGTCAGTACACATCTGAGTATCATGTTATAATGGAAATCCCATTGGACTTCATATTAGAAGAATTGAGGTTTGGGTCTGGACTCTGAAAACCTGCCAGCTGGGGAACCAGGTACAAATAACAAGTGTTCTGGGACTTGATCTCTTCATCTGTAAAATACAAACCTTGGACTTAATAACCTCTAATATCTCTTCAACTCTAAATGTAAGGCCCTATCAGAGCTTAACTGATTTGGCCAGAGGGAAAAAATTTAACTCAGATTTTCTTGGCCCCAAGGCCATCTCTCTAGCCACAGGATTTTGTTTTCTGTTGTGAGGAAAGTGCTTTGTAAACCTAAAAAAACAAAAACCCACTGAAATGGAGATTGTTACTAGGATAGTCCCCAGCCCCTCCCACCCCACCCCCATTTCCCAAGCTCCTACTCTAGTAGTAGTTCCAAGTCCACAGAGTGTAGACAGGTAACTACTGATCCAAAGTGGTAGCACCCAGTGTGACCATGACTCAAGAATTCCACTTTTGCTTCTAATCATTGATTATCGAACAGAAAGGCTGTTTAATAAGAAGACATAGCAATGATTGTTGATTCAAAAACTATGAAGAACAGACTCTTCATTTGTACATAGAAAGGCCTTTTCAATGGTGAGTTCAACCTCACAGTAAAAATGGTGCGGGTCATGTATGCAGAAAAACAACATTTCATGAGGGCCACCTTGCAGCCGCTGGTCTGGGGGAGCCCTTTTCTCCCTTTGTAGAGTCCTCATGAAGTTTCTCTTGGGCATAACTCTTTGTTGGGCTCTGAGGCTCACTGTCCTTGTAGATGCAAACACTTCTTTCTGTCCTGTGAGGTTTACGCCCCCTGAAAGTGCCAATGCCCTGGGTGTCTCTCTCTCAGTTCCCGCCAAAGATGCCACCAGCGGCTTCTGTTATTCTTGGACACTGATAGGCATGTCAATGGGAACTCTAGATCTTATGATCTTTGGGGGCTCACTAGGTCATAATAACCTGGGCAATTGAGGCTAAGGGAAAAGAGAGAAACTCTCTTCCTCCCCACCTAAAGGCAATTTCCTTTCAGGAATTCTTCATGTTTAGATTTGACCATCATTTGACTGCCTGGTTCAAAACTAGTTTGCTACCTTATAGGTAGACCCATGAGGCATAGTTGATTTTCTTCAATTCATCATAACAAATTTCCTATTCAGCATTATCTGATGTCATCCAATGACCTATATTCCTCATAAGCCTTTCAAATTTGATTACATACTTATTCACACCCAGTCTTATTTTGATAGATGGTCTCATTCAAGATGTCTAATATATCTTTGATTAATTGGGAGTAGAGTGGGGCCTCCACCCTTATACTTGTATTATGGCTACTCATTTCCCAAGAAAGAAATATTCCCTCTTGTAAGATATCTGTCTAAGAGAAGGCCTCTGTGGAGAAATTCAATACCTCAAAATCCCTTCTTTCAATAAATATTATACCTGGAATACAAAGATTAATAAGCAAAAGTCCTCAAGGAGCTGAAGTTCTACTGTTTATCATCAAGTACCTCCAACATCTTTTGGCCCTCTACCAAACCTTCTCAAGGGCATTTTTCATCATGATATCCAAAGCACTTCTGGGTCTACTGCACAAACAAGAATAGGCAACCCAATTCAGTTGGGTTGAAGAAGCATTAATCTAGTGCCTATAACATAGTAGCAGGTAATTCAGTGGATAGAGTACTTGGATCTAGAATCAAGGAGACAAAAAGTTTAAATCCAGCCTCAGACATTTATTAGCGATGTGACCCTGGGAAAGTCATTTAATTCTGTCTCTGCCTGTCTGTAATGATAGCACCAATCTCCCCCTCCCCCCAGGATTGTTGGGAGGATCAAGTGAGATAATATTTGTGGGGTGCATTATGTAAATGCTAGCTATCATTATTATTACTATAACATGAAAGTCACTGACTGAGCTTCATCCTAATAAGACGAATGCAAAAATCAAAGTCACTGCCCAGAGTATCTTGTTTTCTTGTGGACAATACAGTCCTCACCCATAATGGCTCATATTCTATAATAGGACAACGTCTGTGTTATAAAGGACCATAGGGAAGCTTGAAGCTTTGGTGACGTGACTCTCCCCACATTCTCCTCCAGCTGCTATGTATGACCCTGCTCATTAACATCACCAACATTTACCAAGTGCCATCCATTCTGGGCACGGGGAATAGGCATGGTTACCAAAGGGCTTCTCTCCTAAACAATAGCAAAAAACTGGCTCCAGTAAAATTACTGATGACAGAAACAGTTCCTCAGCATTGAAGAGTCAGTCATTTACACAATTATTTCTCAGAAAAGCACCAGTGAAGCAAATAGAGAATAATTTTCCAAGTGTACAAGTCATTAGAAATCCTATACGTTTATGCCAAAAGCAACCAGCTGGTCGCTGCATTGGAAGGAATATTAAGCTCTGGAGTATAGTTAGAGTCTGCTGCTGCTTAGCATTTTCTCCTCTAATCTCTGTACCAAATAATAAATCATTTCGGTGTGAGGGTTAGACCCAACATTTTCAGCAAAATCTCCAACAAAAATATCCCTGGAAATTTTCAACTGTAAATCAGCTAAATCATTCGGCTCTTGTTATTTGTCAATGACATTGTATGTTTCTGCTTGTCTAGAAATGTCTCTCTAAAAATCCCTTTTATTAGGTGAGATGCCAATCTTTCCAAGAAAAGTTTTCCTGGTCTGGCTATGTGTCCCTACCCAAGGTTACAAAAGTTTGCATTCTTGAGTGAGGTTTGGGAGTTTTTGATTAGTAGAGACAGCCTGTGCAATCATTGTGTGCTGTTAAGGTTCCCCTGGCATAAAGGCTCTCAAATGGCCTTAGCTGAAACCCAAATATTGCAATTTTTCTAGGGAAAAAATCTTGAAAAATATTGTACAGCATGAGATTTTTAGTTTTCTTTGATTCAATTTAGCAAACACCTATTATGTGCCTGTTGTGTACCAGACACTGTTGTCCTTCATAATTGTAGAGGCCCCAGATGACACCAGGATGGCAGGGTCAGTATCCAGTATGTCCAACTGTGACTGATAAAACCAATATGAGCTCAGAAAGCCCTGCCAGGTCAGGCACAAAGAGTCAGTACGAACATTTGGGAAGGACAGACATTGTCCAAGGTTCTGAGGATATGAGGACATAAATACTTACCCTCAGGGAATTTAAATTCTTTTGGGGAAAAACTGTGTATACAAATGAATAACATTTCCTTCTCTCTCTCTTCTGACCTCTCTTCTCTCCTCCTCTCTTTTCTTTTTTCCTTCCTCTTTGTCCTCTTTCCCTCTTCCTCATAATCATTCAGCAAGAGTATAGTCTTAGAGGAGAGTCATCTGGTTTACCAAGAGGTTAAGTGACTTTCTCAAGACCACAAAGCCAGTGTGAGTCAGTAAATCCAGGCCTGCTGACTTTGAGGCCATTTCCTTACCACTGTTACCTTGCTTATCCTATATTAACTTAAGCTGAACCTTGGAAGGAACCAGGGATTTCCTCTTTAAGACTCACTCTACACAATTAGTCATTCATAAAGAGGGGAAAAGCACTGAAATGAGGATTTCTTCTCTCTCCTCCTCTGGGAAAATCACCTAGCCTATTCCCATACTACTCACCTATGGGAAAGCATAGCCTCATTAATTGAGACAGCCAGAGTTCTCCAGGGCCAGGCCTGACACCCATTCCACAGCAGAAGCCTGAGACATTTTTTGATCCTCCTTTTTTTTTCCCAGAGACAAGTGTCATCCCTATTGATTTGCACAGAAAACCACAAAACCTCTCCCTAGAGAAAGGCAGCTTTTTCTCTGGGAGGCTAAATGAAGACCTAGAGTGACAGGAGTGAAACCCATTGCGTGCTGATGTCCATCCACCCAGGCAGCTCTTGCTTCAGGTTGGTGAGAGCTGCCACATTAAAGTATCATTTGAAATTTAAATTCCTTCAGAGCCAACAAAGAACTGAGGCTCTGAGATGGCTGCTAATGGAGAATCTAGAAGAAGGTCTTTGTCACTAAATCACCCTGAAGACCTTGACACTAGCAAAAGGATAGTCATTTAAGTGATCAGTTAGGCTAATGGTGGCTTGGATGCATTTTTGCAAATGGATGCACCATGAAATATTACTCATCCTGAGCTGATGAATGCTTTGGTGAGACAAGACAGGCATTATCTATACTCTTAGTTGTTGTACCATAATGTATAGTTACCGCATTCATGTGATGACAAGGGCAGGTGTGATAGAATCAAAGAGATGCTGAGCCAGGGAAGAAATTAATCAAGATATCTTCATCCCAGTTCTTTAGCATTTGGGTGTTCTTTTGATGACTGTACGTTCAAACAATTCCTTGGCAATTAAGTTCTGAAGAGTGATGGTATGGGAATTGGCAGTGGAAACATGGTATGTGAAAAGTGGACTGAATCTCAAATTAGAGAAATCCCAACTTGGGTTTTGGGGTGTGTGTGTGTGTGTGTGTGTTTTCCCCAATGTGACTTTGTGCAAATCATGGCTCCCTTATGGGTTTCAGTTTGCTCTATAATGACATAATAGGGGAAAGAATTTAGCACAGTGCCTTGCCCATAACATGTGCTACAGAAATATTAGCAATAATATTCATTATTGTCATTATTACATAAAAGAGGTAATGGGTAGATAGTACTGAGGTCCTTTCTAGCTCTAAATTCTATATTGCTTATTCATACTGTCACCCTATGACAGTGTCTTCACAAGTATATTAGGGCAACATGAACCTTGGAATTCCAGCCCAGCTCTGTAAATTTCCTCTTTTCTGAGTATTTGTAAGGTAGCTCTAGTATGATTACTTTCTATGAACATGGGATTTTCCTTCTCCAGTGTTTCATAAGATTTCCTACATTAGGTTGAAATGACTATCATCCTGAATTATTCAACACTATCGATATTTGTCTCAATAAACTGAAGTATCTGAATTCATGAAGGTAGACTACAACAGCGTTTCTTAAACTTTTTCCAGTCATGATACCTTTTTATCCAAGAAATTTTCACATGACTCCAAGTATATAGATATACAAAATAGGTATATAAATCAAACATTTACTGATTAGTAAATCACAAAGAAATTTATTTTAAAACAATTTTTTGGTATACATATAGTTTCACCATTAATTAGAGGTGAAAGCAAATTTACACACTAATGAGATGAATGTGCTTATTCATTTTTGTATAAAGAATTAAATCTTCAAATCTGGCCTCAGACACTTAACACTTACTAGCTGTGTGACCTTGGACAAGTCACTTAACCCCAATTGCCCTGTCCTCCCACCTCCAAAAAGCAAAAAAAAAAATTAAATCTTGAGGGTTGGCTAGGTAGTACAGTGAATAGAGCACTGGCCAGAGTCAGGAGGACCTGAGTTCAAATCCAGCCTCAGATACTTAACACTTACAAGCCATGTGACTTTGCGCAAGTCACTTAACCCCAATTGCCTTGCCTTTCCCCCTCAAAAAAAAAAAGAATTAAATCTTGGTGGAATATTTTATACTGCAGGACATATATCATCCTCAATGTTTTTTAGAAATGATTGATATTTTGATTTTATAATCATCAATGCTGAGAACTCCACTTTGCATAAATATGCAGTACAAAATGGCAGAAGTAAGTTTAATGCCATTTCAGAAATTGTTGGAAATGCTTTCCTAATGCCAAGGGAAAATTCATTTAACATTTTTGCACATACAGTAAAAACACTACAATTCATACCATACAATAGTCTTGAATCTGAACCTAGGTGTTTCTGCCAGTGTTCGTCTGAGCTGTGACGGCAAGCACAGTGTAAATTGTGTGAGTTGGGTGTTCAGAACCAAGTTTGCAGTGAAGTTGTATGATGTAACATGGACAAGAGCTGCCAGAAACACCCTGAATTCATTACACATTTGACTTTGAATTAAGTTTTGGTTGTTGTGCATTTAGAAACCTTTCACTGTTGCCAAATTTTTTGCGACCCCCATATTCATTTAAACAATCCCATATGGGTGTCGTGACCCACAGTTTAAAAATCATTGGATTAGACCATGTATGACAAGTAAATGGGAAATGAATGGTTGGGATATTTCCCCAAACTCTAGTTTTATATTAATTTTTTTTATTTTGTATTTTTTTTGTCTTGGTCTTTTCCCGTCTATTTGGTTATTTTTAAATTTTTAATGTTATTTTCTTTTTCAATTTTGAGTTCCAAATTCTCTCCCTCCCACTCCTCCACCCACTGAGAAGATAAGCAAAGTGATATCAGTTATGCATGTGAAATCATGTAAAACATTTCCATATTAGTCATATTGCCCAAAAAAAGCAGGAAAAAAGGAAAGATAATTATACTTTAATAGGCACTCAGAGTTCAATTAATTCTCTTTCTGGAGGTGGATAGCATTTTCCATCGTGAAGTCTTTGGAATTGTGTTGGATCACTGTATTTATTTGAGTACATAGTTTCTTATCATTACACCATTGCTGTTAATGTCACAATGATCTCCCAGTTATTCTCATTTCACTTTACATCAGTTCAGATAGTTCTTGCCATGTTTTTTCCTTTTTTTCTAAAACCACTCCCCTCCTCATTTCTTATACCATAAGCATACTCCATAACAACCAAATGCCAAAACTTATTCAGCTATTCCCCAGTTGATGAATATCCCCTCAGTTTCCAATTTTTGCCACCACACAAAGAACTGGTATGGTAATTTGTACATATAGGTCCTTTTGCTTTGTTCGTCAATCTCTTTCTTTTGATCTCTAGTAGTGGTATTGCTGGGTCAAAGGGCATGCACAGTTTTATAGTCCTTTGGGAGTTGTTCTAAATTGTTCTCCAGAAAGGCTAGGCCAATTCCCAATACCACCAACAATTTATTAGTGTACCTATTTTCCCTCATCCTCCCCCCCCCCCAGTATTTATCATTTATGACAGGTATAAATATGACAGGTACTCAAAGTTGTTTAAATTTGAATGCCACTAATCAATAGTAATTTGGAGCATTTTTTTATGTGACTATAGGTTGCTTTGATTTCTTCTTCTAAAAACTGCCTGTTCAAATCATTTACTTGTTTATCAATTGGGGAATGGTTCTTGTTTTCATAAATTTGACTCAGTTCTCTAGATATTTGAGAAAAGAGACCTTTAGGGTTTTGGTTTTGGTTTTTTTTATCATGGCTTTCAGGTAATTCAATAATTCTTAAATTATCTCCCCTTGATCTATTTTCCAGGTCAGCTGTTTTTCTGATGAGATATTTTATATTTTCTTCCATTTTTTTCATTTTTTACTTTGTTTTATTATTTCTTGATGTCCCATGGAGTCATTATCTTCCACTTGCCTGAGTCTAATTTTTAAGGAATTATTTTCTTCAGTGAAATTTTGTACCGCTTTTTCCATTTGATCAATTTGCTTTTTTTCTATTGAATATTTTTTTGTTTACTTTTAAAACAGTAGCAATAACAGCATTGATTTAGGAGAGAAAAATACTTCATCAAAGTCTCCCTATAAGAAGCTCTTTCCCCACACATCAAAATCATAAACAAAACCTTGAAAAATGCAACAACCAAGATAAAATGTATACTCATCAAATTATTTGCCTTTTCTGACAGGTCCCAATGTGGGGTCCAAATAGAAGTGAGGTTTCTCATATTTGCTTAAGTATTCCAAATTATTTTGAGGATGATAATAGAGCTGAATTCATCAATAATCAGGATATTGCAGAAACATTTTTTCTATGGATCTTATTTTTACATTATATATATATAATTTTTTTATTTTTAGTTTTCAACATTCATTTCCACAAGATTTTGAGTTACATATTTTCTCCCCATCTTTCCCCTACCCCCACTATAATATAGCAAGTCTACTGAATACCCCTTCATCCAATCTGTTCTCTCTTATGTCTTCCCCCATCTGCCCCAACTTTCTAGTAGGGCAAAGTGGATTTCTATACCCCAGTGCCTGTATATCTTATTTCCCCGTTGCATGTAAAAAAACAATTTTTTAACATTTGTTTTTAAAACTTTGATTTCCACATTCTTTTCCTTCTTCTCTCCTCACCCACCCCCACTGGCAAGACAAGCAATTCGATATAGGTTGTACATGTGTAGTTATGCAAAACATTTCCATGGTAGTTATATTGTGAAAGATTAACTATATTTTCCTCCATCCTACACCCCTCACTTATTCTATTTTCTACTTTGTCCCTGTCCCCTTTCAAAAGTGTTTGCTTCTAACTACCCTCTCCCCCAATCTGCCCTCCCTTCTATCATCCTCCCTCTTATCTCCTTCCCCCTACTTTCCTGTAGGGTAAGATACACAATTGAGTGTGTATATTATTCCCTCCTTAAGCCAAATCCAATGTGAGTAAGGTTCACTTTCCTGCTCTTCCCCTTCATTTGTAACGATTTTCTCTTGCCTCTTTTATATGAGTTAATTTACTTTAATCTATCTCTCCCTTTATCCTTCTCCTAATATATTCCTCTCTCACCTCTTAATTTTATTTTTTAGATATCATCCCTTCATATTCAACTCATCCTGTGCCCTCTGTCTATGTATACATGTACACACATATATACACACTCAGATATGTATTTATACACACATACACCCTTCTATAACATACAAGTGTATGCATGTATGCATATATATATAAATATAAATATTCATTTCAACTATCCTAGTACTGAGAAAAGCCTCATGAGTTACAATTATTATTTTTCCATGTAGGAATAT
Source organism: Petaurus breviceps papuanus (assembly GCF_028583685.1). Classification (NCBI taxonomy): domain Eukaryota; kingdom Metazoa; phylum Chordata; class Mammalia; order Diprotodontia; family Petauridae; genus Petaurus; species Petaurus breviceps. The sequence continues at coordinate 14,716,222 of NW_027186457.1, read as the reverse complement.
AAATAGTTCAACTTTAATAAATTCCTTATGATTTCTTTTTCCCATTTATCTTCTCATGCTTCTCTTGCTTCTTGTATTTCTAAGTCAAATTTTCTGTTCAGATCTGGTATTTTCATCAAGAATGCTTGAAAATTCTCTATTTCATTGAATAACCATATTTTCCCCTGAAGCATTATACTCAGTTTTGCTGGGTAGGTGATTCTTGGTTTTAATTCTTAGTTCCTTTGACCTCCGGAATATCATATTTCAAGCCCTTTGATCCCTTAATGTAGAAGCTGCTAGATCTTGTGTTATCCTGATTGTGTTTCCATAATATTCAAATCGTTTCTTCAGGACAGCCTGTAATATTTTCTCCTTGACCTGGAAACTCTAGAATTTGGCTATAATATTCCTAAGAATTTTCTTTTGGGGATTTTTTTCAAGAGATAAATGGTGAATTCTTTCCATTTCTATTTTATCCTCTGCTTCTAGAATATGAGGGCAATTTTCCTTGAGAATTTCTTGAAGGATGATTTGTAGGCTCTTTTTTTTGATCATGGCTTTCAGGTAGTACAATAATTTTGAAATTATCTCTCCCGCATCTATATTCTGGTCAGTGGGTTTTCCCATGAGATATTTCACGTTGCCTTATATTTTTTCATTTGTTTGAATCTTTTTTCTAATATTTTGATTTCTCATAAAGTTATTAGCTTCCATTTGCTCCATTCTAATTTTGAAGAAATTATTCTCCTCAGTGAGTTTTTGAAATTCCTTTTCCATTTGCCAAATTCCACTTTTTAAGGCATTCTCCTCATTGGCTTTTTAGACCTGTTTTGCCATTTGAATTAGTCTATTTTTAAGGTCTTATTTTCTTCAGGATTTTTTGGGTCTCCTTTAGCAGGTTGTTGACTTGCTTTTCATGATTTTCTTACATCATTCTCATTTTTCTTCCCAATTTTTCCTCTACTTCTCTTCCTTGATTTTCAAAATCCATCTTGAGCTCCTCCATGACCTGTAACCAGTTTATATTTTTCTTGGAAGCTTTTGATGCAGGAGTTTTGACTTTGTTTTCTTCTTCTCATTACATATTTTGATCCTTTTTGTTCCCAAAAAAGGATTCTATGGTCTGATTGTGCTTCCTCTGCTTGCTCATCTTGCCAGCCAATTACTTGACTTTTGAGCCCTTTGCCACAGTAGAACTCTGCTTCCAGAATGGAGAGAGCTGTGTCCCGAATCACTGGGGTTTTCACAGTTGCCAGAGCTATGAGGAGGGTGCCCTCTCTACAGCCACTGCAAGCTTTGGCACACTGGCATTCCTCACCCCAGGACCACTGCCCCAAACTGCGACCTAGATCCATGCAAGTCAGTGCAAGAGTGATTACTCTCTGAATGGTCTTTTGGTCTCTCTACGATCTGCAGGCAAGGAGCTTCAGAGGCAGCCTGCTGCAGCATGCCACAGCAGCTGCAGCCACCATGCCTCTGCCACCTCTCACCCCAGGGGCAGGGGCCAGATAGTACTCCTCAGTCACCCAGGTCCAACAGAGTTCCCTACTAACATTTTATTTTCTCTTTGGCATTTATGGGTTGAGAAGTCTGGAAACTGCCACAGCTGCTGGTGATTCACTCTCCTGAATTGGCCAGTCTGTGTCGCTGGTCGGGGATGGCCTGGGTCTAGGACAGCATGGCTCTTGCAGGATCATGCTTGCCTCCAAGTCTGCTGCAATAGACCTTCCTGTTGTCCTACCAGGCTACCTTCAGCTGGAGATTTGTGTTTCTGTTATTTTATGTGTTCTGTCGCTCTAAATTTTGTTTAGAGTCATTTTTTTTTACCAGTATTGGAGGTGGTTGGAACTGGAGCTGAAGCAAGTTCCTGCTTTTACTCCACCATCTTGGCTCCACCCCTCTATTGTAGAAACTGTTAAATGAGATCTATAATCATTTAAAATGATTGACATAACTTTTCAACCCTTCCTCCCCCAAAGAAGATGAAGGTGTAAGATATGCAGTGAAAACAATTGTGCTTTTTAAGGAGTGCTTTCTTCAGTGAATTTTTGTGTCTCTTTTACTATTTGGCCATTTCTACCTTTTAAAAAATTGTTTTCTTCAGCATTTTTTTGTGCCTCATTTACCAATCTGTTAATTTTCTTTGAATAATTTTCTTGTATCACTCTCATTTCTTTTCCCAATTTTTCCTCTACCAATCTTTTCTCTTTTTTTAACTCTTCCTTCAATTCTTGTTGGGCTTGGGTCCAATTAGCCTTTTTCTTTGTTTTCACATTGTTTTCTTCTTCTGCATTTATGTTTTGGTCTTCCTTGCCCCTGTAGTAGCTTTTATAGTCAAGTTCTTTTTTAATTGTTTTCCCATTTTTCCATTCTACTTTTTGGCATTTAATTTCTTGTTAAAGCTGGGCTCTGCTAATCTTGGAGTTGAGAGATGCTGTCCTAAGCTTGAGGCTGTTTGATGCTGCTATATTTAGAGCTAGTTCTGGGAGTCTGGAAGTTTTTGGTGGTATAATCCCAGGAGAGGTTTGGTTACTGCTCTCTTGCTGTGCACTCTGGTCTTTACCTAGGAAGGGTCCTTGTTCCCTTATAGGTGCAAGTGCTAGCATCCCTTTTGGCCCTGTAACTGTGACCAGGACTTCTGCTCATCTGCAACCAAAAGTGTACAATGCTTTGCCTTGGAAATGAAAGTAGGTTCCCTGATCCCTTTTGAATGACCAAATGCTCCTGTGCACCCTGCAACTGTGACCCAGAAGTGCTGTAAGAAATAGAGTTGTGGGGTGGCCAGGTAGCACAGTGAGTAAGAGCACTGGCCCCAGAGTTGGGATGACCTGGGATCGAATTTGGGCTCAGATACTTAGCACCACACCCAGAAATAACTGGCCGTGTAAGTTTGAGCAAGTTACTTAACCCCAATTGCTTAAAAAAAAGAAATAGAGTTGCCAGTCAGTGCCAGCTGAACTCAGTGCCACCAAAGTTCCCCAATTGTCCAGCTTCCTAACCATTTCTGGGCTGAGAGCTCCTGAACCTACTACTTCTACTGCTTCCATTGCTGTGGCTGCCACTGCTCCCATCTCAGCTGTCTCCAATGACCGCAGTTCATGTAGTTGCTTCACTCAGGGCCAGCCCCTACCCAAGTACCACAGACATCACCTGCCAACCTCTCAAGTTCATTTAGGCTGGAAAAAAATATGTCACTCTGATTTTCCTTGACTCTGCCATTCCAAATGTTGACTTGATATGTTATTTTAAAATTGTTTGGAAGGAAATGTTGGGAGAGTTCACCTGCATTGCTGACTGTATTCCACCATCTTGGCACTTATACAGCTTTTTGTTAAACCTGGCTGTACCCTCCCCTTCTCAGTGACACCCAGCTTTCTCATACCCTTTGACTCTTTTGGCTACAGATCCTAAACTCCTACCCAATGAACTTTTTGCCAGTTGACTATAAATTCAAAGCAAAAGGCACTTAATAAATGAGAATAGCAAGGTAATAATAAGGGAGTGAATCAGTAGCAAGCATTCCAAGTACCCTTACTCCAGTGTTACTGACTCCCAAACCTCCAAGAGAATAAATGAATCAAAACCAAATTTTATTCCCCAACACATTGAAAGAAGGATGTAGTCTGTCTAAACACACGGCATAGAGATGGAGAGATACATTGGCAAGCAGTCTCAACTTGTTCACTTCCCCCTCAATCAGTACAGCAGTTAGCAAGGTTATCTCCAAAAATAAATGCAACCTCAAATAGATTCCCCCATCCTTCTTCCCAGGCCACACTAATATGACTCCCATGGCCCTCATCCATGCCCTCAATATGGTTTAGATGTAACTGCCATTTCCTGACCATCTCTTCTGGTCCGTGGGCTATACTTAAACTTGTTGGCTATCACAACTCTGCACATTGCCACTCCAATGAGACTCGCATTCTCTCCTTAAATGGGGCACACTAGAAGCAAGCCTGCCCAATCAAGAGTCTTCACTGGACTGAATTTTTAGGCTGTAGACTCAACATGGACGCCACTTCTCAGTCTAGCCCTGAGATACCTTTGAGAGGGACCTCATGAGTTCTCTACAAAAGGAGAAAATCCTTCTGATAATAAAGAGCTATGAGGTATGTCATTTTCACATGCATATCTGACTACCTTTTATTCATTCTCCCCAGGGAAAACATTTGTTTGTGCATGTGTGTGTGTGTGTGTGTGTGTGTGTGTGTGTGCCCTTGCCTTAGAGAATATTCTCAGATACTTTTATACATACTATTCTCACTATAAACCTCTTAATAAGTACTCTTTACAAAAAAAGGTACTTGAGGTTCCTATCTGTTAATATAAAGCAGACCTCTGTGTTTGTTGTTTTTAGCAGCAATATTAGAAACCTAACCTTTTGGGATTACCCAATAGAATCCTGAATAGAAGTAGCAAGTACCTTCTGGGAATCTAACCCACTGATGCAAGCAGAAGTAGTCCCAGAGGGGTGCCACACAAGGAACTTTTGAAGTTCAGTCAGGAAATGTCCCTGTTAGTTATGTCACGGCATATCTATCTGTAGCTTAATAAACAGAGCAGCACCACGTCTCATTGAAGCTACATAGACCAGCTACTTCGAGTTCCAGTTTATCATGAGTGGGAAAGGACCCTTTTGGCCTTAAAATGAAGTCTTTCAGAATGACCCAAATGTTTTTATATAGTGGGCAAGAAGACTCTCAGATTGACTGGATGTAATTTTAGTTTTGCTTTGTTTTTTAATTTGAGCATACAAATAATTAAAATTACTGGTATTTACATAGTGTCTTAATGTTTGAAAAACACATTGATGCTTACAATAGACTTTCCCACTTTAGAAATGAAGAAACTGAATTTCTGAGACACATCAAGTGACTTGCCCAGAGTTTCATAGCTAGTTATCAGAGGCAGGATTCTAACCCAAGACTTTCTGACTCCCACGCTGATACAGTATTCCCTAGACCAGGCTGTGTTAATGCCTTAATGTTTGGCTTCTGGTGCCAAGATGGCAGAGCGAGAAAGGAGCCCTCTAAAGTCCTCCCAAATTCCCCTCCAAACAACTAGAAAAGTGCCTCCAAATTGACCCAGGAGGAGGGAAGCAGCATATCAGCTCCATTCTCAAGACCAAAACCCCAGAATATGCTTCTCATAGATGATAGAACAACTGCGAGATGTGAAGTCAGAGACTCTGAATTCAAATGTTACCTTAGCTGATCACCAACACTTACTACCTGCATGATCTTGGTAAAATAACTTCACCTCTGTTACTCAGTTTCTTCATCTGTACAAAGAAAGGGTTGGTTCAGATGGTCTAAGGCTCTAAATCTAGGAAGTTGAAATAATACTAAAGCAGCACATCAGACAGTGACAAAATTTGCTGTAAAAAAGAAGAAATCTTTAAAACTCTGATGGATTTCTTTCCCTTGCTCTCTGTCTAACATCCACAAAGGAGTATTTCTTTGTGTAATCTCAAAGCACCCCCAAACAAGCCACACCTTGCATCCCAAGCAAGACTCTTTGCTGCTTCTCCTGTTAATTCAGCATGAAATGATGTGACCAGGTACCCAGTGGCTTCCTCAGACTCTTTATGGGTTATTTGCTCCAGTAATTCATGGAAATTGTGTGTTAGCATGACCCCTACTAGAGAACTATCAACAGGACTGGTTTTCACAGCCCGAGCACAGGTTAAGTGGGTGACTGTATATTGTCTAAGCCACCTCGTTGACTGTATCCAGATACCAGCAAACATCCTTCTTCACGGGGCACAGTGTGTCTTTATCTTAGCCTTGTCCTGTTTCTTGCCAGAGTAGATAGGAATGTGCAGGGTAATCACTTTCTCCATCGTGTGGGACGTAGTCGATGAAATGGAGCTCAGTTCTCTGAACAGAAGGAATGGCTGGTGCAGCAGAGTATTTTTAAAAAGCTCTTTCTATTGACTTAAAAGTCGTTCATCCTGATGTTTCAAAGGGAGTCAGTGGGAAGATGCAATGGACCTGTACAATTCGGTCCAGTGGGTGGGACCTGCTGCTTTTGCATAGCAAGTCAAAACAAATAGAGCTAGGAACAGAACCCAGGTGTTTTCATCCCAATTTAGTGGTTCATTAAATCTTTAGGGTAGAAAAAAGCAGTAGATTTGGTGTCTGGGGGGAAATGAAACAGATAGCTGCCTTTTCAATACCTTTGACTAGAGCAGGTATTTTTAAATTCAAGTCCATGAACTTGGGTTTTCAAAATTATTTTGTTTTGTTTGTTTTTATTATATAGTTAGTCTCTTTGTAAACATATGTATTTTATTTTAGGCAATTAAAAACATTATTCTGAGAAGAGGTTCATAGACTCCCAAAGAGTGCTCTCCGTCTCTCCCTCTCTCCCTCTCATTCTCTCTCTCTCTGTCTCTCTGTCTCTCTCTGTCTCTCTGTCTCTCTCTCTCTCTGTCTCTCTGTCTCTCTCTCTCTCTCTGTCTCTCTCTCTCTCTCTCTCTCT
>NW_027186457.1:14708258-14709654 GCF_028583685.1 Petaurus breviceps papuanus | reverse complement strand
CTGTCTCTGTCTCTCTCTCTGTCTCTCTCTGTCTCTCTCTCTCTCTGTCTCTCTCTCTCACACACACACACACACACACACACACACACGCACACACACACTAGGACCCCCTGGAATTAGAGGCAGTGTGGTATTAGACTTGGTATCAAGAGACATGGGTTTGAATCCTACCTTCAATACATAAGCTATGTGACCATGATTAAGTCCTTTAATATCTGAGGCTCAGTTTCCTTCTGTGTAAAATGGGTGTGATAATGGTTCTATTTCCTACCTCACAGGATCGTTATGAAGAAAGTGCTTTGTTTACCTTATACTGCTCTTCAAGTGTGAATTATTATGATGACTACATGTTTCAAAGCCAAAATGCCCTTCTGTTAAATGCATTTCACTTTCAGTCTACATAATCCTGGTGTAAGAGAAATACCACTAATTAAGCCTTAGTCAAGTCCATCGCTCTGCCTAAATGAACTCAAATATTTAGAGATAGGGCCTAGTCTATAGGAAATGAAGAAGAATTAGTGTTACTTTGAGACCTCAAAACAAATAGTTAATGGCTGTTTGGCTATGAAAGGCTATAACTATGAAGGGATGATGATGTCAGTGCAGTTGCTGTGATTCAAGACCAGCCTAGGTATAGTATTGGCCCTATTCCTGTCCCAGGCGAAACAAAGCAGATAGACTTATGTGTCAGGGAAGGAATAGGGAATATTCATGAAGTTTACTTCTGTTTACTCTTCCATTCCCAAGGGTATGGGGATTTAAGGCCTGGTTACATAACCTTACTCAATGAAAATGTGTTTATATTGCACTAGCTTGTTTGAACTTCATAAGACTTTAATTTCACATTGGAGTAAACGTTCTTCTACATGGTCACCATTTTGATCAAAACAAAAATTCTTTAGTTAAGTCAATAAACAAGGGGCCTTAAAATAAAAGACTCATGATTCATTAGTCATTTGAATTTTCTATCTTTGCTTCCTTTTCATTGAATTCTGTCTGTATAGGAGCTGTATGTGTCTCTATCATTCCCCTCCTCCCCAGGCAAATGGATATTTCTTCAGGGCAGACAGGAGCTGGTTAAGCTTTGTCTTTGTATTCCAAGTACTTCCCATAGTCCTTTGCAATAGGAGACATGATAGTCAATGTTTGTATTGAATTAGAGTAAATTTGGAATAAAAGGATCCTGTATCAGACTCTCTTGCATTCTACCTGTGTGACCTTCTGCAAATCATTGAACCTCTGTTGGACATCAGTTTTCTCATTTGGAAAACAAAGGGAGTAAGTTGGAGGATCCCTGAGGTTCTGTAATCTGTGATCAGAGCAAGTGAACACTGACTGTTCAGCAAAGGGTGTGTGTGTGTGTGTGTGTGTGTGTGTGTGTGTGTGTGTGTGTGTG
>NW_027186457.1:14668701-14708248 GCF_028583685.1 Petaurus breviceps papuanus | reverse complement strand
GTGTGTGTGTGTGTGTGTGTGTGTGTGTGTGTGTGTGTGTGTGTGTGCATGCGCCTAATCTTATTAGATTTGTATGAGAACTTGCATTCCCTAGTGTGTATTGGGTTAAATCAAGAAAGGAAGAGTTGGGGGAGGGGTAAGGAACAACTAGTTGGTTCATTAATAATAATAGTAGCAATAGTAATAATTATAGTAGAAGTAGTAGTAGTAGAAGTAATAGTACTAGTAATAACAATAGTAGCAGTTGTAGTAACAAAAGTAGTAATTTTTATAGTAGTAATTGTAGTAGTAGTAATTATGGTAGTAGTAGTAATAGAGGTGGTGGTGGTGGTTGTGGTAGTATTAGTAGTAGTAGTAATAGTAGTAGTAGTAGTAATAGTAGTAGTAGTAGTAGTAGTAGTAGCAGTAGTAAGAATTGATATAGTGCTTTAAGACTTTCAAACTTTATGTGTGTGATCTCATTTGAACCTAACAACCTCTCTGTGAAGCAGGTGCTATTACCATCCTCACTTCACAGATAAGGAAATTGAGACTGAGTCAGGCTAAGTGATTTGTTCTGGGTTGTACAACAATTGTGAGTGGTTTAAAAAAAAGTGAGATATGAGGAATGTGACAAGTCTAACCTCCAAGAGCTATTTAGCTGCTCTGACAGTTTTCCAGATGACTGCCCTCCCCCCACGCCCACCTTCCACCCACTCACATGCCCTACCATTTGTAAGTAATGGGACATAACAGGAATCAGTCACTAGGTGGAGGGAAGATCTACTAAGCCATCCCAGCTGAGTCACTCAACAAGAATCCTGACCTAAGGTATAAGGACAAATTGGGGGTAGAGTGGCAAAGTAGATCAAAGAAATGACATCTCAGTTGGTCTCCATGCTTATTTGTTGACCTTGGCTAGTGCCCAGATATCACTGGCAGTCCAAGACAGAAGACCAATGTGAACAGGACAAGTGCCTGTAGTTAATGAAAGGATGGATCAGGGTTCAGGAAGGGCAGAGGCTACAGGCAAAGATCTAATCATTCAGTAGCCATAGGTTAAGCATTGACTGTGTACAGAACATTGTTCTTGGGACTGAGGGAGATACAAAGTTCAAATGAGCTCTCTGGTTCTAAATCTATGATCCCATCAATGAGCACTTTAGAGGCTAGTTTAAGAACGTGAGGAGATTTGCATATATTCTAGACAAATGGAAAAGTACCATTATGGAGGGAAAGATGATACAATAGAGAGCAAGACTTGGAGTCAAGAAAATCTGAGTTCACATTCTACCAAAGACATTCTCTAGCAATGCAACCCCAGGCAAGTCATTTAACTTCCCTGTGTCTCAGTTTATTCATCTGTAAAATCTGTCTACCTCGCACCTACCTCAGAGGGTTGTTGTGTAAACATAAAGTGCTTTGTAAACTTTAAAGAACTATATAAAGTGCTAGCTGTTCAGTGGTCCTCTTCTCACCAATCTGACCATTCCTCAGTCTCCTTGCCGGATCTTCCTCCCACTCAGGCTCCATTCTGAGCCTTCTTGTCTACACTACCTAATTTAGTCATCTCATTATCTCCCATGAGTTCAATGATCATTTCTACGCAGATGATTCTCAGAACTATTTGTCCAGTCCTAATCTCTCTCATGACCTCATGTCTCCCATTACCAACTGCCTATTAAATATCTTGAATTGGATATCCCATAAATATCTCCAACTGAACATGTCCAAAGCAAAACTCATTATCTTTCCTCCAAAACGCTCTACTCTTTTCAATCTCCTTATTAATTTTAAAGCCATTAACATCTTTCCCCATTGCCCAGGCTCACAACTCCGGTATTCACTTTGATTCCTCACTTGTACTTATCCTGTGCTCACAATCTGATGCCGAGTCTTATCATTTCTGCCTTCACAACATCTCCCCTTCTCTCTACCCACACAACTACAACTGTGCTGCAGGTCCTCAGCAGCTTACACTTGGGCTATTGAAATAGCCTTCTCACTGGTCTCCTGGACTGAACTTACTCCACATGCCCAGACCTTCATCCACTCAGCCAATAAAGCCCGTCTAACCATGTCACCCCTTCCTTCCCCATTCCACAAACACCAGTGGCTCCCTATCACTTCTAGTTTCAATTATAAAAATCCTCTGGTCTTTAAAGTCCTTTACAGCTGGGCCCTCCCTACTTTCCTCAGTTTTGTGCACTTTACTGCTCTCCACATAATCTACAATGAAACAGTACTGACCTTCTTGCCAATTCTGGCACACAACACTCCATCTCCTGACTCCAGCCTTTGTTTTACTGACTGTCCCACATACTTCGAATATTCTCCCTTCTCACCTCCACCACTAGGTTTCCCATGTTTCCTATAAGACTTGGCTCAAATTCCACCTGCGAATGGCCTTTCCAATCCTATCACATACCCCAAACCCCAGTGCCTTCCCTCCAGACCCCATTTACACTATCTATTTTCTATGTACATATTTGCCAATTGTTTATATGAAGACTAGTGCTCTGTAAAACGAATTGGTTTAATTCTAGAAAGGTATGAAAAGAAAAGCTTGGGTAGCAATAGATTATTAATTATTCTTACTGTTATTGTCATTAATAATAGTAACATTGTTTACCTTATTAGAATTTGAGCTCCTTGAGGACAGGGACCTTTATTTGTGCTTCCGACATTAAGCACAGTCCCTGGCACATTAAAGTACTTAGTAAATGATTGTTGGCTAAAGACTTTTATGAGTGAGAGGCAATGGACTCTACTCTACAGACGAAGGGGTTGGTTTAAATCAGTGGTAGCAAACTCAAGTAGAAAGAGAGTTCATTAGACCACAGATAAGGATCCCTGCAAGTCCCATATTGACTTAGAAAATCACATATTAACATTATCTATGTCCAGTTGCATTTTTATTTGTTTTGTTAAATATTTTCCAATTACATTTTAATCTGGTTCTGGTTGTGGGCAGCATGTTTGACATGTCCAGATCTGAGGCCCCTGTCAGTTCTAAGCCTGGGATTCTATGAAGTGAGGTAAGATACTAGTATTTACTGTATCAATGAATGAATGGAGTCAGAATAGAATTAAATAACCACCTGTGTCCTGACTGCTTTATTTGGCCTCACAGCTCATGTTAAAAGCAAAGACCTGGATTTAAGGATTTACTGGAAAATGGTACTTGGGAAGCTAAAACAAACATAAGTTTTATTATTATGCAGCATAGCAAGGAGGGAGAAAAAAAGCATACACACATACACATCCCACACCACACTATATGACAATATAGACAGAAAGAAGTGTAGCCCCATAGATGCAAAGAAACTCATCCAGCTTGAAGGGGCAGGGGACATATACCATGACGGAGATCTCAGATAAATACAGCCTCAGAGTAGGGATCAGAGAGGGAAATTTTATACCTCCCAAATGGGCTGGGTTGAGGACAAGTAATCAATACCAAATGTAGGAATAGAATTCCTAATCAGAAACCAGATGTGTTGGGGAGATTCCCAGGGTCACTTATCAATACCAGACTCTGGTAGGAGAGTTTCCTTATCAAGACCAGAAATTGGGTGAGGGTCTGAGTTGTCTATCTGAGACAGCGGGAAAAGAGTGAGTCGCAAGCTGGAGTCTTATCAGAAGCTGTTATCTTTAATTGCTTGACACAGAATTAGAACGAGTCAGAGCAGAAGAAAAGTACCTGTCTGTTATGGCTTGTATGTTTTATGAGCATTAGGCCCACAACCTAAGTTACTCCATATTGAAAGTCCTAATATAACTACAATATCAAACAATACATTTGAAAAATCTCAGCGTGAAATAGTAATGTCATTTTGGTCCTCTTCAAGTACAAAGGACAACAAACCAACGTTACCTCCATTTTACAGGTTTTTACCAATAAAGGTTATTTGAATCTCCTTTATCTTTTCTACAAAACACTATAACATAGCAGCATTATTATTTAATTAATCAAACAACAAATATTTATTAAATTCCTACTATATACCTGACACTTAGCTAGGTACTAGGAATGCAAAGACTGAAAAAAAAGAAAAAGAAAAAAGGTAAAGAAAAAGAAAAGAAATGGTGTTGAGAGAGAGGAAATGAAATTCTCTTGGGGGAGAAACCTTGGACATAAATAATTTTATACAAAATGTACGGGGTAGGGAATGAACAAGCAGCTGGGGGAGAGAAGCAAAAAATGTTTTCACATGATGCTTGACTAGAATTTGGAGGGGAACATGGGATTCTAAAAGCTGAGTTTTGAAGGAAACCAGAAAAACTAAAAGGTGGAGTTGAGGAGTGAGAGTATTTTAGCTAGGGATATGGGGCAACCAATGCATAGGTATGAAAATGGGAAATAAATGCTTGGGGAGGGTGGTAGTAGGTAATAAAAAAAAATTATGGGAATGGCACCCTTGTGTTTCTGTGACTCACTCTGTGTGTATATGTGTTTGATTTTTTTCTAGTGACGGTACTGGCTATTTTCCATGAACTGCATGTTGATACTGACCTGTACACACTCCTTTTTGGAGAAAGTGTGTTGAATGATGCCGTGGCCATAGTTCTCACATAGTAAGTACAAACACCTGGGTTCCTTTGAACAAAAATAAAAATAGTGAATCCATTGTGAAACAATTCCATATGTTTTTTATACATATATACACACACACACAAACATACACACACATATATAGTTGATATTTTTGGTAGTGGTAGACTAAAACTATGATTTTTATTTCTGCTAGGAAAAGGGGTAGGAGGAAGAACTCCTAGGGTAGGAATATTTCACAGTTTTAGACACATCTGTACTTTATGGTTTTCATGCATTTCCTGGGGGCACTGAGAGATTGAGTGACCATGGTAAGAAGATTAATATGCCTCAGAGGCAAAACTTGAACTCAGATTTTCCTGACCCTCAAACTGACCCTCTACCCACTGTACTATGTTGCTTTTCTATTTCTTATTTATCACAAAAATACAAGTAATTTCTTATATTAAGGTGATATTTAAAGAGAAAAAGCACCAGTAATAGACATAGTTGGTTAAACATTTAATTTCCAGTACTACTATATCAGATTTACAAGGTTTGTGTCCCATTCCAACATTTTTTAAGAGAATAACATCTCGAAGGGTGTGTTTTCTTGATTTCCTCCCATCTATTTTCTCTAGTTAGTAAAAGCTTTCCTATATGTGGTAAGTTTGACAAATCTGAGCCTGTACTTAAGGATCAGGAGAGTTTCATTTTTCATTCTTCCTGAAGGTAGGGCATTGTGGGTATATGTAAATCCATCTCATTATAGGTAACATTGACTGAGGATCTTCTCCTCCCTAACATAATTTCCCCATCATCCCCAGACTCAATTTTATTTTTCTTGAAAACTTTTAGATGCCAATTAGTCTGCTATCCTTCCAGCTTCTCCCTCTTTAATCTAGATATTTAGCACTTATATTTAACAAATGGCAATTTGGTGACCTTTCCTCAAGTCAAAGGTCTTCTCTTTGGCTTTAAATGAGCGCCAACATTTCAGCCAGCTGTCAAATATCCCAAGGGAAAGTAGCCATCTGATAATTAAATGTGGCCAGACTACTATATTCAGGATGTTAATTACTTTCAATCTATTTGAGATGTGTTGTGATGTACCAAAGGGTATTTAAAAGTCAGTACTCACTGGTGAAAGACAGTATGATCATAAAGTACAATCTTCTTCCTGCCCAATGGATTCTGATATAGATGAGGCCCCAATGTGAACATTTTCCAAGTCTGTTTATCAAATCTCATGACACTTGATCATCGAGCCATAAGAATTCTTTATTCTTGGCACCAAAGGCAAATGTCAGTGAGAAAAAGCTGATAATATAAAGTCTAAGTCACAAAAGCTCAAGTGTTAATATTTTCAATACAAAATTCAAGAAAAAATAATGAGAATATCAGAAACAACTGTCTGAGAATGACTTTTACTCATATGGGCATGGGAGTAAAAATATGCTGAATTTCTCATTTTCACTCTCTGAACTGGCATATTATATATTTTTCTTTAAAGGTTAAGTGAAATAGTACCACTGAACTGCAAATGACCTTGAGAAAATGTAGGAAGACACCAAATCAGTGAGTGATTGGCATTTCTCTTCTATCATGTACACCAATCACAATGGTTTGCCATCATGAAGATGGAAGTCTAAGAAAAAATATGGGTGCCAACAACCATAAACCCTGGTGTCATTTTTAAAGCTTCTTCATAACTTTTCCCTTAGTTAACCACAATGTAACCTTGCTCTCTCTCCCTCTTCCTCTTCTCTGCACATATTTTTCAATCATAAAATCAGAACATAGGAAAAAAATGTCTCATTTCCTGACATGGCAAATTTGCTGATGTACTTGAAAAGACTGTTTTTCTTGCGTGTTGATAATCACCTACAGTTCAGAGGCTATACAATGTTGGGATAACCCTAGCCAGATAAGAATTTATAATGTAGACATTTCCTAAATTATGAACACTTGACCTTCAAATCTTCATTGATGCAATGAACCTTTGCCTACCTCTCTCTTCACCCATCCTGAAACAATTCCTCTCAATCTACTTTGTCTCATCCTAGACAACAAAGCTCTCCTAGCCCAGTGGGGCTATGTGCTGGTGGGAACAGAGAACTTTCAGACCCTCTCACCACTTCATTTCTTCTCTATCAAAGGTCCCAGTATCATAGGAATGTAAATTTAGTACTAGAAGGGTGCTTAGAAGCTATTGGGTCCAACCTTTACATTTTGTTAATGAGAAATGGAGGCACCAAGAGGTTAAGAGATTTGCCCAGGGTCACAGAGCTAGTAAGTACCTGAAGCAAGATTGAACTCAGCTATGTCTGACACTGAGTCTGTCTGTCTGTGCACCACTAGACTACTCATGATGAAGTTCTTTTCCTTTAATTTTTCATAATTCATAACTACCACAGGTAATCAGATATATGTAAAGAAGTCCCCTTTAATTCCTTTCTAGTCTGAATTGCCCTTTTATCAAAGTAAGATCTTTCCTACTCTTGGCTCTATTTATGACCCTCAAAATGATCCTAATTATAATGTCTCAGCACAATAAACATATTTAGGGTAAAGAAATCCATCAATAGTGCATATGGGATGGGGGAAAGAGGGCTATATTTGGAGTCAGACAACCAGGGTTCAAATCTTTGCTCTGATGCATAATTCTTTTGTGACCTCAGCAAGTGATATCACCTCTCTAGACCCCATTTATAAAGTGAGGGACTGTACTAGATGACCTCTAAGGTCCCTTCCAGATTTTAATATAGGATCCCAAGTTTTGAAATGTAATCAAATATTTAAAAACTATACCATCAACCTTTAAAGCCCTTGAAAGTGCCCATAAATTCTATTCAGAATCTTTTCAGAAGTTTCTTTCATGTAATTAATCCTATTTTTCTTTTTCATGATATTCAGGAAAAAGAAAACAATTTATTTTTTGCTGAATTGTATTTGTTTTGTTAATTACTAATATTACAATAGTCTTTTTTCTGCTATTTTTCATTGCAGACAATGGTCCAATTCTATTATATATTAAATAGATATTTGCAGGCTGGCCCATAAGTTCATATATTATTTAAACATTGTTTCTTAGGAAAAAAATAATGTGTTCCAGGTTTCAAACATCTGACTTTAATGAACGTTAACACAACCCATTTGTAAACAGGAGGCTTCCTTTACTTTAAAATTCCCATGGAATCTTTCCTGTCTGGGGCTAAGTAAAGATAACTTGATAACATCTTTTGATCTGTGTGCTCAGCTTGGCATGCTGAATAATTCTATTTAAGCATGCTTAGGCATGGACCATACATTACCCACACTTACTCTTTTTGATTTCAGGGATTTAGGTAGTGCTACACCAAAAGCATGTTTTTTTGTATATTGGTATATTTGGGGAATAAAAATATAAGCATTAAATGCATAGTTGATTCACACGTGCAAAGGTTATTTATTTGGTCACACGGAAGGAGAAAAAGAAGCAGTAAGATCTGTAGAACCATGTTTTTTATAATCTGGAGCAAATAAATAAATACAGAAATCTAAGTTAGCATTGTATTTCATCTACACAGATTTTTATTGATTTTCATAAATCCATGAAGATAGAATTTGTTCCTGTAACAATTGTCTTTACCAACATAGTACTTTGTATGCAGTCAACATTTAATAAGCCTTTTTTGAAAGTTGACTTTAAATGGCCTAGAGAAGGATGGATTTATATAGACCTCCCCTTATGGAAAAGGATCCACCCTCACAACACAATGAAATGTTTTGGAATGAATTCCCAAATTACATACCTGAGAACAGATAAGATAAAGCCCCAAACCTTCCTTTTAGTTAATTAGTCAATTGTGACAAAGCCCTGTTGGAAGATTGTCTGCTATATCGCTGTGAGATTCAGTTCCCTACATTTTCATAATTATCCATTATTGCAACCTTGCTTTCTTGTTCAGCAAGAGTATGGTGCATTCTTTGCCACTTTATCTGAAAATGTTGGTGTATGCAACACTGAAACAAACTTCCATTTGTCAGGAGAAGGAAGAATTTCACAGTACTGTATGTAAATGCCTCCAGATTTCTATAGGGACAAAAGAGGACTCTCATTAAACAGCTGGCTCTTGAATAACAATAAACTTACAGTAGCTGTACTTATTTCCTGTTAGGCAAAAACTTAAAAGGAAATTCAGTGTAAATACTTTTGGGAAAAAGGCAAATAGATCTTCAGTTTTATCTCTTTAGATAAAAATATTGTACAGCTGCCTAGAAGTTGTTACTACAAAATATCCTTTAAAGTGTTGTATTGATAACTGCTTGATTCTCAGAGAAAATAGCTTCTTGAAAGCAAACATTTCTAAGGACCCACATGCCTTAAGGAAAATTCAGTACAGGAGCCAAATAAGACAGACCTATGGAATCATAAGGTTAAAAAGAATCTCAAGAGGTCATTTAACCTCCATGTAGTGCACTGAAGTGGAGCGGAAAGCAGAATCATGTAGTCATGAAAGAAATAATCATTTTTGGCAGTTTGACTGCACTCTCCCCTAGATTTTAAGTTGCCTAAGGTCAGGAAGCATGTGTTATATACTTCTTTAAATCTGCTAAAATCTTTAAATTGTATAAACAATAATTATGTGTTGGATGAGTAAATGAACAGACAAACGAGGGCATAGATGTTACTGAAAGTAGGATCTTGCTAGTAGAATCACTAGTCTTGGAGTCAAAAAACCTGATTCTGAGTTCTGACTCCCTTATGTTATTAGTGTGATCTTTGACTGGGTCTTTAAAATTCCATGAGCCTCTATCTCCACATTTGCAAAATGAGAATAATAACCTTTATGCTACCCACCTCAAAGGGTTGTTGTGAAAACAAATTAAAAACTGTATGTTCAGTATGCAGATGTAGGCTATTGCCACTGTAATACTATTGCTATTCATTTCCTCTCTTTTGATGGAGTTAAGATAGAAATGGTGCTGGGACAAGTTGACATATTGCTGTGATTATTTTATATTTTATGTTATTATTGTTTTTCATTTAGTATTCTGTTGATTGTTGTAAAGGTAGAGAAAATAATTGCTCTTTGTATTGGAATAAAAGTATTAGCTCATAAGCTTTATCCTCTTTAGGCTCACTGAGTACATCTTCAGGAAAGCTTCATTTCATATAGGACAACAGGGATGCTATGTACTTAAATCCACTTCTTAGATGATTCTAATCTGTGAATATTTGACATGGCAAGAGATCTTAAAAATGTTATTCTTACTCCTTTTTTGGATCCCTCTTAAGTACAGACAAACTGTTCCAGGTCTACTGTATTGAATTCTCAAGGATATTTTAGATCTATATTACTGGTACAGGGATTTATAATTCTTCATTCCATGGACATCAGAAAATTGCTGAATTATAATTTAGCCACCTGTTGCTAGGTATCTAGCAGATGGGCAAATTTTTCACAGCCTACAGTGATGCTAAACAAAATGTCTTCCATTTTCTTGTATAATCTTCATTGATCTATAAGTCTTGGCTTCCTCAAGATAAACTTTTTAAATTTGTTGGTCATGGCCTGATCTGGAATCGTCATTATAAACACTTCTATTTTGCTAAATAAATTTGCATGACTCAGGAAATTTTTCACTATTGTTTAAATATAGTGTTAAGTGAGTTCATGTGGAGGTAACTCATGGATGGCTTTTTGATTCTACTCTTGGATTTTAGCCATTCCATATGCTTCTTCTGAAGATAACTGCATTTGGTTGCATTGGATAAAACCATTGATGTAGCTGTTTATAGACATTGCTATTGTTTCGTGAAATTGAGTTCGCCTGTTCTAAAAGTATTTCTGTAAGTTTTCTGGCTCTCTTATATAGCACTCTAAGGATAGATACTAATTCTCTGCTTTCTTTTTAGCAAGAAAATGTTAATCTTACTCTAGCTGTTTTAAAGTAGTTCCTTAAGGCTATTACTGTGTTTTGCTGATATACTTTTTCTTTAAAGATACTTTCTAAACCTATTTTGGTCTATTTTAGAGTTCTTGATAGTGTTCATAAAGTTTGGTATTAAATGGAAGTCTACTGTTTTTAATGTGCTCTCATTCAGCTTTGACTTCAGGATGCCAGTAGGTCTCTTAACACATTCAACTACAGCTTTCTCCTTGATAGTTTTATGCTTTGTATCTTTATTATCAATAATAACAATAAAATAATACTCCAACATTAAATCTTTCATTGAATCAGTCAGTTAATCAATATTTTTTAAAGCAAGTACTGTGTGTCAGGCACAGTGCTATGCACTGGGGATACAAAAAGGAGAAAAATATATTCCCTGCCCTCAAGTATCTCACAATGTAATGGAAGAGCTCATAATCCACAAAAGATGAGCTTATATCCAAATACTTTTATTCAGTTACAAAAAAAACCAGTTATTTCATCTAACCATGTATAATGGTTCACAAAAACAAAATTAAATAAAAAATAAAACTATAAAATCATCACTAGGCTAGTGACTGGTCCCAGATCCATTTCTATTTGAATTCTCTCAAAAAAGAAGAGAAGAATGAGATAATAATAATAAAAACAGAGATGCACCTAATTACAAATCTGAGTCAGCTGTCACCTTGAATCAGTTAATTTATTATCCAAATCAGTTAGTTAATTGTCAGAAATTACCAAAGGGTTATTAAATGACTCAGACTTAATGATCAAGTCAGGCTATTTGAGTGGTAGAAACCATGTCATATAACCCTGTGGTTTGCAAAATTTTATTATCTACCAAATACTAAAGAAGTTATAATGAAGTAGTTAGAATTATAAATCAGAAGCTTGATGTTCTTCATAAACTAAGATATGACAAATATACATACTACAAATGTAGTACTTAAAATATTCTTTAAATTTCTACAACAATAAAAAACAAGAACCAAAATATTAACACAGACAAATTCTTGCTCACAATAAACTCAAAATAACATCAGTCTAAAAAAATTAAGGATAATATTTTTAACAAATGTTGCCATACTAAAGGTTCATTATGTCTAGGCTGCATGGAACAAAAAAAAATCTTTACAAATATAAAGATTAGTAGGATAAAGCAAAATCATGGGCAAACACAATAAGGTACATTTCTCCTGATTTTACTGTTTTGGAAATGTCCTGAAGGAGTTTTCAATGAGTTTATAGAAGATAAACTTATATCCCCAATAAATTTGCTCAATTCTAAAAGAGCAGTTGTTTTATCAACTGGTGCTATTGTCCACAGAATATAAAATATTAATAATAATGGAATATGAATAATACCATGTTACAGGACAATATCTCTCTGAAAACCATTGAAAAAGGTTAGAAAAATGAGGATGAGGATGATGAAGATAATAACTCTAGCCACTTAAAAGCTGAACTCTGTCAATATTATGGTAGGAGGGTGGAAAAGTAAGGTGATGTCAACCAGGATGGTATGAAATAGAGATTTTATGTTCCCTGAAACTACTAAGGTTGATGTGAAGATCTGGTAGGAATTTGTAAATGCTGCCCTATAGAGTACAACTGATTTGGTTAGTGACCTGACTAGTTTATTAAAGTTGTTGCTAATAATCTATTAAATAGACAGAGTAGCATAAGATCACAGAATGGCCCTACTTGGAACCATTTTGATGATTACTTTAATATGGAAGGGTGTGTGTGTGTGTGTGTGTGTGTGTGTGTGTGTGTGTGTGTGTGTTCAGCAATTTTTCAGTCATGTCCTTCTCTATATGACCCTATTTGGGGTTTTTCTTGGTAGAGGTACTGGAGTTGTTTGCCAGCTCGTTCTCCAGTTCATTTTACAGTTGAGGAAACTGAGACCAACAGGGTTAAATGACTTGCCTAGGGTCTCACAGCTAGTAAGTGTCTAAGGCCAGATTTGAACTTAGGAAGATGAGTCTTTTGACTCTGGGCCAAAACAAATTTGAGAGAATTATTGAACTGTGAGAAGGCACCAAAAGATTATGTTAATATAGAGCTGGTACACAACATAGAAAACTTGAATGTCATCTTGTATCATTAAGGACAATAAAAAAAGAAGCATATGGAAAGGAATCCAGAAAACCAAAGCATATCATTAATTCTAGATTCCCTTAATCAGTGACTGAAAGTAAGAATCAAAAGATTAAGGTGATTCATGGAGTCAAAGCAGCTCAAAAAACAATCTAAGCAATTCAACATCAACGACTTTATTACAAGTGAAGCAATGAGAGGTAAAGGAGGAAAAAAACTTAGAGCAGGATGGGAAAATTTGAAAATTCTTGGTCATCAATATGGTAGCAATGAGTCCAATACAATAGAAATGTAAAGTGGATTAAATGAGAAATAAAAAGCTTGCATACAATTCTTATGATTAATGACAGAATGGTTATGTCAAGGGAGATCTTTTAAACTCTAATTGGAGGTCTCTTAGACTCTAATTACTCTGCAAAACTAGCAACTGGCAGGCCTGGATAAGATCCATAATTATTGGTTCAAATACTTCACAGCAGTATGTGAATTACTGCAAAGGACTTTACCAGCTTTCTCTTGGACATAAGCCTACTTTCTCCCTCCAATTCCCACCTTTTTTAACAAAAGGCATCACATATTTATTACTAAAAGATAGAAACACCAGTAACTCCTCTAAATGTAGATCAATTACATGTTTATGTATTTTATGAAAATAATTAATAACTTGAATTACTAAGAAAAATGTACCAGTTATAACAAAATAATTTATTAGCTGAAGAGAAAAAGGATAGGCCCCAAATTCCAGGGCATAAGATCAACTTATCATCAATTTGGTAATTATTGAACAAGCTGCCAGAAAACACTATAATGTTTATACTGCCTTGGCTTATTTTGCAAAGACTTAAAATCTGTTATACATTCCTCGCTTATTCATATGCTATTCTTGCACAAAATTAGACTCAAATGTAGTGAGAATGGTAGAGTATTCAGTTTCCTCATGGAAAACTGTTCTGTGTTTAAAACATTACCAACATGATGTTGAGAATAATTGATATACAGGTGACATTTTTCACTTAGAACAAGCTGGCTGGTTTTGATTCTGCCTATTGTTAAATCTGTCATCTCTTCTAAATACAAAAAAGTATGGTTTCAAAATTAAAGACTACAAAATGGAAAATTATTTATTAATTATTTGATGTATATGCACGACATCAAGCAAGAGAGCTCTAAAATATATATTAAACCATTCCTTTAGCTCATGAATTCTTTCTCCACTGACATAAAAATATTGCTTAGACTCAGTATACATAAAATTCTTACGTACATCAAGACAAGAAACAGATTGAAGGTTATGAGCATGAATCCAGGAGTCATGTTGAATCAGTCAGCCAATCAACAAGTATTTATTAACCTTTCCTAATGCTTCGTCTCTTTTAATTATTTCCTGTTTATCCTGTAGATAGCTTGTTTTGTATATATTTGTTTGCATTTTGTCTCCCCCATTAGATTGTAAGCTCCTCGTCTGCCTTTTTTTTTTTTAATCCCTAACATTTAGCACAGTGCCTGGGACATAGGAGGTGCTGAGTAAATGTTTACTGATTGATTGATTAGTCATCTGCATATCAAGCCCTCTGTTGGGTGCTTGGGATATAAGTATAAAGAATAAAACAATCCCTAGTTGCAATGAACTTATATTCCAATGGAGCAGATGACAAGTACATATAGCTTTATTTATACCATAATTACAAAGTTTATATATGTGTGTGTGTATATACATACATACACACAGTAGTTAAATTAAAATTAGTTTGTGGATTTTTTTTAGGGAAACAACAGTTTATGATGGCAAGTCACTACCACCAGAACTGAATACCTGACAAGACACAACCTGGTGTCTACAATTATACGTCAAAAGTTCCATATCTATCATGAACAGAGAGAGGCTGATGGATACCCAGAGATGCCCATACCTCAAGCGCAGATATCAAAATATCTTTGAGATGGCAACCAATACATTGGAACGGATTTGCAACATGATCAAAGACCAAATGGTTGCCTGTAATCATTCAGACATTTATCTTTATTCATAAAAATGTTAACAATGGCATTTTAAGATGCTGCCATATCATATGCTTATAATTTCCAAGGTACATGGAATGAAAAGTTTTCAAAATATACTTAGCTTAAGGACCCCCAAGTCAAGTAGGAACAGAATGAGGTACATAGCAACCCTGTGGTCCTTTGTGCTCCTGGAATGCCTTGATTATGTTTACAATGAACATAAAACAACAAAAAGCAATTATTTAATCCGTCTATGTAATACTCCATATAACACTATGTAATTCAAAAGCAATAGCAGGATAGTGATTTTTTCAAGGATTATTCCTATCTGAAACTCACTGAAAACAATAAAACTGAGTGTACCATCATTTAGGTAAATTTGCATAATTATAATTATTTCAAGTTTTGTTATTTTGTTAAAACCAAAGGGCACATTTTTATTGGTAATCTTGTGATATACATGTATATTCTACATGTTTACATATGTATGTGTGACACAATTATATATGTGTCTGTATGCATACATACATACATATGTATATATATGAACATGCATATACCGACTTATGTTCTTTGGATCATTATTAATTATCCCCTGAGGAATCATTAGTCCACCTCCTGTTTCTAATCAAGTGTAAGTGCACAATGTGACAAGAAGGTCACTTCTTGAAGCTGTCTATAAAGTGTCGTATTTCTCATATCTTTTCTAAAGTTTATAAAGTCATTCATAATTTAACAAGTTATCTTTCTGAACCAAGCAGGAGCTCAGTTGATTTGGGTGATTGTCTAGAGGCCAGTGTCCTATATGGATTGGGGGTGTTTTGTTGGTGGTGGCTTTCCTTCAGAAGGAAGCTATGAGGTTATCATCCTGGAAATCAATTCCTTACCCATTAGCTTGACTTTATTCACCTCCACTACCCCAATGTTGTTTCCTTTTCTAACCCAGTTTTAAACATTTCCTTATTTTGAACTCCCTACAATCTGGAAGACTAGTTGACCAAAAAGAAAACTCCTAGGAATCGGGGCGGATAGGTGGTGCAGTGAATAGAGCACCGGCCCTGGAGTCAGAAGGACCTGAGTTCAAATGTGGCCTCAGACACTTAACACAAAAACTATCTGTGTGACCTTGGGCAAGTCGCTTAACCACAATTGCCCTCCCCCTAAAAAAATAAGCAAAAAAAAAGACTAGTTGAGTTATCATGGTAAGCAAAAATGGAGGCCGTGAAATGATAAAAGAAGACAGGTTATTTAGGAAATGGTCAAGTAAAAAAATGTCTCTGACTTCTTTAAACAAACCCATAGTTTAGCGGGGATTCTTTATTTGCCTGTTTCTTAGCCCACAGAACTTTTCTTTTTTTTTAAGCAATTGGGGTTAAGTAACTTGCTCAAAGTTACACAGCCAGTTATTTCTGGGTGTGGTGCTAAGTATCTGAGCCCAGAATTGATCCCCAGGTTATCCCCTAGAGCCGGTTCTCTCACTTGCTGTGCTACCTGGCCTCCCCAAAAGTTATTTATTTAGTTTTTTTTTTGAGGGGGGAAGGCAAAGCAATTGGAGTTAAGTAACTTGCCCAAGGTCACGCAGCTAAGTAAGTGTGTCAAGTGTCTGAGGCCAGATTTGAACTCAGGTCCTCTTGACTCCAGGGCCAGTTCTCTATTCACTGAGCCACCTAGCTACCCCAAATTCTACAATTTTATGACTTTTTTTTTGGAGGGCAATTGGAGTTAAGTAACTTGCCCAAGGTTACAGGTCTAGTTATTTCCACAGCCCTTTTCAATCTAGTTCAAGGAGGCAGATTCAGTTCATACCTCCTCTAAATCCTCTTCTGAGTCTCTCCCAATTAAAAAATGATGCAGAAAGTCTTGCTTTACAACTCTAAACATGTTTTTTCAAGGCCAAGCATTTTCCCTTATCTAGAATTTCATTATCTGTTAGTTAGCCTTTCTATAACTTTAGTGACTCAGTCAAAGGGCTAGGGAAGGGAAGGGCTAGGTTTGATGGTCAGTATCTGGAGTTCTCCTTTTCCTACTCAGTTGTAGCTACATCTTTCTACTTTTATTATCTTCTCCCACATAGTGGCACTTCAAGATCAGACTTTCTGTCCCACTGGTCAATTTTCTCCATTGCCTTAAAAATTCTACCATGGAATAAAGACCATCTCATCAAATGAGAGTTTGATAAGGTACAAGGAAATATGTGGAAAAAGAAATTGTTCTCCAAAACTTTCCTTTGTATTCAGAAATGGCCCCACTAACCCATTAGCATAAGATCAAAATTCACTTCAAGATTTGTTTGTTTATATTTTTCTCTTCTTACTATTGTGATAGATTTTAGCTGATTTATCCATCTCCTCTCGCCCAATCTTTGTTCTGCATATCATTCATTTTCAAGATAGTTGGCTCAGGTTATAATCCCTACACATGTTCAACCAAAGTGTAGATGGAGCACCTGATCTTGACCTATGGGCAAAACTCCTAACACTCAATGAGATGTATCCTGATAATATAGCATGGCTAATGGATAAAAAAAAATCAGCTGTGGAGTCAGGAATACCTTGGTTTGAGTGGAAAGTCACTGAGCCTACCAGCACCCTAAATTACTCCTTTGAGCTACAGGTGAGTTTTGCCAATTTGCATTGGTAGAGGGAGTTTCCATATAGATTCCCCTTAATCTATTAAATCACAGGTCTAGGTACAAAAAGTACAAAGAGAACTATATCATAACAATGTTCTTCTCCAAAGGTCTGTTCCTTCTGTAATGCCATGAAAACCTGACCCTCTTTGAAACGATGGTGAGCACAAAACCATCGCATATCCTCCAGCAATGCCTGTAATTTCAAGTTACCCCCATGTCCCCCACCCTCTCCACACTTCTTCCCTGAGAACAAAGGTCCAAGCTGATGCACAGTCATAATTCTGGTTTAAATTAAAAGCTGCCTCTTGGCTTGCAGCAGTGAAATCTCTTTATTTTCCTTGGGTCACCTAATGAATTTGCATGGCATGCTTGCAGAGAGTTATAAGTGAGTTCCACTATGGAGTGGTGTGTAGGGCTGAGGAAATCTGATTAAAAGCTCTGGGAAAGAGCAGCTGTTCAGCTACAGTAGGTGAAGTCAAAGCCCATTTTTCAGGGCCTGACTGCAAGGCCCGACACCATGGCTAGCCATCAGATGATAAATGAACTGTCCTTGAATACACAGCTCCTGTTAATAGCTTTAAAATTCCTGTTGTTTATGGGCAAGAAGTTGGGGGCCCTTATCCATTTTGTTGTTCCAGAGGCCATTAGGTATATACATCATGAGATGCATGAATCATTTCCTCATTGCCAGTGTGGCTGCCGATCTTGAGGGGGAAAGGATGAAAAACATAAACATGATTGTGTCATCCTCATTGGGGGAAGGTGGAAAAGTCTCTGATTTCAGTTGAGTTATGGACCAGTGTGTCTTGACTGGAAGACTTGTATGAAATTCTAGTCTTAGTTCTAGTTCTAGCTTCATCACCAACATACCTCTGTGTGATGTGAAGTTTATGGGCAGGTGCATCCAGTTCTCCTAGCAGTGACTATTTAAGCTTGGGCATCTAAAATTCTGAAACCAGTGTCATTTGTTTTCTTTGCAAAGTGACAGAGCCATACAATGAGCAGTAATCTGAATTTACCTCCAAACTCTGAAACCCATTTGGGGAATTTTTTCCTGCCTTTCTAAATATTTATATATAAAAGAGTAACTATGGGGGCTTTGTTGTTCCAAATTGTGGATTTCCAGGCTTCTTTTGATAGTCTCTTTTTGGTCATTTCTCTGATCTTGAGGGACAAGATAAACTGAGGGACAAGGTAAAAATGTAAAAGAGGAGTGATATACAGCCTTGTATAGGCCTTTGTAAAATCATTTTGCTTTTTCTTAATGACTGATAAAACATCTGGTAATTAACAAGCATTTATTAAGTACTGACTTTGTACCAGGTACTTACTGCACTAAGCAATGAGGCTACAAAGAAAGGCAAAAGATAGTCCTAGGAGCTTATTGTCTAGGTAGAAAACATGAAAACAAATACATACAAATGAACTATACAGGAAAATAACCAATAAAGGGGCATCACTAGCATTAAGACAGATTAAGAAGAAGGTGTAATTTTAGCTGAGATTTCAGGGAAGCCAGGGGGAAGAGATGAGGAGCTGAGATTTCAGGGAAGCCAGGGGGTAGAGATGAGGAGAGAGAATTCCAAGCATGGGAAATAACCACTGAAATGCCCAGAGATGGGATTTGGAGTGTCTTGGGCAAGGAACAGCAAGGAGACCAGTGTCATTGGATCACAGAATACGTGTGAGGGTGGAGAGGAAATAAAATATAAGACCAAGAAGATAAGAGAGTGCCAAGTTCTGAAGAACAGAAGAGTTTATATTCGATTCTGGAGTTATTTGGGAACTACTGAAGTTTATTAAGAGAATGACATAGACCTGTGCTTTAGGAAGATTAATCTAACATCTGAGTGGGGGATGAATGGGAGTGGGATAGGAACTTGAGGCAGGGAGACCAACCAGCAGACTATTGAAATAGTCCAGACATGAGGTGACAAGGTCCTGCATCAAGGTGGTGACAACATTAGAGTAGAGAAGGAACCATTTGTGAGAGAGGTTATGAAGCTAAAATTGATAGGACCTAGCAAAAGATTAGATGGGGGGAAGAGGGGAAGAGAACGAGAGAGTGAAGAATAGATAATGACACCTAAGTATTCAGTCTGGGCGACTGATGGATAATGTTGCCCTTGAAAGGAATAGGTAAGTTCAGAAGATAGGATGATTGGTTGGAGAGGAGGAGAGAAAATAGTGAATTTGGCTTTGTACATGTTGAGTTTAAGATAACTATGGGACATCCAGGTCAAAATGTCTAATGGGAAGTTGGAGAAGAAAGACTGGGTGAACAGAGAGGTTAGGACTGACTAAGCAGATATGAGTATGATCAGCACAGAGATCATAAGTGAATCCATGTGAACCGATGAAATCACCAAGTGTGATAGTATAGAGGGAGAAGAGAAGAAAGTCCAAAAGAAGCCTTTGAGTACACCCATGGTTAGTTGGTATGACCTAGATGAAAATCCAGCAAAATAGAGAGGAAAGGATTGCTCATCCAGGGTATGGTAATGTCATGGAAATCTACAGAGAAGAGAGTATCAAAGAGAAGGCAGTAGGTGGTAGTATCAGGGGCTGTAGAGAGTAAAGAAGGATGGAGACTGAGAAAAGTTTATTCGATTTTGCAATTAAGAGATTATTGGTAACTTTGGAGAGATCAATGTCAGTTGAATGATGAGGCCAGAAGCCAGACTGTAGAGAGTTAAGGTTTGGAGTTTATATGACAGTTGGGTATTATGTATTTTGTTGTGGTTTAATTCATCCATATTAGATCTGGCTCATTGCATAGGGAGGCAAAATAGTTTAGAGGAAGGAACACTAGACCAAAGCCAAAATGCTGAAACTGTAGTCCCAGCTTTGTACATACTAGTTTGGACAATCTGGCTATCTTCTTCATCCCCTTTCTGCAGAACTTGGACTCTGCCATGGAACTCTAGCCTCTGATAGGACTCTGGATTCTTACTTTTCACTTTACTTTGCCTGGAACTAGGCAACCATGTCATTTTGTGGCCATTTTCCAAAAATGCATCACCACCCTCTTCCAATTAGAATGCAAGCTCCTTCTTTCTGGCTCGTATTTGTGGCTTGGCGGCACTCACCTTTTCTTTTCATTTGTTGACTCATTCTCCTAGACTCTGAATAATAATGATAATAAAAATAATGATAAATAATAATGAATAATAATAATAATGATAATAACTGATATTTTTATAGTGCTTCAAGGTTTGCAAAGTACTTTGGAAACATTTCATTTGCCCTGGACAATGACAGTGTGTGAGGTAAATACTATTATCATTCTCATTTTATAGGTAAGGAAACTGAGGCTAAGAGAGCCCTACTGCCCTAGGAGGAAACTTGTTTACTCTTCTTCCAGAGAGGTACAGAGAGCTAGAGACAGAGAGACAGGGAGACACAGAGACACAGAGACAGATACAGAGAGAGAGAGAGAGATAATAATCCTTGCCTAGATACAGCAAATGGGTGGTTATAAGGATCAAATGAAATAATGTATGGGAAAATGCTTTGTAAGCTGCAAAGTGCTATATAAATGTCACTGAGAGCTGACTTTGAGCTATGCCAAACAATAATGTAATTCTACAGGCTGTGCTATATGGTTCCAGAAGAACTGATTGAAAAGTGAAAAATTCAGCTAGCCGGCCAAGAGTTTTCCCATTTTTTTCCCAGTGACTTGATCAGTTATTTTGGCTTTGTATAGAAGGCACAGTTACAATCATGCATAATATACTTCACACAGACCCAGGTCCAGGTTTCTGAAACATTGGCATTCCTTTGCCAAACTATGGAAACATCTCAGCATGTCATCTGGGAACTTGGAAGAAATATGATCCAATTTATATGTTTATTTGGTAAACACAAATAAAATTTTCTCATACATTCTAAGTAAGTCCAATACTTTCCATCAAAATTTTCATTGACTTTCAGGATTTTTCACAGCAAAATTCAAGAAGCTTCAGATTCATGTAATGAGAAATTGACAAAAAAATGAATTAAATAGCTGTGTTGAGGTTAAACTGATGAGCATGTGCATATATGCATGTGCCCACTTAAATATGAGACATGTTACATTTTGTAGAATATAAATCTTGGGGGAAGACCCAATTCCTGGCAGTGTCTAGTATACAAGAGATGCCTATGTCAATGGGGAATTCCAATATTCTAGCAGGAGCATTTCCAGAAACTGACCAGTCTAGTGGTAGTCAAGAAAATTATGCCAGGGTTAAAGGTTTGAATTCTTTCTACTCCCGATCTACTCCCCACTCCTGCCTTGTAAACTTTGAAGGGTAATAGCAATGACTAACTGTTAGCTTTCTTCATCTGGAACAGAGAGATAAATTAACTTGCTCTTTGACACATCAAGGAAAGGAAATATAAGGATTCCATAGGGGTATTGACCCTTGAATGCTGGCAGAGAGAGCTACAACTAAGGAGAATCTCAAAAGGACTCAACGAAGGAAGAAAATGACCCCCAGAAGGCAAAAGCTGAGTTAATTTTTTTCCACATGTTACCTACAAGGATGAGCCCGCTCCCCTTAGGCACCTTTTGTGAGGAAGAGTGTTAATTGAGGTTTGGGGAACTGATTCATACCAACAGTTTTTGCTTTACCACCATAGTGAAATTTCTCTTCTTTTTTGTGTTTATTTGGTTTATTATTTTCTTCAAATTAATTTTTCATTTTTAACATTTTTTCTTTTTAAATTTTGAGTTTAGTTCTCTCCCTCTCTCCCACCCCCCTCCACTCACTGAAAAGACAAGCAAAATATCAATTACACAGATGAAATCATGCAAAATATATTTACATATTAGCTAAGAAAGAAGGAAAGGAAAGAAAGGAAGAAGGAAGGAAGAGACGAAGGAAGGGAGGGAGGGAGGGAGGAAGGAAGGAAGGAAGGAAGGAAGGAAGGAAGGAAGGAAGGAAGGAAGGAAGGAAGGAAGGAAGGAAGGAAGGAAGGAAGGAAGGAAGAAAAAATTATACTTCAATTCATACTCAGAATCATCGATTTTCTCTCTGGGAGTGCTACTAAAGAAATTAAGTTCCTCAGAGACTAGGCCAGGTGTAATTAGTGATTTCAGTCCAGATCGTCAGAGTTCAGAGCCAACATGCTTTCCATTTTACCATACAGGATGCTACATATAGCAATAAGGAATTACAAAGAAAAACTGGAATAAAGAATTAATCAAATAAATGTATATTTCTTAAATAATGGGCAAGTCACTTTTTGAGGACAAGGAATTGATAGCCTAAGTGCTTCACTACTATCTTCATAGCGTCAGAAAAAAGCAAAGAAGGTACTTGACATATTGAACACACCAACTGTGGCAAACTTCTAGAAGGACATGGAAAAGAGTGCCACAGAAGCTAGGCAGGCATGAAAGGATAGGTTGCCATCTTTATCACTGGAGGGTACATCCACATCAACGAGTACAGAAATCTGTTTGAATATCAAAGAATAGAAACTCCCTCAGCACCTCTGATAGCAACAGTATCTCAAAGTTATTACCCATTAGAAGCTGATATTGAGCCCCCAAAAGAGTCAACATGGCATTTCATGACTTCTCTCCAGAGAACTTGACTACCTTCCCATTACAGACATCCAACCTTAGGTTTTCAGCTTACATCCAGGCCACCT
The DNA here is from genome assembly GCF_028583685.1 of Petaurus breviceps papuanus. Lineage (NCBI taxonomy): Eukaryota > Metazoa > Chordata > Mammalia > Diprotodontia > Petauridae > Petaurus > Petaurus breviceps. Next base: position 14,685,440 of record NW_027186457.1, on the reverse strand, counting down.
CAGCTATTACTCTTGTGGTCAATGGAATCAGACCACTTTAGATTGGGCTTGGTTTATGACTAAACTTGGGCTGATTGGTTTGGAAAGTTATTTAAAGAAACCTAAGTGCTTCTTTGGAGTCTATTTAACTTGTTTTTGAGACTGATAGCCCATTCATATATTTTTAGCATTTTTTCCTTCTTTTCCATTTTCAGGGCAAATGGGAGTTCAATTTACTAGAAAAATCCAGTAACCATGAAATATGTCCATCTCCTTTTGGCCTCACCTGGGGGATATGCTCATAGATTCTTCATTATACCTTTCTAAATGTCACCAACCCTGATTATTCTATTGCTGTTACTTAGTGATTGCAAGATGAAGAGAGTGCTGGGCATTCAATAAATACTTGTTGATTGGCTAAGGGATCAATGAGTGAAGGGAAAGGACACTTTTGTAGCCTGTGTTCTGGGCTTTCACTCCCCAGACTAGTTCATCTTTAAGCACATTTTCAGTCATCATTATTAACATCGTCCAACAACACTTATCTTTTCAGCGTCTGCTCCAGGGGAGAACAAAGTGGTGCCTACTGAATTACCAAAAAGTAGAATGCAATTAGGAAAAAAAAATTGATAATGCAGCTCTTCAGCTGATGGGTTTTTGTCCCTTTGCTGTCATTCTTGTAGATTTCTCAGTTTGTTGCATATTAATTTTTCCCTTTTGAAGATGTTTTGAGGAGGTGTTTAACAAATATTTACCAAACTGAATTTCATTGAATTTCACTTCAGTAACCTTGGAGAAAATGGAATTATTTAGACAATAAATGCCCCCTCTTTGAGAGTTCTGTTTGGAATTAAATTTCAGGCTATGCACAAAGCAATGTATATTTTGAAAAAAAACTTTCGCATAGAACAAAATCATATTGGGCCAATAGAACTAAAACTGTTAATGTCATATTAGAAACAATTTTCCTAGTTAAGCCATAGCATTTAACAGACAATTAATTGATCTAGTGACTCACAAAAAAAACCATAAAACTGTAAGAGATACCAAGACATATGAGACATGATACTCTGCCCTTAAGTTGTTTATAGTCTATTAGAGAAGATAAGAGATATTCATGCATAATTCATAGAATAAAAAATAATGAATATAACAATGAAAGGAGGAATGAATAAGGGGCTAGAAGAGTTCAAGGGGGCAGAGATGACATTTGGCTAGGGTCAAAAGAGAAGTAATATGGACTAGTGGAAAGATCACTGGCTTTGGAGTTAGGGGACTTGGGTTGAAATCCTTCTATCTACCTCTCTGAGACTCAATATCCTTATCTGAAGAAAGTGGAGTTTGGACTAAACAGCCTCTCCTCCTCCTCCTGCTCCTCCTCCTCCTTTTCTCTCTCTCTCTGTCTCCATCTCTATTTGTCTGTCTCTCCTATCTCCACTGGAACTTAGGAGGCCTTCATAACCCTGCTGACAAGTCAGGTTCCCTCTAACCCAAAAGAGAAAATTTCATTTCATTCTATTTGCAGGATGGTGGTGGGTTTGTGTCTTTGGGGTTACCATTAAGAATATCTCCAATTTTCAGAATTTTCTTGTGACATATTTGCATGCTTTTACTGAGTAAAAATTACCCCAAATTTTCATATGCTCTTAGTAGGGTTAAGCAAATCTAGAATTCTATTATTGATTCCTTAAATATTAATGGAGGGGCTGTTTGAGAAAGTGTGTGTGTATGTGCAAAATGCACATGGGTGTGCATGTGCATGTGTTTGGGAGGGGACTATTAAATTCAACTGATCAAGACAGAGAAGAGAAAAGCACTACCATTTGCTCCTCTGCCTACCAAAGAGAAGAGTGGAACTAAGCCCCAGGGATGCAGCTGCTGCTTTCCAAGCCAAAAGAGAGCTGCAGCAAACTCTTCCGCTCATCAAGGAAAGAAGGTCAAAAGGGGTTAGCATGGGAGACCTATCTGACTTTCAGTTACCAAATCTGAAAGTCAGTGATTTAGAGATGAAAGGGACCTATGAGGCCAGCTAGTCTAACCCCATCATTTTACAGATGAGGTAACATGATTTCCTCCAGGTCACATAGTCAGTAAGCATTCAAGGCTGGATTCCAACCTAGGTCCTCCTTGCCTCTGTCACAACTTCATGTGTAATGTCAGAATCACAAAATCACAGAGCCAAAAGGGACTCTCAAAGTCCATCTCATAAATCTGTGATTTAAAGCCATCTTGCCTTACTTAAACTCTGTATCTTTCTCAAGCAGTGTGTGGTATGCATTCGTCACTTAATACTCATTGAAGTTGCCAAAAAGTTATGTAGGAGATAAAATAAAGGGAGGAGTCCAAGATGATTCAGGTGCTTGAGCGTGAATGATGAGAGAAGTGGTAAGGCCCTGCTCAGGAGTAAAAAAGTCAAGAAGAATAAATTTGATTGAAAAAATTGCTAACTTTGAGCTTATAGTTCAGGTGAACCATCCAGGTATGGATATCCAAGAGGCATTGTAACTGGAGCATTAGGGGAAAGACAAGATTAGCGGTCTGGAGGGCATCTCCGTAGAGGTGATAGTTAAAGATTCAGAAGTGACTAAGATCACAAAGGAAAAGTGAGGAGTAAAGGAACAGAGCAGAATCTTGGGGAACATCTATATAAATGTGATAGTTGGAAGAAAAGGAGATAGTAAAGAAGACAGGGAAGGAATGGCCAGAGAAGCAGGAAGACAAACAGATTAGAGGGAAGTATATTTACTTACAGTGTTCAGTGCCGTTCTATAAGTGTGGTTAAACGCAGACTACTGGTGTTTGAGGATTTGGTGAGGGCTACTTCTGCAGAAGTCACAAAAAGTCTTTCCATTGAGTATTTGGAGTGGATCAATTCATCAATTTTCCTTAAAAGCCCACAGAATTGTGAAATGGCATGGTAGGAGCCAAGTTGAATAAACGTTGTTCCTTTTATAAAAGACTCATAGCTTCAGAAGAGGCTGAGAGTCTCTGATTAGGCACTGAACTCCCTTCTCCTTTGCATAGGGACTCTGTGCTCGTCTGACCAGGATTGAATGACTGTGTATTTATATCATACTTATTCTGCACGTTCTTTTCCCTATTCCTATTCCTTCCCCTTGTTGGAAGGTAAATTTCTTGAGAGCAGAAAATGTTTTTGTTTTGTTAACTTCTTTTGTCTTTGTATCTTTAGTACCCAGCACAATTCCTGTCTTAAAATAACAGGCAGTTATTAAGAGTTAATCAATCAATATGATACTTTGAAGTTTGCAAAAATGCTTTATATCCATCTTATGTAAACCTCCTAATTGTCCTGGGAGAGTAGGTCATATGGTCATTATTATCTCATTTTTATTGATGATGAACTGAGACTCACAGAGGGTAAGGGACTTTGCCAGGGTCACACAGCCAATATGTTCCAGAGAAAGTATTTAAACTGGTAGTTTCCTTTCTCTAAATGCAATGCTCCATCTGGGATATAGAGTCAGGGAGATGCAAGTTCAAATTCTGTTTCATACATTTAGTACCTTTCTCACCCCAGGTAACTCACAGTTTCTTTTAACCTGAATGTCCTTATCTATTAATGGGGGAGAAAGTAATGATAGTACCTATCTTATAGAGTTGTTTTTTTGGTTTTAGTTTGGGTTTTTTTTTTGCTTTTTGGAGGGCATTTGGGGTTAAGTGACTTGCTCAAGGTCACATGGCTAGTAAATGTAAAGTGTCTGAGGCCAGATTTGAACTCATGTCCTCTTGACTCCAGGGCCGCTGCTCTATTCACTGCACCACCTAGCCACCCCCTCATAGAGTTGTTTTGAGTATCAAATGAGATAATGTCTCTAAAACTCTTTGCAAAATTTTAATTGCTACATAAATACTAGATACTATTATTACTGCTATTCCTATACCATATTCCCTCTTTCTAGTATATTCCTCTAGAGAAGGGAATAGAATGAAAGTCATGGGAGAGAAGGAAATAATAGAGAAAGAAATTCCATAGAGAATTTTCTATGGCCACCTATCATATTGACATTAAGAGTTTCTGGGTCTATAAAAGAGATTTGCCTCCATGATTACTGGACCTTCAGAATCTAAGTATGGCGTGAATTAGCCAAAGCAGGATGCATATTTTTTCTGCCAATGGTAATTGGAACTCCTAAGTTCTTTGGATACAGGAAGTAGGACCAGATCTAGAACTAGAAAGAAGCTCAGATGTCATTTAGTCCAGAACTTTCATTTAACAGTTGAGGAAATCAAGACCCAGAATGTTGTGACTTCCCAAGTAAACATCAGAGACAGGATTTGAACACAGGTCCTCTCACTCCAGAATCAGGGGTCTTTCTACTGTATGACCCTGGGAGTAGGTATGCCCTAGAAACTCTTACCCATCAACGTATTTCCTAAACTCATACTTATGGGCATTTTTATTGAATACTTTCAAAAGTAAGAGTAAAGTAAGAAATCAGAGAAAGAAATTCTAGTCTCTGGGTAAGACAAGAATTTTTGTACCTCTCCTCTCCTTAGTATTGAGAGAGCTAAGACTGAGATACATTTTTATCTGATGCAATGAAAAACTGTGCACATACATTAAATTAAGTAAAATGTGCTGTAAAGATAGGAATATTTGGATGCTGTGTATGGGAAATGTATGTGCATTATGTATAAAATGCAAATTTGAAAATTTGGTTTTCATCACACAAGCATAATGGTTCTGGTTTGCTTCCAATAACCTGTCTTTCTAAATATTAGTTACATTTTGGAAATGTTGGGGGGGAGTTGGGGGTATTTTTTTCAGGCATAGACAAAATGATTCTGCACATAGTATTTATCATGCCTCTTCTCAAATAGGAGGAACCATCTGGGATTTTGCTTTGAAGAACTGTGTGATGTTTGCAGTGAGAGCATTCTCTATTCAAAAAAAAGTCCTGCATTTTCCTTCTGTCTTCTGGTTACTTCTTGAAGTCATTATTGGCTTCTACAATATTAATAAAATACAGATATTTTAGAAATTGCCCTAGCAGCTATTCTAAACAAGCCAGCTAGAGGTTTGGGGATTGTTGGGGAAAATTTCATTCTCTTTTCATCAGATTCTTTCCAACATCACTGATAAACTTGATTGGAGAGGCCATCGCAATTTTCAAAATGGCTGGGTAACAGGATTTTATGGTTCTTTTGATGTAAAGCTCCATGGAAACCGCCCATTCTCTTTTATTTTAGAGGAATGGCTTGAACCCTTCATGTCCCACATATACTCTCTCAAGAGTGAGAGACAAAAATGCCCATGGAAAATGTCTGCTTGATTCGTTTCCTGAATGAGTGTAACTGATGGGGGGAGAGGATCAACACCCAAGGCAGGGGTTAAAGTCCTTATTTCAGAAGTCTAAGTTGGCACAGCTTAGGAACTGACCTGTGTTGGAAGATCTACTTAGACTCTGCCTTTCCACAAGACAACTAAAGCTAAACACCCTGAAGAGAGGTAAGAGTAGTGGTCTGCACCGGCTTTGGGAGATCGCCTTCCTGTTTCTCTATGAATAATATAGTGTCCTTGATGATGGAGCCAGAGTCGAATGGGGTAGGTGGGAGCACAGATAGTGAGAGCAGTCTCTTAATTCCCCTTCTTATTTTATTTGCCAACACAGATTTGCTGTTGAATCTAGCTTTTAAAATAGCATTTTATCAGCACATTTTAAGTATGTGTGTATATATATTATATAGTGATCTTTCTTTTTCTTCAGAAATAGGGGAAATATTAAACACTGGCTCTGACAATGTAACCTCTGGTCTAGACTGCCCTCCTCCCAAATTTAAGGCTTATACAGATGAGGTTGGTTCTTGGTAATTCAATGAACAAAAGATTGTTTAACTTGGGTTTGTTATACACCGTCCACACTCCCTGATTTTATTCTAGGAAAATATCCAAATATAGTTGATGTAGACATAAGTAACAGGAATCCCAGCACCTGTACAAATATCCAAGGTAATAAATGCATATCAGGTAAACGACAGCCTTTATTTAAACCCATAGAAAATGTAGAAGGCACAAAGAATTTATAGGACCCCATAAACAGATACAGAAAATACACACAGCATGCACAATAGCCTATAAACAAAATTAACACAATTATTTTATTCGAGTTTTACTTTTCCACCAGGTCTCACAGTCTTTTAAACTCAACATTATACCCTGATATAGGAAGGAAACTGAACCTGGGATTGGGAAGAGGACAATATTGACATTCCATTGAATCCTTACTTCTCCCACAAGTCCTACATAATTCTTTCCAGTTTTGTAGTGCCATCCTATGACTCCTACCAGAAGGCAAACACACTTTGGGGTTGTTGGATGAAAAAGCCCCTTCCATTCAGATCTGAACTACCTATAGATCTCACAGTAAGAGTCAAGAACAAAAGACATTCTTCAACTTCTCCATGTTGTAGCTTTAGTCCTTTATTAATTCCTCAGTTTCAGGGATGACTGAAGATCCTGGGAACTCTCCCAGTGAGGAAACCTAAGGAGTTTTCTTTTAAAATCTCTCTCCTTCTCTCTCCCTCTCTCTTTTTCTGTCTGTCTGTCTGTCTCTCTCTCTCTGTCTCTGTCTCTATCTCTCTGTCTCTCTGTCTTTCTCTCTCTGTCTCTGTCTCTCGCTGTCTCTCTCTCTCTCTCTCACTTCCAATTGACCAATAAAAATAAATCCCTCATAATAAATATTCATAGTCTAGCAAAAAAAAACCCTTCATTTGTAATGTCCAGAAATGTACTTCTCATTCTTCATTTTAAGTCTATCACATCTCTGGGAGGAAGTTGGAGGTAGGGCCACACCTGAGGGAAGGCAAAATACAAATGGGGGGAGAGAGATGAAAATGTATTGGGGAGCTGAGCCATGTGAGAAGTGAACATAACTGACATTTGTATTTCCTCAAATGGGAGGAGCTCACTAACTAGGGGAAAGCTACAGTATGCCATTGTGAAAAGGCCACTGGGACATGAGTGGAAAAGTAATCTTGGGAATCAGAGGTTAAGCTGGGTTAGAAGTGAGTGGTATTTGACAACTTCTACAAATGAAAAACAATATATATATATATATATATATATATATATATATACATATATATATATGCATTAATAACTAGGGGAAGTGAGTGTGTAGTCTTCCTGAAGTAAAAATGTGAGTACTCATAAACCTGTTTGATGTCAACTTGAATAAAGGGGGAAATAGAGTGCTTGTTAAAGTTGTGGATGACACAAACCTGGGAAATTTACCTAATGCTTTGGTTGACAAAGGAAGTAGTATTCTAAAAGACCAAATGTGAAGTTTCTCCCCTTGGTTCAGGAAATTGATCTCACAAGTCCAAGATGCAGAGACTGTACAAGATAAGAGAGTTACCTTTGGTTCTGTACTCTGCCCAGTCGGATGACTTCCTCACTCTCCTGTTCCATTATGGTCACTCATTTTAGGAAGGGGGCTGTTAAATTGGACACTGTCTAGACCAAGGCAACTAGGAGAGTGAAGAGTCTTACTAACAAGTTATATATATGAGGATTAGTTAAAGGAATTAGGGATCTTCAGTTTAGAGAAAAGGAAACATAAGGGTTGTATAATAGCTTCTTTAATTATTTGAAGGCCTGTCACTTTGAAAAGGGATTGGACTTATTTTTCATTTTTTTGTCTTTGTATTTCCAGTACTTAGCAAAGTAACTTGTCCCCAGTGGATTCTTATTGAATGAATGAGTGAATGAAGGAATGAAGGCATGTTCAGTTCCAGAGGAAAGAACTTGGAGTAATGGATGGAAGTTACTAAAAGTCAGACTTAGGCTTGAGATAAGGAAACATTTCTGAATAATTAGAGCTGCCTCAGACGAGAGTGGGGTTTCTTCTCATTTGCAATACTAAGTAAATACAGGATGCTGACATGCCTGATATATTCTCAGGACATATCTTGCTCAGTTATAGCTTGGGCTGGATGATCTCTGAGGTTCTTTCCGACCATGACATTTTTTCTAGAAATATTGTTTACTTGACCTTTAGAAGGCTGCCAGCTACTCATGTTTCCTGTAAATCTGAGTGAACCTAGCACTTTACAATTGAGACCTTGACTTTGCCTATTCGTAGTTTAATATCATTTAGTTAGGGGGGAGGCATTAATCTGGGAGAAATATGCACCAAAAAAATATGAAGAAAGCTTCTTTTTATTGACAAACTCCTAGAAAGGATAGTTTGTGGCTGTTGATTCAGCTTGTCACCACCCACTTAATCTATAATCTAGCTCTGTCCTTAATTCTCTTCTAAATGACTCCAGGGTCACTACTGATATCCAAATTGACAAACTTATTGACTTTTTTTCAACATTCATCCTTCTTGACCTCTCTGCAGCATTTGGCATCATTGACCCTATGTCCTTACTTATATTCTAGCCTTGGCTCCATATGTCCTATTTTTCTTGTTCTTGGGGAGTTGGGTTTGTTGTTGTTATTGTTGCTGTTGTCTTTTTAACCAATTTCTTCTCCTATAAAGTGTCAGAGTCCACCAAAGCTGTGTTTGAATTTCCTTTCTTCTCACTGTGTCAGTCTAGCTAGGGTTTTAACCTAGAGTCCATTTTTTTTCAGTAACGGTATTTCAATATAATTATCATCTTTTGTATTTCTATGTATTTTATTTTTTGCATTTAGAGACTTTCTGAGGAGTCTATAGGCTTCACCAAACTTACCAAATAAATCCATGATACACACAAAAAAATTAAGAAATTTTGTTCTGTGTGGCAGACCTTTCAATTGTGACCTTTATGTATCTAATTCCCAATTCCATATCACCTGACTGTGTATTCCCGCTAAGTTTCAATCCTACATTTCAAACTACCCCATTACAGGTCAGGAAGTATCTTATTTTGCTATTTGTATCCTCAGAACTTATCACAGTATCTTTCACATTTAAATGCTTTCTTGCTTGATTGACTATGTGATACTTACGTCTTTGGAATACCTACATCTGTGTGACATGGCCACCTCTACCAAATCTCCACATAGACTCAGCCTGCCCAAAGTTGGCCTCATAACCCTCACTACCCCCCAACCCAACCTGCTTTTCTTCCCCACTTCCCTCTTTCTCTTTCTGCCTGCATTATCTTTGACTCTGCTCTCTCTCTCCTTCCCATATCATATAAATAACCAAACCCTGTTGGTACTACTGCTATACCCAGTGGGTAAATATTCAACAACTGACTTTGTCCTCCCAAAATGGACCTACAACACAATTTTAAGATCAATTTTCATTAAGATTTTCTTCATCACTTTCTAAAATCTAGACAATCAACAAAATATAAAATCAAGTCCTGACTTGTGGTGACGGTGGTGGTAGTGTTCAGTCATTTCAGTCATGTCTCACTCTTCATAACCTTTTTTGAGATTTTCTTAGCAAAGATACTGTAATGGTTTGCCATTTCCTTTTCCAGCTCATTTTATTAATAAGGAAACTGAGGTCAACATGGTTAAGTGACTTGCCCAGGGTCACACAGCTGGTAAGAATCTGAGGCCAGATTTTAATTTAGAAAGATGGGTCTTCCTGACTCTGGGCCTGGCTCTGTATCCACTTCTGAGTTATAAATGCTCCATCGGAAAATTTAATAATTAGTTGCTGGTTCCAACTGCTTCATGCTCATCCCTATCTATACCCCACTTCTTTCTGCTCCATCTACCATAACCCAACTTCAAGTCATCATTGCTTTTCACCACGACTATTTTAAGAGTTCTTTGTCTTATTTCCCTACCTCCAATCTTAACACTCTCAAATTCATTTTTCATATCAGTGCCACAGTAATTTTCCTAGTGCACAGATTAGTTCACATCATTTTACTATTCAAAGATTGTCATACTATTACCCATAAAATAAAATAAAAACTCCTAAACCTGGAATTCAACATCCTACTTAATCTATCTCCAAAATAATTGACACTAATCCTCAGCTCTTATTTGATATTTTAGTCACATTGCATGTTTTTTATCCCAGTCTTTCTCATTTCCATCTGACCATGCTCTCACCTATACTGTTTCCTATCTCTATCTCTACCTGTAGAAGCCCTTCTCTTCCTTCAACACAAAGCATAGGTACAAACTCTTTCATAAAGATTTCTTTAATTCCTACTCTCATTCCCCTATTTAGAATTTTTTTTCAATTCATAGAAAATAGTTATTGATTTTTCCATTCAAATTGTGTGATCCTCCCCTCCCTACCCAACTAGCAAGAGAGAAATGAAATACCATTTATATTATATTGTTTTTTTCCCATTTTTTCAAATGCATTATTAACTTCTGATTTACATCATTAATTTCTGCCAGATTTTGAGTTACAAATTTTTCTCCCGGTTTTTCCCCTACCCACCGCCCCAAAATAGTAGTCCCATAGGATATCCCCTCCTCCAATCTGTTCTCTCCCATATTTTCTACCATAACCATTTCAACTTTTCCAGTAGGGCATGGTGAAGCTCTATGTCCCAGTGCCTGCATATCTTATTTCCCAATTACATGTAAAATAGTGTTAATAATAGTGTGTGTGTGTATGTGTGTGTGTGTGTGTGTATTTAAACATTTGATTTTAAAACTTTGAATTCCAGATTCATTCCCTTCCTCCCTTGTCACCCACCCTTACTGGGAAGATAAAGCAGTTCAGTATAGGTTATACATGTGTGGCTAATGCAAAAAAATAACATACTAGATATATTGTAAAAGACTGACTATATTTCCCTCCCTCCTATCCCACATCCCACTTGTTCTATTCTCTATTTTGATCCCCTCCCCTTTTTTTAAGCAATTGGGGTTAAGTAACTTGCTCAAGGTTACAAGGCCAGTTATTTCTGGGTGTGGTGCTAAGTATCTGAGCCCAGATTTGATCCCCTGGTTATCCTGACACTGGGGCCGGTGCTCTTACTCGCTGAGCCACCTGGCTGCCACAATCCCCTCCCTTTTTAAAAATGGGTGCTTCCAACTTCCCTCCCCCCCAGCCTGCCCTCCCTTCCATCATCCCCCCTCTCATCCCCTTCCCCCACTACTCTCTTAGAGGGTGAGATACCCTATTTAGGGTGTATTGCATTCCCTCCTCAAGCCAAATTCAATGGGAGTAAGATTGATCCATTCCCTTTTGCCTTCCTATTCTTCCCCTCCAGTGTAACCATTTTCCCTTGCCTCTTCTATATGAGATAGTTTACCCCATTCTGTCTCTCCCCATCTCCTCTCATGATATTCCTCTCTCACCTCTTAATTTCACCTTTTAAGTATCATCCCTTCCTATTCAATTGGTCCTGTGCCCTCTATGTATGTATACCTGTAAACATATATACATACATTCACATATGTGTTCATATGCCCATATACCCTCATATATAAACAAATATATTTCTATTCCCTTCAACTATTTTCATACTGAGAAAAGTTTCATCAGTTACAATTATTGCTTTTCCATGTAGGAATGTTAATAGTTCGACTTTGATAAGTTCTTTATGATTTCTTTTCCCTGTTTAACTTCTCATGCTTCTCTTGCTTCTTGTATCTGAATGTCAAATTTTCTATTAAACTCTGTTTTTTTCAGCAAGAATGCTTGAAAGTCCTCTATTCCACTGAATGACCATATTTTCCCCTGAAACATGATACTCAGTTTTGCTGGGTAGGTGACTCTTGGTTTTAATCCCAGCTCCTTTGACCTCGGGAATATCATATTCCAAGCCCTTTGATCCCTCAGTGTAGCAGCTGCAAATCCTGGGTTATCCTCATTGTGTTTCCATAATATTCAAATTGTTTCTTCCTGGCTGCTTGTAATACTCTCTCCTTAATCTGGGAATTCCGGAACCTGGCTATAATATTCCTAGGAGTTTTCTTTTTGGGATCTTTTTCAGGAGGTGATCGGTGGATTCTTTCAACCTCTATTTTGCCCTCTGGTTCTAAAACATCAGGGCAGTTTTCTTTGAGAACTTCCTGGAGAATGATTTCTAGGTTCTTACTTTGATCATGGCTTTCAGGTAGTCCAATAATTTTAAAATTATCTCTCCTCGTTCTATTTTCCATGTCATCGGTTTTTCTCATGAGATATTTCACATTGCCTTCTATTCTTTCATTTGTTTGGATGTGTTTAACAGCATCTTGATTTCTCATAAAGTCATTAGCTTCCATTTGCTCCAATCTAATTCTGAAGCAATGATTCTCCTCAGTGAGCTTTTGAGATTCTTTTTCCATCTGGCAAATTTGGCTTTTTAAGGCATTCTTGTCCTCATTGCCTTTTTGTGCCAATTGAGTTAGTCTATTTTTTTAAGGTTTGATTTTCCTCAGTCAGGCTGTTGACTCTCATTTCATAATTTTCTTGCATTGTTCTCATTTATCTTCCCAATTTTTCCTCCACTTCTCTTATCTGCTTCTTAAGGTCTTCTATGGCCTGTAACCAGCTCATATTTTCCTTTGAAGCTTTTGGTGCCGGAGTTCTGACTTCACTGTTTTCCTCCTGTTCCATGCTTTGCTCCTTTTTGTCCCCAAAATAGGAGTCTAATGTTGGAATCTTCTGTCCGCTTTGTTTCCTTTGCCTGGTCATGTTGCCCCTCAGTCACTTGACCCCTTGGCTTTTTGCCACAGTAGGACTCTGCCACCAGACAGGGGAGCTTTTGTCCCAGATGCTGGGGTTTTCTCAGCTGCTGGAGGTATTAAATGGGTGCCCTCTCTGAGGCCTCCACATACTCTGGCAAGCTGGACACACACCCCAGGACCTCCACCCTAGACTGCAATCCAAATCCAAGCAGGTTAAAGCAAGAGCAATGACTGGCCACTTGGTCCCCCCTATACTCTGCAGGCCAGGAGCTGAAGCTGCCACGTGGTGCTGGCTGGCTATTCTAGGCACTCCCACTTACTGGGTCCCAAAGTCCAGACTGCACTGACCTCTTACTTTGTCCTTAGCATCTATGTGTTGATAATTCTGGGAACGGCCACAGCTGCTGCTGATCTGGAGTCCCTCTGGCCTGCTGCTGGTCAGACCCACACTGGGGCTAAAACCTCTGGCTCACATGGGCCTAGGCTCAGCTCCCAGAGCTCTGTGCTGTCCGATTCCTGCCTGCCTGCTGGGCTGTCCTCAGGTGGAGGTTAGCTTCTCTGTGTCATTTTGTGGGTTCTGCAGCTCCAAAGTTTGTTCAGAGTCCTCTTTTTATGTTGATTGGGGCTGTGGGAAGTCCTGCTTCTATTCTGCCATCTTGGCTCCACCCCCTCCCCTATTTAGAATTGTCAGTAATCAATAAGAATTTATTAACTTTATACTCTGAGACAGATACTATGCTAGCTTCAGATTACATATTCAAAAATGAAATAGTTCCAGTACCACAGAAGTTGAAGGTAGACAGGATAGGCAACATGTATCCATACGTAAGTATATTGGAAATATATATTTTTTAAAATGTAACAAGGTAATTTTAGTAGGGAGTAGTCTATCTCCTTTGAACCCTCCTACCATAAAAATGGCTTAGTATAGTGGAAAGAACTTTGGGCCTAGATTCAAGAAGGATTTGAATTCAAAATCCTGTCTCAAAAATGTATAAGGTATATACAATTCTGGCAATTCTCTGAGTTTCAATTTCCTCGTTTGCCAAAGGAGGGAAATAATATTTGTACTTCCTATCTCAAATGGTTTTTGTGAAGATCAAATGAGATAATGTATGCAAATAACTGTTGAAACTTTAAGCACTATTATATACACCAGTCATCATTATATATTAATTTGCATGATAGTGATTTATGTCTTATTACTATCCCTTGACTATAAGCTCCTTGAGGGCAGGAACTGTTGTCTCTTTCTCATTTGAATTCCCAATACTTCATACTGTGGCTTAGGATCTAGAGCCAGAAGGTAACTCAGAGACCATTTACTCCAATCCCCTTAATTTATATTCAATGTAAATTGAATGGGATTACCTATCTGGGTCTGGAGCAAGGTCTTGTACCTAAAATATTCTGGTCAGAGGAAGGTATAGTAGTAATGATCATTTACCTTATATATTCATTATTGATAGAAATATTCAAATGAAGTAATTTTCTTTTTTTTCTTTTTTTTTGAGGGCAATTGGAGTTAAATGACTTGCCCAAGGTTACACGGGTAGTTTTTGTGTTGTGTCTGAGGCCGAATCTGAACCCAGGTCCTCCTGACTTCAAGGCCTGTGTTCTATTCGCTGCGCCACCTAGCCACCCCTGAAGTAATTTTCTAGATAACTGAAATCACACTTTTAAGTACCAAAACTTTTTAAAACCATTTTTGGCACAAATATTTCCAAAATGTTATGTGTGCTTCTATGCCTCTAAATTGTTTATTCGTATCTTTTGCTTTTATGACTCCATTATTTCCTAAAATGTTTCTCCACCCCACCCCAACCAAAGCCAATAACATTCTATCACATACATATACTACAATTTGCTTATCCATTCCCCTATTGGTGGCCCTCTATTTTAAGTTCTTTGCTATTACAAAAAGTGCTACTATAAATATTTTTATATATAACTTTTCTTTCTGTCTTTGACCTCCTTGGCACATACATCTAGCGATGGGACCACTGAATAGAAATCCAAATTGCTTGCCGGAATAGTTAGACAAATGCATGGTGCCAGTCAGCATTGTCTAGTCCCATCCTTTGCCATCTTTGCCAGTTTGCTAGGTGTAACATGAAACTTTGGGTTATTTTGATCTTCCTTTCGTTTCTATCATTAGTGATTTGGAGCAACATTTCTTATAGTTATTCGTAATGCATAATTCTCCTTTTGAGGATTATTTGTTCATATCCTCTTCCCACTTATCCATTAGGAAGCACCCCTTGGTCTTACCTGGCTGTGTTAATTTCCTGTATGTCTTCATTATTATGCCCTCATCAGAGACATCTGATGCAAAGATTTTCTCCTCAATTGTCAACTTTTCTTCTTCTTCTGTGTTATTCCTTGCTTTTTTTTTTTTAAGTAGTGGATTGTGAATGTAATATCTTTTTGTAATGATTCAGGTAACCAGTCTGAAGATTCATTATTAGAATATTCTGTGAACCAGATTCCATCATTGACTACTGAGATGTATTTGCGCATGTTCTAAATTATTCCAAACTGTTATGATTTTAGCATTTAATGTCTATTCTTTGGAGTTATTCTTTCCCTCCTTCCCAAACCTACCCCTCCCATCTTCAGGCTATCATATATAAATTCTCCTGACTCTCAGTATGTATGCTAGCTTCTAGAAGCATTCCAACCCCCCATCTAATTTGCCTCTTCTAAACTGTTGTGGGTAAGGAAACTAGATAACCATACTTCTTGGAACCATGTCTAAAATATGCCTGAATTATTAAGATTAAAAATTGAGAGTTTCAAAGATCTCCTAAGAGTAAGGTACATGAGCTTGAGTGACATCTATTTTACAGACTTGTGGGCTGTTCTAGATAGCTGAGTTTGCCAGATAACCAACCTCAACAAGTGAGGTATTTCTGTAGCATTGTAGTAGATCACTGCAGTGGAAATCTCTGCTGTGCTGGGTGTAGTTTATATCCTTCCCATACTAATAAAAAGACAAAAATCCTTAAATCGTTCTGGAACACTCCTGAATGCCATGTGAGCAAAGACATGACCCAATTACAGCACATTCAGAGAGCAATTTCTCCTCTTTTTATTAGGCAATCAGTAAGATGTACTGTATTGTCTGTTAGAGGGCTGTGAATTAAACTGCCTGGTAACTGGAGAGCTGCCTCACACAGTCTATTTTCCTCCAAGTTTAGACGTCTTTGAATGCTAGCTATAACCAAGGTCTACTTTGTGGCTCATTAGAGGAGAGCAACAGAAATGACTGAGAACTAGAAGGATTGATTTATAAAAGAATTAAGTATATACAGCCTGACCAGATGATGAATGGGAAAGGAGGCAGGAGAGAAGGAGCACGAATAAAAATGGAGGCAAATATACCCAATGTAAGGAAAAAGGATTGCTTAAGACATTTAACCAGAAGCAATAAGATGAAATTAAGTCCAGGAAATATTAAGCTTATGTGTCACAGATGACATCCTCCTGGGTCACATTATTCTTGGAACACTTTCCCAAGGGAAATGATAGAAGGACCAATTATTTGGGTAAATTTCCAGTCCTTCTGTGCTCTGTGGCAGGCGATTGACTAATTAATAACACAGACACCCATTGGCACACACAGAAAACAACCTAGTACAATCCCATAAATTTACTTCATGTTTCTTTTTATTCTGATTCTGTCAAAGTGTATCTGATTTATGCCACAAGGTCAACCACCCCAGATCTTTGTTACACTAAAGCAAGAAGTCCTACCAATTTCTTTAACATTTTTTTTATTATCTCTGCATTGGTTAGAAATAATCACATCTCCAGGTTTAGTGTTGCTGCAGTCAGAATTTTGACTGGCAGGAGTGATCATAGGATGGGGGAGGGGCGATGATAGGACCTTCCTTCTCAGGTCTTTCTCAGTTGATCATATCGGGGTGGAAAAATATTCCTTTTTTCTGATGCTGAGTCATTTATGAGCCGGGTCAACAGTTTAAAGAGAAAATAATCTTACACTGCTCTTCTCTCTCTTTAGATTCCATTACAGCAGAAAAGAACTTGGAATAGGATTCAATTCAATCCCACAAGCATTTATTGAACATCGGCTACAGATATGCCTCAAACTTTTTTATATATGACACTTGCACTCTTACAATATAATTCAATTCAACAGAGAGAGAGAGAGAGAGAGAGAGAGAGAGAGAGAGAGAGAGAGAGA
>NW_027186457.1:14658548-14668691 GCF_028583685.1 Petaurus breviceps papuanus | reverse complement strand
AGAGAGAGAGAGAGAGAGAGAGAGAGAGAGAGAGAGAGAGAGAGAGAGAGAGAGAGAGAGAGAGAGAGAGAGAAGATACAGTAGGTGCTGAGGATACAAAGATTAAAATGAAAGAGTTCCTGCCTCTAAAGAGCTTATATTCTGTTCTAAATGCCATACTAGTATCAAGAGCTATAGTAATCTGGTACAGAATTTGTAAATGTTTTGCAAATCTTAACAAGTATAGACACATACTGGTCTTTCAGGAAAGTAGAAATAGAGCTTGATTTGAAGTCAAAATAAGAAGATCAGATCTCAACTCCATCACTGAATAGCTTATTGACTTTCAGGAATTCACTTTTCTCTGAGCCTCAATTTCCCCATCAACCAAAAGCATTTATTAAATGACTTATGACAGCTAATGGGGATAAAAAATACAGGAAATGAAACCATTCCTAACCTCAAGGAGTTTCCATTCCCCATTTATGAAATTAGTAGATGGGGTTAGTATGACCTCTTAATGTCTTCTATCACTGATTTTCTGACATCCCTTGGTTCATTGTACTTCAGTACTTTAAGAATGTTAACCCATTTTTTCCATGTGTACAGGAGTAACACACTATATTAAATATGTAAGGTGTTATTTACATGGATTTGATCACAGAAACTAATAAAATATTCTGTAAATAAAAAAAAAGAATGTTAACCCATGAGGTGGTTACATAAAGCTGTTTCGATAGCTGTGTAGTTGCCATTTTGGGGAGAATCAGTCAGAACATTAAAATATCCATTTGAATATTTGGAATTTCTTTATAATGTTGTTATTGTTGTTTTCCATTTCCAAATCTTTATAAAAAGAGCAGAGCCAAGAGCTTACTCGGTTACACTCCAATAATATGTTTCTAACCGTGGCTCAGCATGCCCAGGAAAAGTAATTGATCGTAGTGAAGCCACTCACCATTGGAAAACGGTTTCATTCTTTGTGATACTTCCTAGAGTTGAGGAACCAAACTGAGAAGGAATGTGAGCAGTGTATTATTGGGAGACAATTGCAGTCAGTGTACGTGATTGCCACACATTTCAATACCCACTCTTTTTCTGGGAGGAGGAGGGAAGAAGAAAGAAAAACCTAACCTGAGATCAAACTGATTAGCTCCCTGAAAATACATCAGCATTCTGAGGTTGCTCTTCAGATAAACTATAGTTGTAGCTTTAGCTTTTTATTTGCAATATTTAAATAGAAGGTATCCTGTATACTATACATTCTCTCTGGCAAGCCGGAATAGATTTCAGTGAGTGGTGTCTTAGAGTTTGCCCTCCGGGATGTATGAAAGTGTAACTTGGTCCAAATCTCCTGGGAATGCCTGTACATGTCATTTTGAATTAAATCAGACTCACTGCAGGGATTTCTGTCCATTTTGCCATAAACAAAGTGGGGCTGTGCCGCAAAGGGCTGGTGTGATAAACAAGGCCACTGGGGGACATTAGTAGCTACGTCAAAGGAGAAGTATTCATTGAACCCTCTCTGAAATCAGTGCATCTAATTTTGGCAACCAAGTTTCCTAAATCCCACAATTTCTAAAGAGGCTTATGTCAGACAGAAGTGCACAGGGCAATGAATGCTCTGTAAAGTCACAAGTGCTAAGCCCATCTAGTGTCTAACTTATCTCTGAAAACCTTATCTGCCAAGCAAGAGAAATTTTCAGAGTATGAAAATAACTGTAAGAACAATGATAAACAATTCTGAAACACCTGTAGAGAATTGGGCAAAGCTGGGAAGACTCTGATTTGAATCCTACCTCAGACATAAAATCTCTATATGATACTGGGTAAATCATTTAACTTTTCCTCAACCTTCATTCCCCATTTGTAAAATGAAGGTGATGAAAACTGTAGCCCTTTAGTATTTATTAGGAAAATCAAATGAAATAGTGTGTATAAAGGACTTTTCAAACCTTGATGCTCTTTATAAATGGCTGCTGTCGTTTTATTTTGTTGTTACGAGGCAAAGTGGTATGGTGGATAGAAAGCTTACCTTACTGGTAAGGTGTTAAAGCAGTTAGTTACATATAGTTTGTCCATCGGTCCTGACAGAGGGAGTTTCCTCCCCAGAAACACTCTAAGCAAATAAAATGATGAATCTGCAACTACATTGTTTTTGTTATTATTATTATTATTATTATTAATTATATCTTATAGACAATATTCCAAGTTAATTGGGCTGGAGTCATTAATATGAACCCAAGGTTGGAGAGATATTTAGTCAGGTGTGACTGACAACAGGCAGAAAGAAAACCAATTATTGCTGACAGTCTCTTCCCTCTATATACTCTTCTCCTTTGAATTCTGTGACATCCCCTCTACTTTGCTTGTTCCTCTTCCTACTTCTTCTTCCAGAATAGGGACATGACCCAATGCTCTGACCTTGGCCTCCTTTGTACAATTTCTCCCTTGGTGATTTCCCTCTACTCTCAAGGTTTCAATTACAGTCATCACATCTCTGTAGGTGACTCCCAACTCTACACCATCACTTGTGACCTTTTGCTTCAGCTCCAATGCTCCATTTCTTAATTGCTTGTTGGAAATCTCCACTTGGTTGATCTGTCATCATGTCAGAACAAACGTGTACAAAACTGAACTTAGTCTCTTCCCTCTCAAAAGTTACCCTCCTCCAAATAATATCTTGTACTCCCTTTTCCTGATCTCACAGGCTTAAAAATTCAGCCATATTTTATTCTTTCTTCTCCCTCAACCACCCCCCCATGGCCAATCAGTTGTTAAGTCCTGTTGTTTCAACTTCTAGACTGTCTCTCACATCCATGCCCTACTTTCTATTCTTTCTGCTCTCATCTTAGTTCAATTGCTCACTAACTTTCACCTAGACTATTATTATCTTCTTATACTGTACTTCCCTTCACTCACTCTACAGAATTGTCAAAATGAACTCATTGATATTTCTCATACATATCACATTATTACTTATCTCTCTGTCTTGTCTCCCTAAGCCTGAGAAGCACACTTTCCTCACTTCCATTTCTTAGGATCCTTGGCTTCTTTCAAGACTCATTTAAAACTTAACCTTCTGCATGACGCTTTTACCTATTAAAAAATAAAATACAAGAAAACTTTCATAGACATATCACCCCCTAGTCATTTCCTTCCCCTCACCCCCCCAAAATCACATTGCATCTATTTTGTAGTTATCTATATATGTCCATGTTTTTTCTTCCAATAGAATATATACTTCTTGAAGGCAGAGATGGTTTCACTTTTGTGTTTGTATCCTCTGCCCCTTGCACCATAGATGACTGATAAATCCTTTATTTTTGTGCTATCTTCCCCTCCTAGAATATAAGCTCTTCAAGGGAAGGAATTGTCTTTTTTTCCTGCTGGTATTTGTTTTTCCCAGTGCTTAGCACAATGTCTGACACACAGCAAACACTTAATACATGCTTGTTGACTTGACAACTTGAAAAATTGTTTCATTGTTCATACATAGTTTCCTAGCTGTTTTTCCTACCTCTATCTCTTCTCTCTATACTTTGTTGCAGAGAAGTCTTTCCTATTAGGCATGTTCCTACTCAAAAACCTTAATAGCTCCTTACTTGTTAATGAAAAAAATGAAAACATCTTATCTGATATTCAAGTGACTGACTTCACCTCCTGCTTTCAAATTTCATGTTGCATACTAGAACATTCTAAATTCTAGGAAAATTAGATTACTCATCATTTCCTAATCTCATCTAGCTCTCCTCCCTTTGTATATTTGCATATACCACTCATCATGCCTACAATTCACTTCTACTACATATCTGCTTATTTTTTAAAAAACAATTCTTTTCCTCTAATGTCCAACTCAGATGTTTAATTACAAGGAGTTTTAGTCAGCCTATATAAATGAACTGTTGGCTTTGCAAAATGGGAAATGGCAAATGTCAACATGTTGACCCTGACCAGAATTATTTCTAAGAGATGCTTAAAGCAAAGAATTTATTATGGTGAAGCCAAAATATTCCATAACTTATCTCAGTCAGAAAACACTGGATGACTCCTTTGCAAATGGAGAGACATAATTTATGAGCAGTGCTTTAAAATAAAAAACTTATTTGCAAAATATATCAGAAGATGAAATAAAATAACAGAAATATTGATTCACAAAATAGGTTTTAAAAAGGGGGAAATTATCCTACATCAGTCTTGGAGTAAATCTGACATAAACCAAACCCTTTTGAGAACTTTTGAAAATGACCCCAGAAGGACAAATATAATATGAAACAGAACAGATCTTCCAACGTTTTTTAGATATCTCTTCTTATCAGCTATAATGCGGCCACCATATTTAGATTCTGCCATCTCAGTACTCAGTGTGGTATGAAAGGAAGTGTCAATGGCACTTATTAAGATGAAATTAACAAGAATGGCTATATCCAATTCAAAACTGAAAAAGAAAAATGTATGCTAGAGTTGATACAATTTTAAAGACACTGAAGGATTGATTTCAAGATATCCCAAAGAGGAATAAAATTCCAAAACATGATACCCCATATCATATTTTATACCTAAATAGCAACTGAGAAGTGGCAAATCATATATCCTCATTACCCATGTGCCTATATTCTCATATTTACAAAATAATTTTATGAGAATGGTTTGTGTACGTATTGAGAGTATATTTAATGGAAGAATGAGAAGGGAATGAAAAAAAGCTTTAAAGAAGCTATTACAACAGATCACATTAACAATCACATGTGACAGAGGTGACAGAGAATATGAAAATCATTGTATGTTGCTTATTTATTTTGTAAATATTATTTAGCTCCTAATAGAACAAAGTAAGTTCTTTCCAGCAAATAGTTGTCATCATGAATTTTACATTTTTGAATATATGGATGGGAAAACATTGAGTATCAACATTAAGTGAGGCTAGGACAGGAAGACACAATTCTATCTAAAGTGTCTCCCAGTGTTATAGAGATCTCCTGTAGGTAGGTCAAATAGAAGAGGAATTCTACAAGAATCTCTAGATGTTCATATCCAGTGTCATTTTTTATTTCATAGAATCCTAGAACACAAGATGGTCTTCTGAATGTGAGCCACATTAATTTGAAAATGATCAGACCATCTATCCACCCTGAAAGACAAAGGGGATTTAAAAAAAACCCATATATTACACAGATTAAAAGCTATCAATGAATGGGTAATCCATTAAGTTGTTTTCTTAATGCATATATATCAACATATCAAAGATCTATGATTTCATGCTTACTAATTAATTAATAAGATTACCAATGAAAATTATAACCCATCTACATTATTATGCAGTAAACAAATTTTAGAGAGTTTTATGAAGTTTAAAGAAGGTGCATGACTTTCCCCATGTCACATAGCTGGTAATTCTTAGAGGCAGAATTTGAACCCAAATCTTCCTGATTTCAAATTCATCATTCTCTACCATATCACCCATTGCCTCTACTTTTGTTCTCTGTAGCCGAGCAGAATAAATTCAGTCTGGAGTCCTTCTTCCATCTCTTCAGATATTTACCAATTTGTCTATTTTCTTCTCCATGAAGAGGGACTCCTTCCCACCACCCACTACCCCCAGGAAGAACAAATTTCCTTTTATATTTTAGTTTGAGCATTGAATTTGGAATCAGGAAGACCTAAGTTCAAATCCTATCTCAAATGCTTGCTAAGCTGGGCTAATGCCTGGGCAAATCACTGTACCTCTCTTATACTCAGTTTTCTCATCTGTAAAACTGGGGTAATAATACCACCGGCCTCCCTGGACTGTTGTGAGGATTAGTGGAGGTGACATTTGTAAAATGTTTAGCAAACCATAAAATGTTTTATATATATATATACATACATACATATATATACATACACATATACCATGAGTTTTATATAGCTAGAATTTTGCTATCATTATTATTTTAAAATTAAACTATTGATATCAATACAGTTCAGTTCTTCCAGTAATCTAGTAGTTCTTTGGTCATTGGATATAAATCCAATCCAATCCTATTTAACAGGTATTTGTTAAGTAATTATCATGTAACGAGTACTAAGTTATGCCCTGGACATACAATGACAAAATGAAAAATAATAGTAAGAAGGAGGAGGAGGAGAAGGAGGAGGAGGAGAAGACCACAGTTACTGGAGGAATACAACATGTGAACAAGGAAATGTAGATATGATCATTTGAAGGGGAAGAGAGAGCCCTCACAACTTGAGAGATCAGGGAACTTCCTTTAAGAGTTGACTCAAAGGGGGTAAGGGAATAAGGGGGGGGGGATAATAGAAAAGAGGGCAAATGGGGGGAAAGATAATCAGAAGTAGACACTTTTGATGTGGGACGGGGTCAAAGGAGAGAATAGAATAAATGGGGGCAGGATAGGATGGAGGGAAATACTGTTAGTCTTTCACAAGATAACTATTATGGAAGTGTTTTGCATGGCTACACATATATAACCCACATCAAATTGCTTGCCTTCTCAATGAAGGTGGGTGGGGAGCAAGGAGGGGAGAGAATATGGAACTCAAAGTTTTCAAAATGAATGTTAAAATTTGTTTTTTTTACATGCAACTGGAAATAAGATATACAGGCAATGGTGTATGGAAATATATCTTGCCCTGCCAGAAAATAGAAAGGAAGGGGATAAGGCGGGGAGGGGGGTGATAGAAGGAAAGGTAGAGTGGAGGAAAGAGTAATCAGAATGCATGCTCTCTTGGGGTGGGAGGAAGGGAGAGTTGGGAAGAAAATTTGGAACTCAGAATCTTGTGGAAGTGAATGTTGGAAACAAAAATAAATTAATATAATTTTTTTTAAAAAAAAGGGTTGAAACAAGCACTGAGTCTTTGAAAGAAGCAAGACATTCTTAAAAGTAACAGTAAGAAGAGAGTATAGTCCAGGCATGAGGGAAAGCCTTTGAAAAGTAATCGAAATAGGGTAATACATGTTTACTTTATGGAGCAGAAAGTTGGTCAATTTGTCTCTCACATGAAGTAAATGTTGGGGCTGATGTGCAACAAGCCAGGAAAGGTAAGCTGTAGCCAAATTGTGAAGCATTTAAAATACCAAGCATAGGAACCTATATTTCATCCTAGACCAGATAAGGAGCCTCTGAAGGTTGTTGAGCAGGGGTGTAACAGTCATATGTGCTTTAGGAAGATTATTCTGGAACTTCGTGAATTGGAGAGGGAAATTAGATATCTAATTGGGAGTATATAACAATAGATTCTGTGAGAAGTGATAAGGTCTTGAACTAAGGTAGTGGCCAGGCAATAGAAGTGGGCAACATAGGCCAGAAATCCATCAGAAATGGCAAGTGTAATTGTTTCAGCTACTGTCAGTGGTCTTTGAAAAGTCGAGGAGGATTACAGAGGTATCTCAGGATTGGAGGAGGGCAATTGTCCTGATTCTTATCCACTCTTCTCCTCTCCTACAAAAAAGGGTGGTGGGGTTGAGAATGGAACCTACAAACTGTGGACTATGGTTACTGGCAAAATTTAAAATGCATTATTAAGGAACTGGGGAATAAATTTCATCAGTGTTCAAGCAATGTTCACAAAGAGCCGTCATGACTTCATCAAGAATAGCTCTTCAATTTGAAAGCATCTCCGATGCTATTCTTGTAGAAAAGATGGTGCAATAGACAATAATACAGGTAGATTGATTCAGGTCTGGTTGAATGCCTAGACCCCAAAGAGATGCAATGTCAATTTGGAAGGAGGTCTTCAATGTAGTGTCTGAGGAATAAAGTGTGTGGCTTTATGTTGATTACCATTTTTATTAATGAATATAGATGAAGGCATAGATGGTTCACTTATTAGCTTTGCAGATAACCCAAAGCTGGAGGGGGAGGCATAGCTAATACATTGAATTAGGATTCAGAAAGATCTGATGCATTAGGAAACTACAAGCCCACTATAGGTTGAATACTGAGTCCAAAGAACTATATGGTCTTAAATTGCATTAAGAGACACATAGTATTCTGGGCTTTGAAAGTGATCCTAAGAGTCCCTCTGTATACTCTGTACGCAAGAGTACTCACATGATATTGTTCAGATCATGTATGAAATGTCATGTTTGGTTCCAAAGTCCACATTTCAAGAAAGATATTGGTTTTCAAAATGAATGTTAAAAATTGTTTTTTCATGCAACTGGGAAAAGAGAACATCTAGAGGAAAACAACCAGAATGTTAAAAAGTCATAAATTCATAGCCCTGGAGGATTTAAAAGATGTGAGGATGAAAAGCATTTGTGAAAGTAGGGGTGGGGGTAGGGGAGATGCAGTCCATGATAGCTGTCTTCAAGAATCTGAATGGTTGTCACATAGATACAAGAACAAACTTGTACTGTTTCTTCCCAAAAGGCACAAATGTGATGGTAGGTGGGAATTTCAGAGAAAATATTTAAGCTTGAGGCTGGGAAAAAATAAAACAATAGGAGTTATCCCCCAGTGGAATGTATGACCTTAAGGGATGGTGGGAATATCCCTCATTGGATTTCTTAGGCATAGACTCGTCAGCCATTTGTTGGGCATGGTACTAAAAGGATTCTAATAGTTGCACTTGATGGCTTCTGAATTCCTTTTCTAATCTTGAGACTCTCTGTGGCCCAGTATTTTGAGTTCACTTAAGTTAATATCTTTAATGTTTATAGAAAGACTAAGACCTGTTTGTTCTTAGAACTTTCTGTCCCCTTTCCTGTCACTCTGTTACCATCACTGAAGAAGAAGAAAAGGGGTCACAACAAAGGGCCGAGGGTCAAGCAAGCAATCAATAAAATTTTATTGAGCATTACTTGTGCCAGATACTGTGTTAAGCTCTGGGGATAAAAGGAAAAAACAAAAATAGTGTCTTTGCCCTTGAGGAGCTCACATTCTAATGAAACAACTATTTATATACAAGAGATACACAGAGTAGAAAGAACATAACTTTAGAAAGAAGACATTGGCAGCGAGAGGGATATGAAAGGTCACATGCAGACTTTGAGATAAGTCATAAAGGAAGCCAGGAAGCAGAGGTGAGGAGAGAGAGCATTACAAAAATGAGGGATGATGGTTCAAGGAAACACAGGCTGGAGATGCAGCATCACATGGGAGAAACTGCAAGTGGGCCAATGTAGCTCTAGGATGCAGGTCAGTCAAGCATTTGCAGACCAGAAGAGTAGAAAAGGGCCAGGTTGAGGAGGGTTGTGAAAGCCAAACAGAGTATTTTATATTTGGTCTTGGAGGTGATATGGGAACTTGATGAGTAAGTGGAGGTGACCATTACTTCCTTTGGTTGGAGAGGGTGGGGGGTGGGCTGATGGAAGCTCATACCTGCTCCTCCTCAATTTTAAGGCAGCACTGGGGAATTTTCTTCATCGTTTCCCAGCCTGGACTTCATCATCTCCAGATGCTTTCACTGCTAAGTGAAATCAACTCAGAAACTCATAGCTCCTCAGATCATTCCCCACCCCTAATGACATGATTTTATCACACACCCCTACCAGGTAACAAGCTCCTCCTTTTTAATTTCTTTTTGTATATTGTCTCCCCCATTAGAGTGTGAGCTCCTTGAGGGTAGGGGCAGTCATGTCTTTTTTTGTATTTCCAGCACTTAGCACAGTGTCTGGTACATAGAAGGCCCTGAATAAATGTTTATTGATTCAATTTCTGACTATGGAAGTGGGAGGTTGGGGGTATGAGATGGTCATAACCACACATCAGGAAGATTCCTTTGACAGGAAAGTGGAGGTCAGACTGGAGTATGGAGAAGGGAAGCATGGAAACCAAGAAGACTATTTCAGCCGTCCAGATGTATTGTGAGGGTAGAAATGACAAGAGATTGGATGTGTGGGATGAGTAAGAGGGAGGTATCAAGGATGACTCTCATATTGCAAGTCCAGGTGACTGGGAGGATGATAGCGTCCTTGTAAGTAAAAGGGGAATTTGGAAAAGAAGAGGGCTTGGGGGTAAAGACAACGAGTTCCGTTTTGGACATGTTGAGTTTGAGATGCATAAGGAGCATCCATTTGGAGATGGTGAGGTCACCAACAGAGATAGCAAAGAGTAGGAATTCTTAACCGGGGTCTGTGAACTTGTTTTTAAAAATGGATAGACATAGATGGATGGATGGATGGATGGATGGATGGATGGATGGATGGATGGATGGATG
>NW_027186457.1:14610266-14658538 GCF_028583685.1 Petaurus breviceps papuanus | reverse complement strand
ATGGATGGATGGATGGATGGATGGATGGATGGATGGATGGATGGATGCATGGATGGATGGATGAATAGGTGTATTTCAACACTGAGTTTCTTTTGTAATCCTATATATTTCATTCTATACATTTAAAAACATTATTCTGGGAATCAGTCCATAAGCTTTTCCAGACTGCCAAATGGGTCAGTGAGATAAAAATTTTAAGAATCCCAAGTGTAGAGTGAGTATAGAAGAGGCCCCAAGACAGATCTTTGGGGGATACTCATCATCATTTTTTTGGTATTATTCTTTGTTAATGAGTTTCCATGGCCAAAGATTTCATCATCTCTTGCCAATCTGCTGATGCTTTGCCTCTTCATCCTTGGCTAAGGTGTTCCTTAAAAAATGGATATAGACTGCTCCTGAGACCAAATAGAAAGTCATTCTAATATGGAAGAATCTTCCAGAGTGTGCTACTCATGGGCATAGACTCAGAGAACATAAGGTCTCTTTATCACCATGATAAAGCATAGGAGTGGGACATTTATGTATGAAACTTGAATAATACAAGGTTTCTTTTGGAACCTTGCTCACTCCATTAGTGATTAGATGAGTCTTGGTAGACTGCTAAATGTTTGGATGAATCTGGCAGTCTGCTAAATGTTTTGGCAGCCTGGTCTCTGTCTGTCTCTCTTTTCACATGTCAGCAAGGTTGTTATATTGATACCATTCCTCTTAAGGGTTCCCAAAACCAGTGTACTTTATGTAAATTATCTGATCTTCTATAAAGAAAGATCCATCTTCTCATTTTCAAAATGAGGGGGTCTCTAGGGTTTCTTCTAGCTTTAAATCCTATAAAATTGATACCATTATTGCAAAAATGAGACTAATGACTTACTATGTACTATTGAGGAAAAGAGTGATACTTGGTCAGATAGAAAAAAGATGTTTGTACTTTTATTTATTCATTTGGTTTATAACTTCTTTGGAATTGAAGTATCCAGGAGTCTAAACTTTTGTTTTAGTCAGTGGTACCCTGAGTTGGAAACTCGACAGCCTCAATAAGTAATGAATAAGACTTGGAAATGTTTCTAGTTCTGTAATTTTCCTTTCCAGAATTTTCTTTTTAACAGATCAATAATGTTACACAGCTGACTGGGTATGCTGTAAACTGATAATAAATAGTTTTACTATTCCCTACCAGTTTAAATGCTTGTTAATTTCATCAGCACCATGCTAAAAAGAAATGCAATAATATTTTGTCATATGCAACCTCTTCCATACTGAATGCATCCCTGAACTCTTTGGAGCAGTAAATAATTGGGTTACAAAGCTAATTTTTGTAAGTGGTAGAGAGAGGGAGAAATGAAATCTACAGAAGTAATCAATACTGAAAAGTGGTGTCAGATAAGACTTGGAAGAAAAGGGAAAGGTGGAAGGATATTTTACACAACAGGACAGGCAGAAGAGGGGGATCACTCTAAGAATAGAAAGAGGGTAAGGCAAGACCAAGGGATCCATATCAAGTAGATAGTAATTGGAAGACAGGTGAGGTGAAGCTAGGGAGGAAAGCCTCCAGTTACTGGCAATATGCAGTGAAAGTTCTATGGACACTTCAATGAAAAGATTTAGAAGGGAATTGGGGCAGCTTAGAATTTAAAATTTGTTCAGAATGGGGGAGGCAAAAGAATCTTGTTCATCTGAATTACCGACCTGAAAATCTCTCTTGGGCCTACCCAAACAACTCTCTGACAGAGGCTTATCATTCTCAATGGGATAATAAATTTCCTGAGAGGAGAGACCATATTTGAACCTTTAAGTGTCTCCCCTAGCTCCAAGTTCAGTGCATAGCACATAGTAGGTCTTTGATACTTGTCATGTAGGTATTTCATACTACTTTTCAGGATTTAATTATTCTTATAGATTTCATTTCATTTCTTCCCTATCTCTGCCACTTACACTTTTTTTTTGCTTTGTAGCACTATGAATAAAATGAATAATTTAATGATAGAGATGATGTCATTCATGCTTCTGGACCCCCTAACTGGGCAAACTGTCTTTCAATGGATTATTTAAAATGAACTGAACTTGGTCAAAATTGATTTAACTGAACTCTGTAGTACTGTAATTAGGCTCTGAAGTGGGAATAAATAGCTGTTTTGAGAGATGCTTTACACTCCATTAGGAAACCATGACCTTACCAAGTAAATTTTAAAATTTGTTCTAAAAGTTATGCCCTTCTCAGATATGAATCTTAATGGAAACAATTTCTACACTATAACTAAGCAATTTAGTCAGTCAAGGAATATTTATTTAATACCCACTCTTTGCAAAGAATGGTTCTGGGGGAGATACAAAGCTTAGATAAGACAGATTCCCAGGTAAGAAGATCTGAGAATGGAATTTGGGTTTCTAGACCACAGCTTTAAAATATAGGAATGACAGGTTCTTGGCCAGGGATGGAGTGTGTCTAATTGAGGCTGATAAAAAATGCATGTGCCTGGAACCTTGCAAACATAATACAAAAGGAAGAAGGAAGGAAGAAACTGACTGCCTTTGTCTACCAAGTTAGATACCCTCAGTAATTGATAGCTGTCTTCAAGTATTTTTTTTTTTTACTATCAGGAGGGAGATTAGAGTTGTTCTATTTGGTTTCTGATAATGGAATTAAGAGTAATAGGTGAAAATTACAAAGATAAATTCACATTTGACGTAAAGAAAACCTTTCTAAAACTTAGAGTGATCTCCCAAAATGTAACAGACCTTCTTGGAAGGTAGAGGGTTACCTTTCGCTAGAGGTATTAACACAGAGGCTAATAACCACTTGTTGAATATATGGTAGAGAAGTTTCTTCTTTAGACTGCATGACCTTTGAAGTTTCTTCAGTTCTTGGATTCTACTTGGCCCCAGAGGGTAAAACTAGCAGCAGTGGAAGGGAGGTACCAAGAAGCAGATAAAGAATAGAAACAATTCTTTCTTTCTTTTTGTAGGGCAGTTGGGGTTAAGTGACTTTCCCAAAGTCACATGGTTAGTAAGTGTGTCAAGGGTCTGAGGCTGGATTTGAACTCAGGTCCTCCTGACTCCAGGGCCAGTGCTCTATTCACTGCACCACCTAGCCACCCCAAAAATGAGAACAATTCTAAAGGGGGGGGGGAGTGATGGATTGTTCTTCACTAGAAGTCCTATAGCAATGTCTGGATGGCCCCTTGCTGGATTCTTGCTCAGGTATCAATTAGATTAGACAACATCTCAGTCGGTCAGCCAAAAAGTATTTATTAAATTCTTACTGTGTGCCAGGCACTACTATGCTAAGTATTGGGAATATAAAGAAAGGAAAAAAAACATGGTCCCTACTCTCAAGGAGCTTACATTCTAATGGGGAAGAACATAAGAAAACAATGACATGTATGCAAGACATACAGAGCAGATGGAAGATAATCTCGGAGTCCCATTACAATTTTGAGTTTGAGAATAGAGATTGCATCATTTTTGCCTGAGTTTCTGTGATAGTTATTTTCATGAAGTTTATACTTTAGTCATGCTAAATATGACTGTACAGTTTCCCTGTTAAAATATTTTTTTTAACTCTCTGCTTCTTATATTTCAAAGAAATTAAATTAAGGCTACTTGTGCACACATACACACATACACACACACACACACAGAGGACTTTCATTAACACCCCCACTCCATTCACCACTTGCTTAAGCTCAGTTAAAAGGAATAAAAGGGTACTTCCTTCCCACATTGCTCTACTTGGGGGCAGCAAGCACTGCCAGAAATGAGAAAGAGAGCCCAGTGGACCTGAGCATTCAGCCTTAGGTACATTGGAAAGGAGGCTGTAAGTAGCTGAAAGCCTTTGTAAGAGCATCTTTCAGCCTTGTGGGCCATTTAACAGTATACATCTTCTTTATGACAATATCTCCATTCCTCTGGAGTAATACTAAATAAATTTGTAACATAGTCTTCAACAATGATTGCTGACCTACTTGGAAGCCTTCATATGAACAAGCATCTTGGCATTATATGTGTTGAGTTTTCTGAGGTTATAGTCATTTCAGTCTGTGTAAAGGAAAATTACAACTCTGCCATTTCATAACTGTTTATAGGATTTGGAGCCATGAAAGACTCAAGAATTCAACTAGAACAGGGGTGGGAAACCTGTGGCCTCAAGGCCACATGTGGCCCTCTAGGTCCTCAAGTGCAGTCCTCTGAAGTTTGGGTTCAGTCAAAGGGCCACACTTGAGGACCTTCAGGGCCACACAAGGCTTCAGGTCTGCAGGTTCCCCACCCCTAATTCTATTCCAAACACTATATTTTACAGGTGAGAAATGGAAACCCAGAGAGGGTAAGGGGCCTACCTATGGTCACACAGATACTAGATGAGTTAGAAGCATTGATATTGTGCAACAGAAATTTGATAGATATGGGATCAAATGTTGACCTTAGTACTTACTAGCTATGGGCAGAGTCATTTAAACTTTGGTTTCATTTAGACCTTTGTTCCTGCAGCTGTAAAAGTGTCAAACTAGATTACCTTTGTAATTTATACTTTCATCTCCCATCTCCCATCTCTATGACTTTGTACCAGCTGTCCCCTATTCCTGGAATACTGTTCTTCGTCACCCACCTCCACGTCTGGGTCTCTCTGGCTTCCTTCAAGATCCACCTCACATCTCATCTTTCTCAGGAGACCATTTTGCATTTCCATCCTCTCTTCTCCCCACTCTCCTCTAGCAACTAATATCTTTCCCCTTAGAGTATCTTCGTCTACTCTATGTATATTCTATGTACTCTGTGTATCCTCTATGTATCACAATCAAATGTGATAAAAACACTTACCAAAATTCCTGACGAGTGGTAGGTGCTTAATAAATACTTATTCCCTTCCCCTTCTATGCTGTCTAATGGACACTCCTTGAGGGCAGGGACTATTTTCTGCTTTTTTTCCCTTTTTTATCCCTACCACTTACCACAGTGTCTGAAATATAGCAAGCTCTTAATAAGTACTTGTGGACTGTTTAGAAGATTTCTAAGCTTTCTAGAAGCTTCAGACATGTGATTCTATGGTTCTAAGATGTAGTCAGGATGTGAACAACTCTCCTGCTCCAAATTCAGTCTTTAGTGTTGGGTTTTTTTATTCCATTATTCTTGTCCTATTTATAAAATGATAGTCCATTCACCAAGAAGTTGTTTGTTATTGTTTGTGCATAATGGTTGAGCCCAGTCTACGGATGGGCCATAAGACTAGGAAATAAGGGTCACTAATGGTTGCCTATGTTATCTTGGACATGTCAAAGCTGCATTTCCTTTCATTTTTATACATATAAAATAAAGATAGCAATGTCAGAATGTGAGGGATGATGAGAAGATAAATGAGCTCAGTGTCTTCATTTGTAAAACGAGGGTGTTGGTCTAGGTCTCTAAGGCCCTTCCCAGCTTGAACAGTCTATTAAATGTTTTAGGCAGCGGCTCTAATTTATCTAACCTCACTGAGGGTTATGTATATTCATTTTACATGACATTTTAATATTTTGGAGCACCCCAAATATGTCTCATAAGTTATTTTTCATAAAAACTCCATGAACAAGGTATATAAGAGCACATTATGTAATTGCAGAATAGATTGAATCTAGTTTTTGTAGGGTCATGTAAAGGGGTCAATGACAGGGTCATGAGCACAGTTTCAGAACCACAAATCTGGGTTTTGGTTTTGATATTCAAGCTACATGCCAGATACCCAGTGCTGGTAACACCTGCAAGTTCATTTTTATTCATAGATAATGGTTCAGTCAAATATCACTGAATCTCTTCAATGTTGGACTTGATCTGAGATCCCATGACTTGTGAGCAATGCCTTGAATGATGAAGATCACACATAGATGCCATTTGGGACCTGGGTGATGGCACAAGAAGGTGCCTAACCACATGATAAAGTAAGAGATAACCAGTGAACACCATTTCTGCTCCACTGGTATCCATGTGATGTCAAGAGAAGATGTGGAAGCCCTGCATCATGGTGGGTGAAGATTTACATGAGGACATTGATGAGGTTCACACATGAAGGGAGGGCTTAAATGGGTTCCTATCTACAATGTTAGGAATAATTTGGTTTTTTTTGGAAACAAGGAAGACATTTCTTGCAAAATCAAATTATTTTTTCTACTTTTGGATACAAAATGTTGATAGATCTAATTCAGGATTTAATTACTCCTATAGATCTCATTTTTCCTCTATCTCTCAGGGAACCCAGAAGCCATCCAGCCCACTCCCTCATTTCATTTTATCTTTAAATTAAATTTTATTTTCACTTCCATATTTTCTCCCTCCCTTCCCCTCAACTGAGAAAGCAAGGAAAACAAAATCTCTGTTTTAGAAAAACACATATAGTCAAACAAAATAAATTCTATTATTGGCCATGTCCATAAAGACAATGCGACATAATATTTTTTACTGACAAGGAAACTGAACCCAGGGAAGGGTTTTGTCCAAGGTCACACAGGTAGGATATAGTTGAGCCAGGACTAAAACCAGAATCCTCTGGCTTCAAATCCAATAGTCTTTTCATGGAAATCATGGGACTTCAGCTCTGTTTCCCTCTGCGCAAAAATGAAGAGGGGTGGGGAAACTCGCATCCCTGGAGATCTAGCCTCAAGCCTCAGCTGTGGGTCTGGGTTATTATTTAAAATCCAAGGCATTCAAGTCAGGTTTTGAATTCAACTCCTCTTCCTGCTGATCGTTTAAGCATGCTGTGGTTTATAACATCTTCAACGCAATAATGTGTCATAAAAGATCTCGTAAAATATTAAAAAAAGATGACAGCGCATTAAAAGAAATTTTGATAAAGGGAGGTAAAGGAAGAAAGGATGAAGGGAGGGATCACCTTTTAGAAACAACCTTAGATAGAGTATTTAGTGTGGTTGTCCCCAGGTTCTCTGCCTTCACAGTATATGCTACATGATCCCCAAATGTCTTCCACCAGGGCATCATCTCCCCTTTTTGGGGAGAGAGCACTTTCAGGACATTAATATTAGACCCTAAAGATCCATTTTCTCCTTCTGTTTGTTTGCTCATAAGGGCCAGGGAGTGTTTTCTAAACAACTGAATTGGAATGCAGGCTAGGTATCCTTCTTTGTCCTTGATGGATTTAATGCCACTGGATGCTAGAATCTCTGATGGGAAAATGGCATGACTTTTTCTCTTTCCTTATTTCTTTCCACTGTATTGAGAAGAGCAAAACCAAAACTGTTTTCCCTTTCAGCAAAGAATTATAGCAGCATGATAAAATAGCCCCACCCTTAAATAGAAAGTGGGAGCTGATTTCAAACCTCTTCAGACCTCATTTTGCACAGCATCCTAGTATGGTGTGATTAGGGGCCTTTGTGGGACATCAGATATGCAAGTAATTCAAACCAGTCAGATGAGAGCATTGCTTATGGATGCTGAAGCTTTTAGGGGGCACTCTCCCTTTCTTTTAAAGGGGAATGAAGAAGGCGAGAAATGAGGGAAGTTCTGCAAATATCAGATCTGACAGTGGTTAGTGTTTGCCTAGGCAAACCAAAACATGCTTATTACAAATCTGACCCCTCCCTCCCACTCTGAAGCATTAATTCCTCCTCTATTGGTTTATTAGGTCTGAAATTTTAATAAGAGTCCCACCCCCTCCCAAAAGGTTATCCCAAGTCTTTATTTTTAAATTTTGCTCCATCCACCTGCCAAGACTTACATCAACACCCCTCATCCCGGCAAAAAAAAAGGGGCACAATTACATCTGGCTTGATTTTGTGATGGCTCACGGTAACAGCTGCGTTTCATGTCTTTGTGTGGATACATTTTTTAAAATGAAAATTGCCATGGCAACAGCAGCAGCCATTCATTATGGGTTGCTGAGGAAGGGATGCTGATATTGGTGCGCGGATCTGGGCCTTCAGGATAACCTGTCATTCACAGAGGCTTGTATTTCTTCTTCTCCTAATATCTCCATCTTCCAAAATAAAAGGGAAGGGGGAAGAAGGGATGAAAATATGTTCAAAAAGAAATATACTGAAGGAACTGGAAAGCTTAGGGGATGGATAAGAGGGAAAGGAGCCTTTTATCTCTGGCTCCTCAGTTAAAATCCAGCTGTTTGGTAATGCCTAGTAGTCACTGAAATGTTTTTCAGACTAAGTTCTCAAGAGTGCGAGCTGTGACTTCTGCTGTCTTTCTAACAGCACCAGGCATACAGTGGCCACTTAATAAGCCACCATCATAGCAGACACGGATGCTAATTAAAATAACAAGAACATAAACTCAAATGAACAGAGGGGAACATCTCGTAATTTTTCTCTTTCTGCGTGCTCTCAGTCACACTGATATTCTGAGAGGCTCTGTGGGCTGTGGCAGTAATGACTAGCTTACTCCTTCCATCCCTCCCTCCTCCCGTGACTCGGCTGTAACTTGGAGTCTTAGTGTTGCCTGGGGCACTGAGAGTGAAGTATCATTGCTGAGCTCCAAGACCAGACTTCTAGCCATGATATCAC
Source organism: Petaurus breviceps papuanus (assembly GCF_028583685.1). Lineage (NCBI taxonomy): Eukaryota > Metazoa > Chordata > Mammalia > Diprotodontia > Petauridae > Petaurus > Petaurus breviceps. Next base: position 14,650,046 of record NW_027186457.1, on the reverse strand, counting down.
TACTACCTCTCACTCCTTTAATAATCATTACTTACCTGCTTGTTTAACCAGAGCTATAACCAGAAATCTCTGTGCCTGGAGTAACTCACTTTACTATAATCCATGCCACCAGCAAGTGACACAAAACATGCTTGCAGTTGGGGATGGGCTGTGGGATATTGCCTGCTGGGGAGACCGCAGACACCTTAGTATACCAGCTCATAGACTGTAAATGCCAGGGATGAGAGATTGACCCCACCCTAACATCCAGTAGCCTCTTATTTTTTAAGTATTCTTGCTTCAAGTGCTGTGAGTGCTTTCTAAGTTCAGTTATAAGATCTTAGATCTAAGAACTGGACCAATTTGTCCCACTCCTCCCATTTTATAGATGAAGAACTGAGGTCCACTTAGATTCAAATTCAAGCCCTCTAATTTTCAATTTCAGCTTATTTTCCACTGGGTCTTCTAAAGGCAAGCAAAGGATCAATCACTAAGACTCTAGTTAAGATTCTGCTCACCTTTGACTATCAACTCAAGTTCGAATTAAGTGAAGCCTTTCACTTATCTGTGCTATGCTTTAGGAGATGTTTCCACCCCCTTTAGGGGAAGGGCCATTCATTTGTAACTTCTTTGACAAAAGCCAAATTAAACCGTAAGAATCACCCAGTCATACTAGACTTAGTTTGTGGAAAGTCAGACTTTGGAAACTGGTCTTTAGGCTTGGGAGGGAAGGGAAGCCTCTCATGGAATGCAATGTCTTCAACAACTCTAGCCCTACTAACAAAGAAACAAAAACCCCCAGAGAGGAGGGGGTAAGCGGGAAAGAATAGACTGGAGGGAGTGGGTAAAGATGGACAGGAAAGAGCAGAAATGGAAAGGGCTGGAGAGAGGAAGAGAGAGGAAGGGAGAAGGAGAAATGAAGACAAAGAAAGAGACAACGAGGAGGTAGAAATGAAGGGAGGGAGAGAGAAAGGAGAAGAAAGAGAGAATGAGACAGAATAATAAATGAGGCTTGCTCAGGCGGAGGATGCTTTCACCATGTATGGCATACCTACATGACAAAGTCCTTCCCCTTCTGAGTCCTGACGTTAGAGTATCTAGTACCCAGATACTAAGAGTACCCTCAGTGACAGCAGCTACCAAGTGGCTTCACTAGTATTCCATTTCCAGTTAACTCATCCCTCATCCTTCTCCAATCATTCTTTTCCTCTGTCCTCCCCCTTGTAATGCATGCACCATTTAGAAAATCTCCCGGTTCTGGTGCACTAGAGGGACAGTGTCATATTTAGAATAAAGGGACCTGAGTTCAAATCCCAGCCTTGCCCATTACCTCTGTAACCTTGAACTAGTCACTTCGCTTCTCTGACTCAGTTTCTTTCTTTTGTAAAATGGAGTTGGATTAGATGATCTCCTTCTAGCTCTAAATCTATGACTGTATGCTCCTAGCTATTATTAGTGAGATCACAGGTATGTGACATTTTTAAATGTTTCAATAACTATTTCAATATAATTGGTTTCTTTTTTAATTCCATAAATTTATTTTTATAACTTTTAAAACATTATTCTAAGTCGACTATTCTAATAGATTGCCTTAGATAGTGCATTTATTAAGCACTTATTATGTACCAGGGAACTGTGCAGTTATAGTAATTACCTTCCTTTAGGGTTGGGTAGTGGATAAAGACTGGACCTCTTGAAGCTGAAGACAAATTTGGTGGCAAGACCCAACTCCGTTTCAGTATCACTGCCTGGTCTTTGGCTCTGTACTTACTATCACAAAAACAAGTATTGAAAACAAGGCTCACTAAAAGCCTGGGTGGAAGTCTGAGTCCATTGGGAACACATGGCGTCTTATTACTCAAGCATTTGTTCACATGGAGGGCCCTGCCACCGTAGGGTGTCCATATATGAAAGGGAAGAAGCACCAAGTTTGACTCAACGGTCTTTGGAACCTTCCATCAAGAGGCGTGTGTACCTCCCAGCCTCTCTGTGAGACAGAACTGAATGTGAAATTAAAACAGGAAACAGAGGGGCATCCTGTAACAGGCCAGCAAACCTCGTCTCTTTGTACTTTAGCGATATATTGTTGTGTGACTCTAAAAGGGAAGACTTAAAACAGTTCTCTTCTCATCAGCCATTGGACTTAATGATTATAACCCACTTTGGAAACTGCTCATAATCTAGAAGTGTTCAATTATCATTCTCCGGGTAAGGGATTTAATTGAGTAAATAACATCTTCCATTCCCACTGCCACTCGTCCTGATGGGTTGTCATTGGCGCCAGAGGTCTATCATTAAATTCTGGTCCATGCAATGACAGGCCCCTTATTCTCTTTTCTTATCATTTCCATTTCATTACAGCAACAAAGCTCTTGGTGTTCTGTGGGGGGGAGATTATTGTACTTTGGTGGCTTAAGACACCCAGGCCTTTACCACCAAGCTTCTGGGGGCACTCAAGGTGCTATAATCCTAAAGACATGCAGCTGTCTCTCCCATAATGTTGCTTAATTAGCATTCAGTCATAAAACAGGTTTATTGGAAATCAAAAACTAGAGCTTTATTGTTTCCCTGTATGAAGCCTCTTTTTCTTTTTCCTTTTTCCTAATTTCTTTGGAATGCAGACAGATAAACATCCCAACAGTCCTGAAGGGGGTTGTTTGGCTTAGATTTTCATTTAAATAGTATGTTTTTTCATCCCATCCTGTCAGTCTCTTGCCTCAGTTTCAATTTGGATGCTTTGTAACCAGAGATCATACAAAATTTTACAATCATTTCTTCTAGAAAGATCAGTAATAGATTAAAAAAAAAACCTTTTAATTCAACAAATGTTTATGAAGCCCCTATTGCATGCAAAGTAACTGGAAATACAAAGACAAAATCAGAACAGCCCCTGATTTCAAGGAGTTTATATTCTGTTATTATTATTCTTCAGCCTCAGACACTTCCTAGCTGTGTGACCCTGGACAAGTCACTTAACTTTAGTCTGCCTCAGTTTCCTGGCCTGTAAAATGGGAGTCACAATAGCATCAACCTCACAGGGTTGATGTGAAGATCAGATGAGATATTTGTAAAAATTAATTAAATTAGCATAGTTTCTGGCACATAGTAGGCATCTAATAAATGCCAGTTCCTTTTCCTTTTCTCTCTCCCTTTCTCTGCTATGGAATTCAATATGTATGCAGATGAGAAACTACAAGATAATTTGAGGTAGGAGAGAGCAGTAATGACTGGAGGGATCAAAGAAGGCTTTGAAGGAAGCTAGGACTTCTAAGAGGCAAGAGGAAGAGGGACTCCAAGGCAACAGCTGAAGTATGTAATTAGAAATTAGAAACTGCACGTAAAGGCCTACTGAGTGCATTGTCCACATATTCCATCTGGAAGGGGGAATTTTTTTGTTTTTTCTTAGCTACTCATTTTCCAGGGCATCATGTACAATTATGTAATTTAACTGTGCTCTCTGAAAAGTTTCAGACATGTCGTAAAGCATTTATTTTCACTTCAAGGACTCTTGAATTAATATATAAATAAATTAATATTAATATGTCATGTTAATATTAATGATTCATTAGTTTAATATATTAATTTTCTCAGCCCTATTTGAAAAGGAAAAATGGCAGATGGCAGGGTGAGCATATGGCTGCAAGATAAAGCACAGGGAGCTGGATGTGGTTTAGTGGAAAAGGAAATGAAAGGAGCTGGAATCAAATCCCATCGCTGCAGCTTTTTACCTGTGATACCCTGGGTAGTCACTTAAATTTCCGGATGCCCGTTAACTCAGAAGAAAAACAAGGGGGCATAGATTATGTACCACATCTCAGACCCCTTCTCACTCTAAATCTATAATTGCCTTTTCATGTATCCAATAGTACCTGAAATGAAAACTCACATTTCTATAACATTTGGTGGCATGCAAAACGCACCCCTTCCAATGACCTGTGAAGGAGTAAGGGAAGCGTTATTATCTATCCCCATTTTGCAGATGAGAAAACCCAGCCTGGGAAAAGTGAAGTAATTTACCTGAGGCTCCATGGGCCTCAGGTAATTATAATATTATAATATAGTATTATAATAAGCTGTATAGCTGGGGTTTGTCCCCAAGTCCTCTAATGCCAAAGTCATCATCACTGCCCCCTCGATTAAGCTCATGGCTATACCTGGTATTTGTTCTGTTCATCTTCCACTCTCTTTTCATCTCCTATAGACCTCCCAGTTCCAAGGACAAAAGTCCTTGCTTTTTCTTTAGTCCTTTGGGGTTTTTTGAACCCTCTGATTTTCTTGAGTATTGTCATTTGTGCTTGCCCGGGCTTGCCAAAGTTGTCCTGACCTGTATTGTTCCTTTGGCTCCTGGTAATTGGCCTAATCCTTCTATCCCTACCCAATGATTTAGACTCCCAATGCAGTGATGGAGTGAGGATGCATGAAGCATTTTAAAAGTCATAAAATGTAGCATTTCCCCATCTTTCAAGCCTTGTTCCTACATCCCTAAGCCCAGTTCCTTTCCATATAGTCACATCCTGCAGCCACTTATCTTTGAGTAAATGAATAAATTAATGAATGAGCACTTAGTAAGAGGATACTATATTCCCAACACTATGCTGAGCACTGGGGATGTAAATGCTAGACTGTCCTTTCCCTGAAGATGTTTACATACTAATTAATGGGAAAAAAACACATATAGTTAAGTCATGCTTAGGAAGAGTTGTTTTGGTTTGACAATCACAGGAGTGGTGAGTAGAACCATTGGAGAGTGGATCCATATAACCTTTCCAGTAGCAATGGCAGTAAAAATCTGATTAAGTTTCCTGAGCTAGAAAATGAGAGTAAGAATAGAGTATGGCAGCCCAATAGATTTTGAGATGGTGAAGGTGGAATTATGAAGCATGGCTGGTGACAGTTAGATATAGTGCATTATAGGATATACTCTCTGATAAGTACAGACTGATGATAGGCTCAATAAAGCAACGTTTTACAGAAGTAGCAAGTGGTCCTGTGCTATGAATTATTACATGTGTTATCAGATTTTTTCACTCTATTGATTAATATTGATAATTTTCTCTCTTCTTTTTATTTTCCCTCTTGAACTTCTTTGATAATAAGGGATTATCTGAGAGAAAAAATTGGAGGGGGATTAGGGAAATCTGAGTGATATAAAAACAGAAGATATCAATAAAATTTCTATTTAAAATAGAGGAAAATAATAAAAAATAAGAAATAAATATATTTTAGCATCCCATTTACTCATCAACCCCTTTAAGCTTCTTTGGTTGTGGTACTGGAAGCTAGTTGGAAAGGCTTATTAACAACATAAGAAGGAATTTCTCAATTCTTATAGACTGTGTTGAATTCAGACCCAAACATACCTTTAAACCTAGATCCCTTTGCTGGAGGAAATAGTATCCTAAGGAAATAGTAAGAGTGATGTTTCTGTCTTCCAACTCTAACATCCTTGGATCTGTACTGCCAGACAAATTATGCAATTTAAAAATGTTATGTGGAAATAGAACACTGGAGAGATTTGTTGATCCGCAAACTCTGTGCTTGAAACCCCCAAATGGAACCACACTGTAGCAAGCTGACTACCTTCATCTAATGTATTACTTTAAGGAGATAACCTCCTACTAGGCTCCTAAATATAACTTTGAACTGTGGTGAAATAGATTCTTCCTCTCGAACAAGATGGATGTTGTATTCTTAATTAAAGTGAGCTCAGATTTAAAGCCTAGATGTTTCCTTCACTGTTTTTGAATTAAAGTAGATGCTGGAAATCAGCTGATGGGGGCAAATCTTTTCAGGTTGTCTGTTTACAACCCTAGACATATTGCCAATACACCAGACCAAATATGACTTTCTTTTTCCTGCTGTGGATTTCTTCTCTTCTTTCTCCTCCTTCTCCGCCTCCTCCTTCTCCTCTTCCTGCCCCTCTCCTCCTCCTTTTTACGTTCTTCTCTTCCTTCTTCTTACTATTAATATTACCATCATTTGTACTAGACCTATGATTTCATTGATCAATTAAACATTTTTTCAAGATCTACTCTATTTAAGGCACTATTTAAGTCACTGGGAGATTTTCATTGTTGTTGTTGTAAAACTAATATTCCATTAGTACAGCACTTCTGGTTCTCCCTCTATCAAAGCATATCTGTACCTTCTCTCCAATTTAAAATCATTAGAGAATTCCCTGGGACGTTTAGAATTTGAGAAATTTACCCAGTCTCCCACGGCTGGTATGGATCCCAGACATATTTCCTACTCCCTGGCTGGCTCTCTATCTACTTTGTCATCCTGCCTTCATCACATCACACGAGAGATTAAAGACAGGATAGTTGATAAAGGATCCCGTTATCTAAGAAAAAGTCCATTGACCTAACTAGTAGAGACAAGCACTGGATTTACAAAATCATAATTCTTTTCCCAACCCCCTCTCTTCCAACAACCTTCTAATTACACTAGAGGGGAAAAAAAGTCTTGCTTGTTCATATGGTGTTACCTACACCATAGCGTGGGCTGGACTGTGAATTACTGAGCTACATAAAATAATACACCTGTAAATTTGACTGTCTGTTTCTTATTTGTATCCCAAGCACTTAGCACAGTTCCTGGCAAATAGTGGGTCCTTAATAAATGTGTATTGTATCATAAATTCCTGCCAGGGGTCAGCAGTCCCTCCCAACTTCAATAGATCGCTTTCCCCCTCCTCTAAAACTATCCTTCAGGTAATTTGATAGGATTTACAGCTGGGAGAGATTTAGATAGAGGCAGCTCTGGATGGACAAATAAAGAAACTGGGGTCTCCAGAGGGGAAGTGAATTTTTAGCCTAAGGCCAGGGGCGACCTATTAAACATCTCTGCCTGAACCGGCCCTTGTACTACTCTAATGTGGTCTCCCCTCTTGCCCTCCACGATGCTTCTAAAAGTTTGGCTTTGCTTGATTTGTGGGCAAGTCAAGGGTCCTTTTGCTGTGCTGTGTAAGGGATAAACATCTCAATGGTGTCCCTGCAGCCTCATAAAGAAAAAGAAAAATTCCACACTCCATCTCCCTCACCTCTGAGCTGGTGTGTGTTTCTTCCCCTGAAGAACCCTGTAACATTCTGACAAATTAATTGCAATTCCTAAATGGCTCGACACTCTTACAAGGAAAGAGCATTTTCATTTTTGTCCTTTGGAGCATACGGTGGAAGCAACGATGGGAATCTCTCCACAAAGGAGCTGTGCTAAATTTGGAAATAACATTTGAGTTTCATTGACATTTCCACCCTCATTCTTCATGGTTGCTGTAGTGTCTTGGAGGGAGAGTTTTGACAGTGGCAGCCACGGGTAAGAGCCCAGGTGAACCATGACTAAGAACAATGGCAGATCCAGGTTGGTAGACCCTCTGGGTGTCTTTTCTTCAGCAAAGCCCTGCTGAATACGGTGGAGGATTCTGTATTAAGAAAACTTGACCCATGGATTTTCAGCGGGTTTCAGGAATGGCTTCCTGCTTCCAAATGAAGTGTGTCCTGGACATTTTTTACAAACTAGCTGCAGGGTTGCCAAAGTCTTGGGAAGCCTTCCTATCTTGTATCTCACACTCTATTTCCTGAAGGACAGAAATAATTCATCTGGGTATTCTATTGGGGGTTAATCTCAAATTGGGGTCAATCTCCATGTATAGCTTTGGTCCTTCCCAGCCTGCAAGGTCATATTGTACTTTTCTAGTGTCAAGACTAGGACTCGCTACTTAGAGATTAAATGTTGGTTTTAAGGCACTCTTTTAGTCATTTAAGTGATCTCTGCTTTCATCATTATGGGCACATGTACCATCACAATGTTGATAGCAGCCCTCAAGAACTGGTAGATTCATCCCTCCTTGGGAAGATTGGTGGCCCCTCCTCTCCTCATAGCTCACCATGTTAGGGCAAGAATTAGTGCAGACAACTGAGTGGCTAAAATACACTGTGGTACAGAACCTATTAGCTCAAGCAATCCACCAGTCCCAGCCTCTCAAGTAGCAGACACCACCGTGCCCAATGAGATTGCCACCTGTCTGCCTTTGCTCATAATGTTGACACTGCCTGGAATGCCTTCCTGCCCCCATCAGCAATTTTGAAATAGCGAAGGTCTAGGTCAAATACATACTCAGCTATTTACTATTGCTTTACAATGCCTGGGTGATGGGCAAGTCACTCAATCTTGTGCACCAGTTTTCTCATTTATAAAATGAAGATTGACCAATCAATAAATCAGCAAGCACTTATTAATAGCTGACTGTGTTGCAGGTCCTGTGTTAAAGGCCAGGAATATGAGACAAAAGCGAGACATTCCTTGCACATTTTATTGATCAAGTGATCCCTTTCAGCTCCGTATTTTTATGATCTTCCATGTACCCCTACCGTGATCCCCAAAGCTGAGAGTGACTGCCCTTACACTTACTTCTATGACACTATACTTCTTATTGAATAATAATTGCTAATAGTAACTATGATTTATATAGGTTTGCAAAACATTTTGCATCGTTTGTTTCATTTGATCTTTATTATCCTGTAAGGAAGGTGCTATCATTATCCCCATTTTGCAGATGAGAAAGTTGAGGCCAAGAGAAGTTAAGTGAATGTCCAGAATTTTAAAGTCAGAAAGTTTCAAAGGTGGGATTCCTAATTCCATAATCACATTGCCTTTTATCACCTTCTGCTTTGTTTTATATCTGTACTTATGTCTTATTTATTCTGCTAAATTTTAAGCTTTGGAGGTCAATAATCATATTTTGTTCTCCTTTGGATCACTCACAGCATTTACTATACAGATAAGATGATTCAAAAAGTGTTTTTACTGTTGGTTGAAATGTTGAATTGAACTGAAAGAAACACAAGAGAAAGAAAAGAGTGAGCATTCCCTTGAGCACCATGAGAAATTTTTCAAGTGTACAAACTTGCAATTATGATATTTAAAATCCATTCCCTCAGTATTTAAATAAACAAAAATCTCCAAAGAAACACAAGTTGCTTCTTTCTCTAGGACCATCACAAATTCATATGTTCATAAATTTAGAGCTGGAAGGAACCTTATAAGTCATTTAGTTCACTCTCCTCATTTTCCAGTTAAGGAAACTGAGGCCCAAGGAAAAAAATTGACTTGACCAAGGTCACTTAGGGCATAAGTAGCAAAAGTAAGATTTGAACCTAGACTCGACTTCCAGTTCCATCAGTTTGTTCACTTCACTGATGATGCTTTGGGTTTTACAAGTAGGATAAAAACAGAGAAAGGCAGAGAAACTCTGGGAGGGACAGGATTTTTCCATCCAAACTACAAGGTCACTTCAGATCTCTCTTTCAGGAAAATGTTCCTTTACTCAGAGTGCCCATTTAATAAGTCCCAAACTTAGAGACTCCTTTTTCACCTGAAAGTAAGGACTTCATGTTCCAGAGCTACTTAGGAATCTGTCAAAGACATGGTCAGTGCTAAAATTTGCAGCCCTTCTTGATGTCCTTATCCGCCTCCCTGCAGCCTAAATCATGGCTAGCATTCATTGACCCCCTCCGCACTTGGATTGATATATAGTCCCTTTCTTTTTGAGTGCTTACCCATTTCAGAAAGCATAATTTGGAGCTCCACATGCAAGTCAAACATGCCCAAACCCTGCTCAACGATAGACAAGAAGAAAGAAAAAATAATTGTCTGACATCAAGATAGAAGAATCGTCTGCTATGTCCAAGTCACTCTTTGGTATTTAATTCAGGTGTCTCTGGAGTAATAATTCAGTAAATGTTCCCATAAGAGCTGAAAGACTTAATTAACGTGCCTTCCTAAGCACCCAGCTCACCACAGGAAAGTATCATTGGCCTTTGAAAAGAGTGAAGCTCAGGAAATTCTAATTTGAATTCAAAAAATTTCTGGTCAGAATCTTTCCATTTCCCCTTCCAATGTACCTGGAAGACATCCTGAAATTCCCAGAGTTGTGTACACGTCAAAGCAAATGCTCTTCTCCATCAGTCCTTGGCAGAATGTAAGCCCATTTAACAGGCAGACAATTGCCAGAGTGAATTCTATTGGGTATATACAATTATTGGTCCCACAAAAATCAATTTTTATTTATAATTAAGTAACATGACTGAAAAAGACTAGGTTGGTCCAGTTATTAAATGATAAATAATATATAAGGATCTTCCTACTTTCTTTAAGGGACAGAGTTTTAATGGAAAAGTACTTTAGATTTCTAATAATTTCTTCCCTTTAAAGGCCTCAGCTGAATAAAACAACTTTAGAAGAATTCTTGTTCCCAACTGTGTCATGCACCATTCTGTCCTTTGTCCTTTTGGGCAAGGTCAGAGGGAAAACCAAAGAAGAAAATGGAGGATACCCCTCCAAAAACAATCTGACACAGATTGTGCATTTTAAGGTGGTTTAGAGAGATTAAGGGCTTTCCCAATAAAATGAAAGGTCTGTGAATTTCTTCTGCTACAGACACTTCCTCACCTAAAAGAAAAAAATAAATTTCCCAGGACATAGTAGATAGAGATCAGGCCTTGGAGTTAAAAAGATCTGGGTTCAAGACTGACACATACTGACTGTGAGACAAGGGCAAGTCAGTTAAACTCCAAGAGCCCTAGGCAGCTCACCAAGATTACAATGACAGACAACGAAGCTGCTGGCCGATATGGGTGAAGAAAATTTCCTCAAGAGGAGACACCTAAAACGGGGTAGTTCTATATCTCCAATCACAGAAACAATGAATGCCTCCCAAAATTAAAGTCATATAAACATTGGAGACTGAGCAGGACCAATGGAAGAATGGCAGAGTTAGGAAGGGACCTCAACAGATGTGTAGCTCAACTCAAAAGTGAAAAAAAAGGGTCCTTCCTCCAGCGTATGTACCTAGCGTTCATCTAGCCAGTGGGGCAGAATCTCCAGGGAGGAGAACAGAGAACCTCTTTATGCCAAGCTTAAATTGGCTTCTCTGAGACGGCTACCTATGACTGTGCCTAGCTTGGAATTCTGGGGTCAAATAGTATTCCTTTTCCATGTTTAACCCATTTCAGAGAGTTGTTGTCAGCCCACCTAAGTGTTTTCTTCCTCCTCACTTCCCTCTGACTGAACATCTGAGTTGCTTTAAGCATAATAGCTAACATTCGTATAAGGTTTTAACATTTGCAAAGTGCTTTCCAAATATTATGTTATCCTGAGAACAGTGCAGCTAGGTAGTGCATTGGATAGAGTGTCAGGCTTAGAGTTAGGAAGACTCATTTTCCTGAGTTCAAATCTTACCTCAAACACACAACATACCAGTTGTGTGACCCTGGGCTAGTCACTTAACCCTGTTTGCCTCAGTTTCTTCACCTGTAAAATGAGCTGGAGAAAGAAATAGCAAATCACTCCAGTATTTTTGCCAAAAAAATGCCAAATGGGGTCACAGAGTTAGAAATAACTGAAAAATGACTGAACAACAAAATATTTAGAACAAACTTATGAGGAAGATGCTATTATTTCCTCCATTTTACAAATGAGGAAACTGAGGCTGCCCAAGGTTACATAGCCAGTAAGCATCTCAGGCTGAATTTGAATTCAGGTCTTCTAACTTCAAGTCCAGTGTACTATTCACTCCACCACCAAGCCTTCCTACCTTATATAATGTGGACTCAAGAGTCATGAGCATCTTCTTGATTTTCTGTAGCTTGTCAGTGTCCTTACCAACCATGGTACCCATTACTGATGTCTGATCCCATCAGAAAATGTTAGCTTCAATTAACCAATTAAACACTCCTATCTGTTAGGCATTGTGTTAAGCCCTGGGAACACAAATATAAGGGGTGGGGCAGGACAGGATGGTACCTGCCCTCAAGGAGGTTATATTCTAATGGGGAAGACAACAAATAAAAGGTAAGTGAAAAGTGAGAAGATGAGTAGCAAAGTCTATAGACTCAGAAGCATGGCCAGGAGGTGAATGAAGCAAAGCTGGCCTCAACTTGTCCCCAAAATGGAGGTCCCTGGAAGGAGTTCCCCAGAGAGAAAAGGGGACTGGCATGGTGGAGACATATTCCAAGATAAGATGACCCTAAGTGCTCAGAGAAGTTCCAAAGGTGAAAGGATAGTTTCCACCAAGAGGGTGGAAGGAGAATGGAGATGGGGGATGAGAAGAGGTAAGAGCAAAGCAGAAGTGAAGATACACCCTTAGTTGATGACCAATAAGTTACTTGTGCTTCTAATACAAACCAGGGAGGATCTAAAGGATGCATGGTAACCAAAGAGTCCAGATCCTGGGATAGCGATTTAGACAGCTTAACATTGTCCGGTGGTGCTAAGGAGAGTTCCCTTCAGAAATGGCCAGAAGGGATTGATTGGTGTGAATGATTGGTAGTCCTCCAAAATATCTGTGATATCCCAGGAAATATATGTCCGGAGACTAGAAAAGAGGTTGTCCTAACAACAACCTTGGTTTTCAACTCACTTGATCTTACAAAAGCTGTTTTGATATGTTAGAGAAAAGGGAAGATTCAGACAATCAATAAGCACTTATCAAATGTTTATCAAGACCCCCTCACCTCCCCCCCAATCCCAATCTAGTCTCCTTCCTTTAGCAGCTCACATTCTAATGGTGGAGATAACCTGTAAATGACTATGTGCATAGAAGATGCAATGACATGGCAGTGTAAGCGTCAAAATTAAAATGACAAAGATCTTTTGCTTGGTTGTCAATAACTTGGTCGAATATAGGTGAAAGGAAATGAATAGGTCTTTTCTGAGAGACTGCAGACCCTGGTGGATTGAGGGCTGGACTTAGAATCAGGAATCTCTGATTTGGAAACCCCACTTCAGACCCTTACAAGTTGTATGGCTTGGGGTAAGTTACTGAACCTCTCTGAGATTCAATTTCTTCATCTTTAAAATGGGGGTAATAATAGCATCCACTTTGCAAGGTTGTTGTAAAGATCAAATGAATTAATGAATGGGAAATGCTTTGCAAACCTTAAAGCATCTATGGCCAGCTGATGCTCTATTGTTGGGTTTGGTTTTAGCTGGTAATGGGACATCTCTCATAGATTGTTTTTTGGAACTAGACTAGAGGAGAATTTAGGACCATAAAGAATATGCCATCTATTGTAAAATAGGCAAAACATAATAGAACCCTTTGCTAGATTATTAAGAGAATCCAGTGTTGCCTTCAAGTTGAAACTGGGGACCTTGATCAGACATGTGTTCTTGGTGATCTCTTCCCTCTAAAATTGCTTTGTATTTACATCATTTTTTAGATGTGTCCCATGACACATACATTGTGTTGTGTCCCATGTACATGTAAAATGTAAGCTGAGATCAGGAAATGTTTCCTATTTCTTTTGTCTTGTCAACAAATGTTTCTGGAATTTATTGAAATTACCATCCCTGTAGATACTCCAAATGTGTTTGCTGATGACCATGTTTTTGCCTCAGGAAGCTTTAAGATACTAAGCAAGTCTCTACTTTCTTACCAGAAATATTCATATTTTTGAATTACATGAGTGATTACTATTTCCCTGATTGTTGTGAGAAGTATAGATCCTTTGGGAACCTCAAAGAGTCATGTAAATATCAGTCACTATTATTTATTATTATAAAATCCTATTGTCACAGAGTATAAGAACTGGAAGGGTCTTTAAAGGTCATCTAGGCCAACACCTTCATTTTTCAAATAAGGAGTCTTAGGACCTCGTAAGTGAAATGATTTGTCCAGGGTCAGGCTGATAGGAAAGTGTCAGACTCAGGTCTTCTAATTCCAAACCCAGTGGTTTTTCCATTATACCACACCACCCTAGCAAAGTGAATTTTTACAGATGCACCTTCCTGGGCACAAATAAGAGATCAGTTCTTGTACACAAAGCCAGCATCACAAAGTTCGGCATTTATCAGTTTTGTGATTGTCTCACGCAGTATCAGTCCCCACCCCTCAACTAGAATAGGAGCTCAAGGGAAGAAATTTTGCCTTATGGTTCTTTTCTGTCTCCAAATTTTTCCCTAACATGGTTCTAGGCACATGGTGAGGGCTCAGTACTTTCTTCTTGATTGAGTGACCCACAGAAGCCGCCTGCTCCTACCCCATGTCCCACTCCCACTCTTCTTCCCACAAGCGGGGAGGAACACCGAGGAGTTGAAGCAAACTGCATTTTCAGGATAGAACAACAGGAGAGGAACCATGTATATCCAGGTCAAGTAAGATGAGACTTTGCTCTTCAGCAAAGCTGTCTACACAGTAAGAGTAACAAAAGGTCACCTCCTTTTAGCACTAGCAAAGACCTAGCCCCTCCCAGGGTTCTGTAGCCTAGCAACCAGTTTCTGCAGTGCAATTCCTGGAGGAAAAAAAATGGTGTTTGGGATGAGGATGGATGAGCAGGTTAGGGAATTGGACGGGGCTAGAAAGACCAATGGAACCAGTGCACCTCTGGGCAGCCTCTCCAGTACTGGATACATATTTTATGCTGTCTGGCATGCTAATCTAAGAGAAGAGTACATAATACCTGCTTGTCTCTGTCTCTTCCAGACTTCGATGCTCAGCAAACTCTCCTACTTAGAAATCCAAACCATCTTTCTCTAGCATGCTATCAAGCTTCTGGTCCCAGATTTCTACTAGCCGCACCTAATCATTTGTCCTCCACTCTCAAGGAGTTCAATTCCTGGTGAACCAACATTCTTCTCTTAGTTGGGTATCTCAATAGATATGTTGATATCTGCTCTAACACCCTGGCCTCTCATTAAATCAACCTGCTGCTTAACTTTCATGACCTTTACCTGCACCAAAACAATACACCAGGATGTTTATATCCTTGACCTTACCATTCTCCATGATACAAAATACTGCAATTCCTCACTCAGACTATAACCTCTTATGCCTCCATCTTTCCCCCTGCCTCAATGCTCCTAATCTTCATCGTAACCTCTAGTCACTTCCCTGTTTCTTACAGTCCACTCCCCAAGTCCACTCAGCTTGCACTCACTATTTTCCCTTTGAAATCTTGACCCTGTGGCTAATCTGCTCAAATATCTACTATTCTCTGTCCCTGTATCTCTTGCATCCTTTTGCTGCTAATGCCTTTCTAAATTCCCATATCTAGATTGTCTTGGTTGTCCAAGTCTCTGTGCCTACTTGCAGACTAGTGGATGATCTTGAAGAAAGTCACACAACCACGCTGACTGGATCCACTACATTTTAATCATCTAATATCACTTGGGCCCTTATTGTTACATATCAGTTTGGGTTTTTGGGGTTTTTTTTGCTCTCTGTTGAATTTCCTACAACATCTGTTTCCAATCTTCTTTTCTTTCCTCAAGAGAAAAGAATCTCACAAGAATTTCTTGATTATTTCATACAATGGCCTTTTCTAAATCTTCATCATTCTTGACCTCTCTAAAAACTTTAGCACTATTGATACCCTATTGTAAGCAAGGCCCATACAAGACTAGTCTAATGATTCAGGTTCAAAGTTTAAAATGCAATAAGGTACTATATGTGGATCATGAAACTCAATTTTACCAATGGGAAACTTTGCTAATGGGAAATTAAAAGAACAAAGCCTTCACAGTTAAAAGAGAGATATGGAAAGGTTATTTGCCAACTTTTGCAGTTACCATGGCAACTGGCCAAGTTAAATCCAGAAGGCATTCCCCTCAGGCAATTGTCATTTTAATGAAATCTTTGAACCCATTATCTCCTCAAGAGGGGTCCTCATCCTCAAAAGCCATATGGCTTCCCCTACTCTCCTTAAAGTACCAGCTCAACCTATAGATTGCTTAGCAGGACTGCCAAAGGACAACGCAGAGAGAGACAGAGACAGAGAGACAGAAAGAAAGACAGAGAGAGACAGAGACAGAGAGAGAGACAGAGACAGACAGAGAGAGAGAGACAGAGACAGACAGAGAAGGGTAGGGAAAGTGCCAAGAGAAGATACAGATATAACCACTGTACTCTATAACCCCATCAGAGCCTCTCCCTAGTGAGAGTTCTCAGCTCAAAGCAAACATGAGCCCCCTCATACTGAATTCTCTCTCTCCTTAGATTTTTCTGACATAGATCTTTCCCTAATCTTCTCCTACCATGTTTCCCCGATAATAAGACACTGTCTTATTATTTTTTTTTGGACAGAAAAACACCAGAGGGCTTATTTTCAGGGGAGGGCTTGTTTTAATGAACATTGACAGCAATTTTAATAAACAGGTAAATGTGAACAAAAAAATGTACCTTTATTCAATAAGCAAATCACTGGGGAAGAACAGGATGATGCACTCACTGCTGCAGCTCTTATTGGATGCAGCTCGGAGCGCGGTGTGCGTTTCACGGGGGGGCGGGGGGGGGAACGGTGCATACAGAGGGTACCGTAATGTAGCGTGTAGCGCAGGGGATCACCTTCACTACAGTAGCAATCTCAATAGGGCTTATTTTCGGGATAGGTCTTATTATCGGGGAAACATGGTAGTTGTCTGACTTTTCTTTCTCAGTCTCCTCTGGTGGATTATATCCCATATCCTATAATCAGGACTTGGTCCTAGACCCCCCTTCCCTTCTCTCTTCACATATATTTTCTTTCTTTTGGAGATCTCATCAGCTCCCATGGGTTCAGCTATCATGTCTATGCCAACAACTCTCAAATCCCATATCTAGCTCCCATCTCTCTCCTGAGTCTCAGTGCCACATCACTCAATGTTTGCTAGACTATAACCACCTGGACAGCCCAGAGGCATCTCAGGATCAATATGTCAAAAACAGAACTCGTTATTTTTCCCTCTAAATCTACCCCTGTCTCTTACTTTCCTATGTATTTCAAGGGCACCATCACTAACCTTCCAGTCTCCAAGGCTCACAGCCTTGGCATCAACCTCAGCTCTTCATTCTGCCTCACCTTTCATATCTAATCAGCCCATGCTTGTCAGTTTGACCTCTGCAACATGACTTATGGCCATGCCCTTTTTAAAAATCCTTATGGCCACCACCATAATTTGTGACCTCATCATCCCTCACCTGGACTATTACAAAAGTCTCCTCAAGGTTCTCTCTGCTACCTGTCCCTCCTCTCTTTCATCCATCCTCAACACAAGCCAAATTAATATTCCTAAAGCACATACATGGACCATTGCCCTTTCCTCCTAAAGAATCTCCAGTGACTTCCTGTTGCCTGTAGGATAAAAATTCAAACTTCTCAGTTTCACCTTTCAGGGCCTTCAGTCTGGCTCCAGACTCCCTTTCTGGACTGATTATGTGTGATTTCCTTTCACATCCTTTAGGTTCTAGTCAGACTAACTTACCTATACATAGCATACCATTTCCCAACTCCATGGCTTTGTATGGGCTATTTCCCATGCCAAGTGTACTCTCCCTTTTAACTTCTGCCTCTTGGAGTCCATAATTCCTTTCAAGATTCAGCTCAGTCCCCCCTACATATAAGCCTTTACTGATTCCCCCAATTATTTGTACTTTACTGACCCCATACATAGCAATACAAATGAGAAAAAAAATCTTCTAACATTCATATTTGTTTTATATTTACTTATTACTAAACATGTTGTGATACCCCCACCCCACACCCACCTCCCAGGAGAATATATGTTCTATAAGGGAAGGGGATAGCTCCTTAAAAAAAAGTCTGGCATCTAGCACAGTATCTTACATATAATAAACACTTAATAAATTGAATTGATGAACATAAAATTTGGGGGATAGAACAGAAGTTGGAAGTGACTATCTGTCTGGTCCAGTCCCTCATTTTGCACATGAGGAAACAAAGGTCCAGGGAAATTGAATGCTTTGTCCAAGGGCACAGTCAGTGTCTGAGATGGGATTTGAACTCTGACTTCAGAGCCAGAGAATGAATACTCTTTCCTGTTTGAATTGAGTTGGATGCAAATTCTGTGCATCAAAAGGCATCTTTGCCAACATAATGATTTTAGAAAATTATTTGCAAAGCTGTGTTAATATGTGAAAAGCCTCCCTGGAGGACAGAATGCAAGCAGAATGGTTTATCATTATATTTATCATTACCACATTGGAATGGAGAAGTTTACTAATCTCAGTCCAAGCCAGTATCTCAAACCTATAAATAAGCCTTGGGCACTGGGCAATGAGACTTTGTAGCATTCCTTGTTACCAGCAGATACAATAGGCCTAAACCTGGTTTTCTGCAAAGCATAATACTTTATAAAAAGGAGGGTGGGGTGGGGGAAGGCGCATCAAAGGTAGTACTTTTCTGTCATAAATTTCAAGGGTTACACTCAATATCCACATTCTTCTTCATTATCCAATTACAGGATCAAAGAGGAAAGTGTTTGGCCTAGTTCTGGGGCTTAAAGTCGTGAGATAAAAACTAAGCTTATTTCAAACAGTCTCTGGTATGCACTGGGCTTCTTGTCAGAGAATTAGGCTCTGCTTTCTAGTGCTGTCTCTAACTAGTCTCCAAACAAAAGATATCAGCTTAGAAAACAAATCATCAGAGCCAAAAATATTTCACCTGCTTCTTTGTAATGTCTAAGTTTAGATTTGTGTCAGAGATACCAAACTATCCTCTCAAATCAAATCCCAAAATCTCTTTATTTGAATCCTAATGAGTTTAAAAGGTCCCAAACGTTTAACGAAAAAGAGGTACAAGAATCATAAGTGTGAATGGATGAGTTTGGGGGGAAGTACCTAGTCTTGATACCTCCATTAATTTTAACATGGTGGTCCAGAAAATTTCCTAAGTTAGGAAATGGCTTGTACTTCCTAGGTCTGGTGGCACTGGGAGAAAATGGCAAGCCTGGCATCCTGAAAGCTATGGAAGTATAGAGTGGTCCCACTGGTAGAATGATTTTCTTAGTGGAAATAAATCTGACAGCATCTGCCAGAACTGGGATGTAAAAGATAACCTGTAGCAGCTGCAGCAGTTTGTTTCTGTGGGAAAATGTGAGCTTTTTTCCTCCCCAGGGGTTAATATTGCGCTACGGTTGACATTGCCAGAGTTTTGTTTCCGAAGGGTTACACTGGTAAAGAAGAGAAATGCATTGTGGTTTACGACAAGATCACAGCTGAAGATTCTGTACACACCATGATTTGTATAGGCCATTTGTGCATAAGCCATAAAAGTGCACTTTTTTAAACCAGGAACATTTGTGAATATATAACAGCACCAAAGACATATGGCCAATAAATAATTCACCGTTATCCATCTTCTCTGCAGATTCCTTATACACCTACCATGTTTTAATGTCTAGTTTGCTCGGAAACGATATTCTTTACGATGCTTCCGATATAAAAATGTTTACTGACTAGCAGCAGAATGAGGAGATTCTTAGATCAGGCTGCTTAAAAGGCCAGCTTTGCTCATATCTCTGTCTTACTGGATAGTTCTACTAATCGGAGTTTGGATTCAGTCAAAGGGCTGCACTTGAGGACCTAGAGGGCCACATTTGGCCTCTATCTAACCTACTACAGTCAGCACCTTGTTGGATGAAAGCATTCATTCTTCCACCATGGGGGGTTCACTAAGGGCTGGCCTGGGCATTGCGCTTATATGATTGTGCTAACTCATTCTCCTTCTTTTTTGTCTTTTCAGTTCCATATCTATTTATAGTCCCAAGGACAACCCAAATGCTTTTGATGCTGCTGCGTTCTTCCAATCTGTTGGGAACTTCCTTGGAATCTTTGCAGGATCGTTTGCTATGGGGTCTGCCTATGCCATTGTCACAGCTCTGATATCCTTTGTGGTTAGCTAGTTTGTTTTCTTTTTGTTTTGTTTTAATTTATTAAAAAAGAAAAACAATTCTGGAGGCTGGAAGCATTTTGATATGTTAGAGCAGAATCCCGATCCACTGTGTGTCAACAAGGATGGACAGTGGGTCATGACTATGTGCTCCAAGAACCAAATGCAATGCTGTAAGTTTGGTTGTGCATGTAATAATAATAACTGGCATCTATATAGAGCACTGAGGTTTACAAAGCACTTTACAAATAGTATCTCCTTTGGTCCTTACAACAACCCTGGGAGGTGGATGCCATTATTATTCCCATTTTACAGGTGAAGAAACTGAGGCACACAGAGGTTAAGGGACTTTCCCAGGGTCACACAGCTAGTAGATGACTGAGAAAGGAATTGAAAGCAGGTCATCTTGACTCTCAACACAGCCCTCTATCCACCATACCAACAAGCACTTCCCAGTCAAAGATGAAACTAAATAATTTTGCAACAATCTGTCCCCCCAGAAAACTCTCTTGATAGAATTCTCTCGGAGGATAATAAGACCATAGACTTTCAGTTGTGAGAGATCTCAGGGGCTATTAAGTCCCACACTCATGTTTTGTAAATGAAGAAACTAATACAGTGTAGTTGAAATTGTGCTAAATTTCAATCCATAGGATAAAAGTTCGAATCCTGGTTTTACTACTTAGTTACCTGACCTCTCTGTGCCTCAGTTTCCTTATCTGCCAAATAAGGATTTTGGACTAGATAACCCTTAAGGCCCTTCCAGCTCATTATCTGTGATCCTATGACTTGCTCAAAGTCATAGACAGGAGTGAGCTTCACAGTTGGGACTGAATCTAGGTCCTCTGACAGGTAGGTGGCACCAGTGTGCGCAGAGTGCCTAGCCTGGATTCAGGAAGGCCTGCGGTCAAATCCGAACTCAGACACTTAACGAATCCAACCTAGACACTAGCTAGGTGACCCTGGGCAAGTCATTTAGCCCTGTTTATTTCAGTTTCCTCATCTGTCAAATGAGCAGGAGAAGAAAGCAACAAACTACTCCAGTATTTTTGCCAAGAAAACCCCAAATGAGGTCAAAAGAATTGCATATGACTGAACAAAAAATCTCTGACTCCAGACTCAGTTCTTTCTCCTGTACCATGTTGTCTCTGTAGAGAGAACCAAGAAAATTGTTGTTTGTTTTTTTTCACCAGTTTCAAAAACAGGTTAGGTCCCAGAAATCAAAGAATTCAAAGGTTTACTAAGAGGCAGGCATAAATCAGGAAACAACCAACCAATACTCTACTAAACTTTTATATTAACTGAACCCCCATCTCCTTATTAAGATTGTGTGATTTCAGGGTAGTTTCCAATCAGAAGACCCCTGTGTGTATATGCCAATGTCTCTATTCGGTTTATAGACTATGGGATGGAGTTTAGTGTAGGCCCTACATATTGAAGCAAATTCAATTCAATTAAATATTTATCAAAAATAGGCTATTATCAGCCCTGTATTAGGTATATGAACTAATTACAAGAAGTGGTAATCTGCCCTCATGCAGAGTGAACTCTTGAAAAATGAGAAAATATAGACACTCAAAAAGTAATTAGCAAATTTCATGGGGCAGAAAATGATTAACTGAGAAAAATGTCAGAGAACTGAAAGGAAGAGAACAGTGGAGTGGTCAGAGAAAATTTCCCAGGTGAGATGGGCTTTTAGCTAGTTCATGAAGGATGGGGAGGATTTTGAAATCAGGAATTCAAGTGGGAAAGGATGGGGGGATAGAAGGAAAGAGAAATGAAAGCAGAATGAATTCTGCACATTCTAGTGATGGTGAAAGGACTACCCTGACTGGAGTGGAGGGATTGGCAAGCAGGAAGAGATAAGGTTATGGAGAAAGAGTGGGCTAGGATAGCCAGGGCCTCTGAATACCAGGCAGAGAGTTCTCACTTTTATTCAATAAGCAATGGAGAATCATTTGAGATTTTGATCTAGGGAGTAGGTAGTGAGAACAGGCTTTTAATAAAATTGATTTCATGAGAGATGGCTTAGGGGAAGAGTCGTTAACCAGGGACCCATGGATATTAGGGAGGGTCCATGAAATTAGAATTTTTAATATTTTGATAACTGTTTAATACAATTGTTTTCCTTTGCAACCCTATTTATTTTATCTTATGTATTTAAAAACTTTATTCTCAGGTGTCCATAGGCTTTACCAGCCTACTAAATGGGCCCATGACACACAAGAGAGTTAAGAACCCCTGGATGAGAGCAAAGAAAGACTAGAGGTAGAGACCAGTTAGGTTATTGCAGTAATCCAGGACGAATGGGATAAAGGCCTGTCCTAGGGGAGTGACAGAATGAATGAAAAAGATAGAATGTAAAAGAGAGCTATTTTAAAGAAAATCACTAGACTTTGATGGTGGTTTGTAGATAAGTAGAGAGAGAAGAATCAAACAACACAGAAGTGTTTTGAGCCAAGGCAAAAAGGAGAATGAATTTTGATTAACATAAACAGAAATAGAAAAAATAACAGAAGGGGAAATAGGTTTAAGGACAAGGTTTTGAGTTTAAATTTGAGTTTATTGACCACGCAATGGAAAATGGATTTGGAAAGAAACAGAAAAGGAAAGTGGAAAGAGATGATTCCTAGAATTCAGAGCTCATTTCTAGAGGGTGAAATTTTAGGAATTCTTTCACAAAGATATAAAAAGTGAAGATGTGAGCTGGGGCAGCTTCATCCAAGGAGAGAGAGGGGAGAAACCCAAGAAGAGTGTAAAATAATAGCTTATATTTGATTGGGTTACACCAATCCTGTTACTTCACTGGGGTAGGGTACTCCCTGCGTGGAAACCCTTCTCTCAATGCAGATGGCATTTACTGTGCAATTCATAATCTCTGAGATTTTCTTAGGAGGACTGAGGTACAGTGGCTTGCCTGGGTCCAACAGATGCTATGTGTTAGTTGGGGAGCCTTAACCCAGGCCTTCTCTGGGCCTGCCTATGAGGCTAACTCTCTATCCACTATGGTGTGCTACCTTTTTAGTTTATCCTCATCCCTTTCAAAATATTTAAATTTCTCTAGACCTAGGTTCCTCATCTGTAAAATTGGATGACACCCAAGGTCCCTTATACTTTCAAATTTGAAATCCTGTAATTCCCATAGAAATTCTTTTCTCTAGTTTATAGATTAGGAAATTAAGGCTCAGATAGATTGACTATTACTGTGACTGACTACTACTATTACTACTACTATTACCATCACCACCACCACTACGATTATTGCTACTGCTACTACTACTATAGTTTGCAAATCATTTTACAGATATTCTATTATCTCATGCTCATGACAACCCTCAGCATAGGTGCTATTATCACCCCATTTTACAGAAGAGGAAACTGAGGGAAATAAAGATTAAGTGACTTAGGGTCACTCAGCTAAAAAGTGTCTGAGTCCAGACTTGAACTCAGTTCTCCCTGATTCCAGGCTCAATATTACTCTATCCACTTATTTGCTTCTAGTCATACAACTCAAAAGCAACAGAATTGGGACCAGAAGTTAAGTCTTCTCCATCCCAGTTCCATATTGCTTCTGCCATACCACATTCAAACATTCTTACAACTGAGTCTTTTGAAATATCCTCAGAGAGGAGACTGTTTAGTAGTTTTTCAGTCATGTCCAACTCTTCATGACCCTCTTTGAGGTTTTCTTGGCAAAGATACTGGAGTGGTTTTCCATTTTCTCCTCCATTTCATATATAGATGATAAACTAATGCAAATAAGGTTAAGTGACTTGCCCAGGGTCACACAGCTAGTAAGAGTCTGAGGCCAGATTTGAACTCAGAAAGATGAGTCTTCCTGACTCCAGGCCGAGTGCTCTATCCACTGTGCCACCTAGCTGCTGAGAGAGGAGACAGAAGGGGAGAAAGGAAACTAGGCAAGAAGCTAGAGAAGGAATAGAGAATAACCAGGCTATTATAATTTCTCATAAAGACAACAGAAAAGACGTTTTCCTGAAGGAGGGAGAGAGTGATACCATCAAATGTTCAAGGAGGATGTGGACAGAGAAGAAACAAGTCATCAGTGACTCTCAAACTCAACAAACATTTATCAAGCAATTACTCTCTCAAAGGGACTCTGCTAAGACCTAGGGAGGCAGGCAGCCTGGGACACTAGAAAACCTCTACATCTAGAGTCAGGATGCTGGGGTCAAAGCCTAACTCTGCCATTTACTCCCTGTGGGACCTTGGACAAATCTCTTCACCTCTGTAAGACTCATTTTCATCATCCATGAAATGAAAGGGTTGAGTTGGATAACTTTGAAGATCCCTTCCAGCTCCAGTGAACCTAAGGGCGAGAACTGGGGTCAAGAACCAGGAAAGTTTAGAGAGTTTTCCAGGCTCACCATGGCTCCAACCCAAGCCCTTGGGTCTAGGCCAAAGCTGAGCTGTCCTCTGGAGAAGGTCAAAATGGCAGGGTGCCCTTCAGCCTCGTCTGTGTCTGCTGATATTCTAAGCAGGGTCCGCTCATGCCAGCCAGAATTCTTCTTTTGTAGCATACAAGATGAAGGAGACTGTCTGCCAAGCCCATTCAGGGGCCTCAAAGAGCTGTAAAAACCAGCTTGACTGCAAGTCTTTTATCAGAACAAATGTTCACACACACACACATACACACACACACACACATGCACATACACAATGCTTACTTACAAAGGAGTAAAAATGGCTAATTCATGGTCAGGATTAACTCCTAAATTTTGTCTTAGTCAAAAACTGAAGATAACCCAAATCTTTTCCTTTACACAAAGAAGTGGGCTTATTTTGGTTTCGGGTTTGGGGTTTTTTTTGCCACTAATTCTCAGCTTTCAGTAAAGGTGCTATTGTGAAGAAACCCACTCATGCAATTTCCTCATTGCAGTGGTTAGAGCACCAAGCCCAGATTCAGGAAGACTCATCTTCCTAAGTTCAAATATAGCCTCAGACACTTACTACCTGTTCAACCCTGGGTAAGTCCCTTGACCCTATTTTCCTCAGTTACCTTATTTGTAAAATGAACTGGGGAAGGAAATGGCAAACCATTCAAGAATCTTTGCAAGAAAACCCCAAATGGGGTCATGAAAAGTCTGACAGGAATGGAAACAACTGAATAACAACATTGAAATTTTCTTAAATCATAATGATAGCTTACCCTCAGAGATGAGATCATAGAGCCATTAAAAAACCGTACCTCACATTTATATGGCATTTTACAGTGAACAAAGTGTTTTCCTCACAATGCCCTATGAGGCTGGTGCTAAAAATGTTATTTCCATTTTGGAGTTAAGGGATATGTGGCTCAGAGAGATTTAGTGACTGCCCCGAGTCACAAAGCCTGAGATGGGACTTGAAACCAGACAGTATAAGTCTGCCGGAAAGGACTCAGACACAGAACACACTTTTAAGGCCTAGATCTGGTACTTGCTGCCTTGATAGCCTTGGACAAGTCACCGAGGTCACTTAGTCACTTTTGGCCTAAGTTTCCTCATCTATGGAAGGAGGGAGCTAGGCTAAGTGAGGCCTAAGGCCCTGTGGCAGCAAGCACCCCAAGCATCTTCAGGGATTGCTGCCAACATAGGTTCTTGGATCTGCTTTGATAAAGGAAAGCAACTCAAAATGGGTTAACAAGCTTATTTTAATCAGTCAAACATATATCGTTTACCTCGTTCAGGGGAGAAAGGTCAGCACCCCGAACTTCAAAGTATACAGGTAGAATTATCAAGACAGAAACAGATCAAGTAGACAGATTTCAAACTGTCCAACCATTACATCCATACCAAATCAACATCTGGGTTTCAACATCTGGGTTTTTCAAAGCCGGAGGGCTCTGGACAACGGCTTCCCAGAATCCAGATCAAATCACAGGACACTTCTCAAAGTGAGCCCCAAAGCAAAGCCTCAAATCAGGGTTTATATAGCCTTCTCCTGGCTCAGAGAATATAACAACCTTCTGGACCCACTGGCCAATCAAAAAGTATCTACTGAAAAACAAGCCTCCCACCCCAGGCTCCAGGTGCACTTTAGCCTAGGGGCAGGGAAGATCTTTAAATTTACATTCCCATTACAGGCCCCTGTGTCTCAGTCCTACAGTTATTAAACACCCACTTTCTACATGCCAAGCATTGTGCTAGAGAGAGAAATGCAAAGGCAACATGATCTCAGTCCAGAGCTTGCAGCCCACTAGGAGCATATGGCATTTCTAGAGAAGGGAATACAACCATGAGCCCCAGCCCTCCCTTCCAATGTAGCATGACCAAGCAAGGGGAAGGAGGGACTAACAAGTCAGAAGAGATTCTAGGATGAAGGGCACTGGGGGTCAATCTTAACGGGATCCATGGACTCTACAAGGCAGACCCAGGAAGACACAACCCAAATTCCTGAGTAACTGCGCTCCAGTAGAATTGTATTCCTTTGTAATCCTGCCCATTTAATTTTGTGCGTTTACAGACATTATTCTGAGAAGGGGTCCACTGACTTCACCAGACTACCCAAGGAATCCAGGATGGCCAAAAAGTCAAGAACACCTGCCTTCATGTAAAATCTCCTTATTCTCAATCTAACCTTCTTTTTCAACATTAACAATCATGATGAAAATAATGGCCAACATTTATATAATGCCTCAACATTTCCAAAGCAATTTACATATATAATCTTATTTGATCTTCACAATAGCCCTATAAGGCAGGTGCTATTATTAGCCCCATTTTACAGATAAGAAAACTAAGGTGGAGGAAAATTAAGGGGCATGGCCACAGTTACATGACCAGCAGAGTGTTTACTAAGTCTCCCTGACTCTAGGACTCTGGCCATCTCCCATTGCAAAGCTTTCCGATCATGGAACAGCTATAATGTAAGCTTTCAGAGATATCATATACTTTTAGTCATGGCATCACTTTCCATTCATTGGCAGGCTCCAGTCGTGGACTCTCTATCTTGTTGGCATTTGCAGACTCTGGTCATGTACTCCCTGTTTCATTGGCAATCTAGAGACTAGAAATTAAATTTGTCACCCTGACCAAAAAAAAATGTCAATGACTCTCAAACATAAGGTACCTTGTCTGAATTGGGGGTAAAAAAGAAAAACAAAACCTCTTTCCCATCCTAATTATTCCAAGAAGGAATGGCCAACTTCTCTATCACTGAGTATTATAATTTCTCTAGACCTCATTTCCCTCCTAAAGAAAAAAGAATCTATAAACGATCTAACCCTAGGCTATGTAGGATCCTCTCTAGAGAAATGGTATTTCTCCAGCATATACACTCCAGGAAGAGCAGCCAAACCATCCTCATTTGCCCCTCCTGAGTTCCATTTTCCCCTGGCCATTTCTCCTGATGAAAATCAACTCAAAGATAATTTTCAGTTTGGGGTTATATTTTTGCCCATGGCTAAACCGTTCTTCCCCATTTTGGTAAGAGATTTTTTTCCCCCAGAACATTCATTCACATTTATTCTCATCAAAGGCTTGCAGGGGGCCTGCTTTTTACAATTCTTTTAAGATTCCCTAAATGAGGTACAGTACACACCAGGAATTTCAAAGCATTTCTGGATCAATTCCCATCAACAAGCATTTATTAAGTCTACAATATGTTCCAGGAACTATGCTAGGCACTGATGATGCAAAAATAAAAAAATTAAGCAGTTACTAGACTAGAGGAACATTCATCCTGCAGATATATAGATCAGTAACAGTCTGTTACAATTAAATTTGTTTTAAGCCTAGGGGCAACATAATGGTCCTTAAGGTCCATTTCTGCTTTAGAAAGTTTATTTTAGGCTAAAAGTTATGGGCTCAGTCACAACTGGTCTGGGCCTCCAGTTAGGAAAATTCTCAATGTCTAGACAGAGTTTGGATTCTCTGCATAACTTAATATTTATATTTCTCTCTAGCTCATCCAAGCTGGTCTCTTTGTGGTTGAAGCAAATTCAGTTTACTAGAAACTTTTGAGTATCAAAATAGCAGCATGTATTATGACATCTATGAATAGAAAGGCATCAGAAGAAAGAACCAGACATTCCTAGGGACTTCCCCCAGCCCAACTCTTCTGCTCAAAGATGCCTTCCCAGATATCTCTCTTGTCTTCCACAAGACTGGAATGCTATGCTTGCTACAACTTTTTAAATGAATTTTAAATGAATATGATTCTAACTAGTTTGATCATCTATGAGCATGCCCTGAGGGTTGGTCAAATTTTCTTGGCCAATCCAAACACAATTCTTATGCAATATCACTATAGTTAGAAGGAATTTTCCACGTGTAGTTTAAGGTCTACAAATTGATTACCTGGATATCATATCACTTAGCATACATAGGGCAGGGTTGAGGAAATCATCCCACCCGTATGTTAGTGGGGGGAGGGAGGTAACAACTAGCTGAGGGGTCCAAAAATGCCTCATGCAGAAAATAGTGTTTGAGCTAAGGTTTGAAGGAAGCTATGGATTCTAAGAAACAGCGGTCAGGATGGAGGGCATTCCAGACATCAGAGACAGCCTGGGCAAAGCCACAAGAATGGGAGATGTAATACCATATGAGAGAAACAGCAAGAAAGCCAGCTGGGGTAGATGGAAGCATATGGGAAAGAGAGTGATGTATAATACAGCTAGGTCTGATTAATGAGGATAATGAATCTGTAAAGTGGGTGCGTCTATTCAAATTCTCATTATTTGAAATTATGATTATGTAAAATATGGTAATTGGTTCCAGGTCAGTAGAAATATGCAGCACACATTCAAATAATGCAACTATTCCATGGGAAAAACATTATCCACAATAATTGGGACCCAGACTAGACTAAGTCCTGGACTAGAAAGGAAGGTTGTAGTCAAACTATGAAAGACTCTTAAGTGCCAGGGTGTTTATATTTGATTTAATAAGGAACCACTGGAGTTTACTTAGACTTCATGGTGGAGAGAAGTTATATAAATATAATGTCTGAGAAAGATTTTTCTTGGTCCAACCTGCAAGTAAGCATTGATAATTGATTTGGAGCCAAAGGGGACTTTAAGTGTCATATAATCCAATTGCCTTATTTTAGAGATAGGGAAACTGAGGCCAACCAAAGAGAAGCAACATGCCCCAAGGTAACAAATAAGAGAATTAAACTCAAGTCCTCTGCTTTGGTTTCTGATGATCTGACCACTCCAACACGGTGTTTCTCTGTAGTCCTGGGTCACATATGCCTGTAAGGTCAGTTGGTTGTTTTCCTTAACAAATCTTTATCACTTGACCAAATTCACAAAGCTGTGTGAGTTCCCCATGCTGGAAACGGGTCTGTTTTTCCTCCTGTCTTGGAGTGCCTTCTTGTCTGCAGAAGCTGCTGGTCTGACAGGTTAGTGCTTCATTTGGCAGAGCCAGGTGGGAGTGGGGACAGGAATTTGTGTGTGTGTCTTTTCCATGATGGAGCTGAAAGCTAAATGGAGTTTTTCTTGAAGGAGACTAGACCTCTGCTGTGTGCCTTAGAAAACAAAAAATCATAATTCATCCGTTCCCTATAAGACAACTTAACAGGAAGTCTCCAGAATGCTATTTCTCCTACTTCCATTACTGGTCAGTGGAGATGTTGAAATCTAAAAACGATCAATTTATGGAGGTGATAAATGACTTTACAAATGAAAGTCTCCACTCAAGGTTTTCATGATAAACATACCAGGTTTTCACTTTCCATCAGCTTGGTGGAGAAGGCCACTGGCTTTCCTTTAACTGTCAAAAAGCAATGACTAGTGTCATCATTATTTTTTTTCCTCTTTTTATTATAATTTTTAAAGTGGCAACCAAGTTGCATGGGCCAATTTAACTCTATTATAATTCTATATTTTTTTTTATTAAATACCCATTGTGTGCAATGCATTGTGCTAGGTGCTGTACTGCTAACCACATTGAATTACAAAAATATCTGACATGCAGTAATTAAGAATGAAAGAAGCTGATGGTTCAATGGATTGAATGCTGGGCCTGCAGTCTGAAAGACGTTAGTTCAAATCCAGCCTCAGGAATTTGCTAGCATGTACTAAGCAAGTCACTTAATCTTTGTTTACTTTAATCTGGAAAAGGAGTATCTTCATCAAGAAAACTCCATAGACAGGGTCCCAAAGAGATGGACACACTGAGTGACTGAACAATAAGAGTAATTAAAAATGACTAAGGCAGTTGCATAGTTACATTACAAGTCCACAAACTGGCTCAAATATTGGATTTTTTATGCATCGGTTTTGATGTTCTTCACCATTATTCATGCATTGTTGGCTACAGGCTTGACTGAGAAGCTCTTTGAAGGCAGGGACACTGTAATATGTATCTTTCTACTACCTGAAGCACAGAACACAGTGCATTACAAATAACAGTCATTTATGAAATATTTGTTGAATGAATTCTTCTGAGAACCAGCCAATTTCATTAAATGGTTTGAGAGATCAGACTGTCTCTGACACTTATAGTTTGTATATGTGTAACTTCAATGATTGAATGCTTTTTCATGCTGAAGAGTTCATTGTGTCCCGAGGCAAAATGGTAACCTTAGAGAAGTTTCTCTTGGGTACTTTCTTACCTCCCTTTCAAGGAACCTTCACTCCTTTCTTGCTCCCCTCCCTCCCCTTGGCATCTATCTTGGGTTTTATTTCCCTTGTAGTGTCTTTACTTTCAGTTAGTACTTACAACTCCACTCCAGGGCTATATGAAAGAATTTTGCATTAATGGCATCTCCAAAATCCCCAAATCTCTGAGTTGGAAGGAAATTCAGCATCTGTATCAACTAACCTAAATGTGAACAAGAATTCTTGTGGGGTATATAAAAATGTATGTATCCAGTGACCTGAAAGAACCTATAAAGTATTTCCCCAAAGTCTTAGTTCAGTTGTAAGCTTTAATAGCTTACAACTGTGTAAGAATTTTGGGATACCCTGAATTTTGTAGTTGTACTACACAGATGCCAATACAATCTATGTTTTAAACTAAGCCCTCATTTTTTTTATTTTGTATTGGTTTGGTTTTGGCCATTATGGTGATGGATCACAGCCTCTGCCATGTTCATCTCTACTCCTGTTGTCCCCATATGAACATTGTCATCATCTGTCTTTGGAAGAAGACAGGAACAGTTATGTTATCAAGACCACAGTGCTCATTTTAGATCTAATATAACCCAAGATGGACTTGGACCCATGGCCTCATTTCCTCTTCTGTCAACATGAAAAAATAGGTTTTTATAAAGCTCTAAAAACATTGGTTTATTTTTTGACACATGGTTCCCATTGGGCTGTGCTTTTCTTCAGAGCAATGTTCCGTTTATATAAGCTTCCTGTTCAAGAAAGCTTCAGGGGTTCAATGCCAGACCTGTTGATTAGAAAAATAATCTTTACCTCTCAACACCTTCCCAAATACTAGTGAAAGTATCTTGGTCTATTGTCCTCCAAAAGAGCTTTTCCACAATGCCAAAATAACTCTTAAAATCAATGATAAAGGAAGTTCTCAAAAGTTTCAGGAGGAAAATCTCAGTATTGTTCCATGTTCTGAAAAATAAAAAATTCCTTTATAAACTTATTATACCTCTCTGTGAATATTGTTAAAGGAACATAGTAAGCCCTAGAGGTCTACTTGTTCAAAGTAAAAGATAGGCAGTTAGCTAATTGGCATGGACTCTTCCAATGGTCAGAGTCTCAGAAGTCAGCATTTAGTGTAATGGAAAGAGAAATGAATATTTAATGTAATATGAAATAAATAACTGTAGTCTAAGGCCAGGATTATTAACCTTGTGTTGTGGATCAGATACTCTTTTGGCACTCTAGGGAAGTTCGTATCATGTTTTTAAATGCATAAAATAAAATATGTAGGATTATAAGGGGAAAAAGTTGTATTGAAATATAGTTAAAATATTTTTAGTTTTTCAATCAAATATTTTATCGAAATATATTTTTTTAAAAACAAGTTCACTGACCCCAAGACAGGAACCTATAATTATAAAAAGTCAGAAGGAATATAAAGGATATACCTTTATATCTAGAGAGAACCCACCCTTCTTTTCTTCAGGCTTTCATGAAGTAAGCATCTTCAATTACCGTACCCATAAATTAAGGATTCAGGTTCTTTTAAATATTTGATTTCACTGTAAAAGGTTGTGCTATAAATTAGTCTATAAAGAAAAAAAAAGAGAAAAAAATGCCTATCCCAGGTCTGTTACACTTAATAATTTTAGCAAATACCTTAGCATATTTATACAGGTTTTAAGGTTTGCAAGGTATAATATTTTATAAATATTATTTTATTTGATCCTCACAGCAACCCTATGAGGTAGGTACTATTTTTATCCCCATTTTATAGCTGAAAAAACTGAGGGGGGAGGTGAAGTGATTGGCACAGGGTTACACAGCTAGTAAGTATCTGAGAATGGATTTGAACTTGGGACTTCTTGACTCCAAGTCCAGTGTTCTATCCATTGTGCCACCTAGGTTCTATTGTGGACTAGTAGAGATGACTATTAACTAGGCACCATTGTTCTTAAACATGACATGCAAGTGAATTGGATTTAGATGAGGGAGGGCTGTGCAAGGTCACCAACCTCACTTTCTTCTCCAGAGTTATCTGTGTCCAATGTCAAGGTATAGATCAGGAGGACTGCAGATGGTCTAGGATGCAGTGGGAGACCTTGGCCTTTTTAAACTAAGGTCTTTAACAGGTCTCAGTTTGACTGAGGCAATGACCATTCTGTGATTAAGGATAGATAAGAAATGAGGCAGAAAATGGCCTTGGTTACCTAGTCAAAAAAAAATCAATCGGGGAGGGAAGACCCTCGGGGTTTATGGATAAAGCAGAAACAATTGTTACTTGCATTCACTCTGAGCCAATCAAGATCCAAACAATGACCAGGTGGGGCTTGACCTGAGACCTACCATTGGCCAATCAATGAGAACTAGAGTGGTTTGTGGTTAAGACCTGGTCCTTAAGAAAGAAATCTAGCCCTAAAACAACTGAAAGGTTAAGTGACTTGTCCATGGTGTCACACAAGCTAAGGGTGGACTTCAATCCAGGTCATCTAATTCCAAAGCTATCCCAATGTCCACTATGTCCCACCACCTCTCTGCAGTATATCATACAGCATATGATGTAGATGTCCACAGCTATTATCTTTCAAGATAATTTCTGGGGCCCTATACACAGCTTTATATTCTGATCCCATGATCCAACAAAATTGCTTGTTAACTAGTGAGAGCAGCATGCTTGGACAAAGAATATATCGCTAAGAGGATACTCCTATTTTACAGTGACACTCTGCTAGTCAACATATCTGACACTTTCATAGTGCCCTGTCCTGATCATAGGAAGGGCTGAAGGAGAGTTAGAATAAAATCCAAGGCTAAAAGAGCCATGGAGGGATAGGAAGTATCTATAGGGGCTCTTTAGGAATCATCATAGGGTCAGGGAACCAGAGACATGTTGCACAGGATAAGATAACATTATTTATATCATTCTAGAGCTGAGACCACCAAAACAGGTGAAAAGATTAAAAGTTTTCACATCTCCACAAGCCTGGTTGCCAATCAGTCATGACAGAATTGTAGCATTTCTATATATCTTTCCCTACACAGCACATACACAAAGGCGTATATATGCAAGAACTCTTCAGGTATAAAATCCCCAGTTTGCTGGGCGAGGGAGGAATTTTTGTAGCAGGTTTCTTTGATAGAAGTCTCATTTCTAAGATGTATAAGTAATAAATCAAAGTTTATAAGAATAAGAGCTATTCTCCAATTGATAAATGGTCAAAGAATACAAACAGGCAGTTTTCAAAAGAAGAAATCCAAACAATCAACAAGCATATGAAAAAAAATGCTCCAAATCATTAATACTTTAAAAAAGAAAATGAAAGCAGCTCTGAGGTTTCTATTCACACCCATCAGACTGGCAAAGACAATTTTTTAAAATGACAGATGTTCAGAGGACTGATGGAAAACAGGCCCAGCATGCTCTATTGGTGAAGCTGTGAATTTATCCAGCCATTCTAGAAAGCAATTTGGAACTATAACCTAAAAGTCAATAAACTGTGAATCCCCTTTGACCCAGAAATACTACTTCTAGGCTTGTATATCCAGAGCAATTAAAGAAATAGAAAAATGGATCCATATTTACAAAAATATTTATAGTAGCCCTTTTCATTGTAACAAAGTACTGGAAACCAAGGGAGTGCCCATCAGTTGGGGAAAGGGTGAATAAATCATGGTGCACAAATGTAAGAGAATATTATTATGCTATGAAATGAATAAAGTAATGGATCTGGAGAAACCTGGGAAGACTTGATTGAACTGATGCAAAATGAAATGGGCAGAACCAGAATAGCAATTTATATAATAACAACATTGTAAAGATAAACCACTTTTAAAAAAACTTAAAAACTCTGATCAATGCAATGACCAACTGTAATTCCAAAGAACCAATAATGATAATATATACTACCTACCTCCTGATAGAAAGTAATAGACTCAAGATACTATGATAAGTATTTTTGGACATGATGAAGTTAGAATTTTGCTTGACCGTGTATATTTTTTAAATCTTTTTTTTGCACTTTCTTTTTAAATTTGGATGTGAGAAATAGAGAAAATAAATGCTCATTAATGGAATTTTTTTTAATTGATGAAATTTCCCCTCTTTGAAAGGGTTAGTGTCCTGTCTATGAAACAATCAGGAGAGTCTATATCACAGTCCTGTTACATCTTACTGTCAGACCAGGAACACACAAGAAAATAGGGAAGAACTTTTGTGACCCTGAGCTAGCTTTGGCTTTTTCAAATGGATTATGGGCTAACTCAATGGAGCAGAGAAGCTTGTGTTCTCATAATTATTGAAAATAGCTGTTCTCTCCTTGCTCTGCAGATAAATTGTCCTACCTTCTTGATTGTGGGAATAGTCTGAGTCAGTGCTGTTTCTTTTACTTGGTAAATTCCACCATCTTACTATCACTGGCTGGCAGCAAAATTCTTAAGTCTCAGTATTATTTTCAGCACACCTAAACACAACTTTATGTGATAAAGTATTGGCCCCAAACTTCTGTCTCTCTACAACAGTGATGTCACACTCAAAAAGACATGGGGGCCACTAGCGTGTACATATGGATCCCTGCAACTTCACGTTGACTTATAAAACCACGTGTTAATATCATCTATTTTTATTTATTTTGTTAAACATTTCCCAAGTACATTTTAATCTTGTTCAGGTCACATTCAGGAATTTTGTGCTCTACATGAGGCTCTGTTTGACACCTCTACTCTAAGACAAAGTAAAACTAGGAGTCAAATCTGCTTTAAAAAAAAAAGAAAGAAGAAAAAGTAAATACAGATCCCACTATAGTTGTATTGAAGGCAATCAAAATTTCTATGGAAAGATGTTGATCTATCATTCTTCACCCTCCCTTTCATGTATTGTCTTCCCCCATGAGAATGTAAGCTGCTTGAAAGTAGAAACTGTCTTTTTGTTTTGGTTTTGTTTTATACCCAGCTTTTAACACAGTTTTGGGGACATAATATGCATTTCATAAATGTTCAGTCTTTTTTTCCTTTCTTTTTCTTCCTTCCTTCCTTCTTTTCTTCCCTTCTTTTTCTTTGTTTCTTCCTTTCTTTATTCTTTCTTCCTTCACTTCTTTTCTTCTTTCCTTCCTTTTCTTTCTTTTTCTTCCTTTTTTCTTTCTTCCTTTCTCTTTTATCCCTTCCTTTCTCTTTTATCCCTTCCTTCTTTTCTTTTTCTTTCTTCTTTTCTCCTTTCTCCTTCCTCCTTTTCTTTTTCTTCTTCCCTCCCTTCCTCCCTCCCTTCCTCCCTCCCTCCCTTCCTCTCTCCCTTCCTTCCTTCCTTCCTTCCTTCCTTCCTTCCTTCCTTCCTTCCTTCCTTCCTTCCTTCCTTCTTTCCTTCCTTCCTTCTTTCCTTCCTCCCTTCCTTCCTTTCTTTTGTCCTTTCCTTATTTCCCCTATTTTTCTATTTCTTAAGATGGTCACACAATGTCTTGAATGCACTCTTGATGATAATCAGTTTTTTCCTAAACTATTTAGCTGCTTTGTTTCAAATAGTTCCCAAGAAGATAAGGCACAGGGAGCAAAATGTGATAGATAGTGAGAGACAGTCTCAATAGCCATATGGGAGCCATTTAATTTTCCTGCAAAAAGATACTGAGGATCAGAATGATTTAGAAGGGAGTAGGACCTCTTTCTCACATATGTCTCCTCACTGAAAGTACTTAAGGTTTTCAGAAGGTTTAGGAATAAGGGAGTTATAGATGAGAAGTCCATAATCAAGGGGCAGGAATGCTTGGTGAATTCCAGCAACCTATAGGTCTTTATTACCAGAAGAGCCATCCACATCAGGAATTACTCCATAAACACCATTAACTGGCCTGTGGTGTATATACCAAGAATTCCTTCCTAACTAGTCTGGTAATTTTCCATCTTTGCATGACAATTGCAGAGTCATTTTGGCATAGTTAGAATCAACTGTATTATGTTTTGTGTAATTCACAGAGTAGATAAGAATGTTATCAGTGTATATGAATATTCCTCAGTCCTGCAGGTTAAGAGAGATGGCATCTGTAATAAAGAGAAAGGTACATTAAGGATTCCAAATGGCATCCCAAAATTTTCATCCCGTCCAAACTACATCCCAAATGGAACTTTCTATTTGTTCTCTTGGCAAATTTATTGTATGCCTGTTTGAGGCTCCTTTTTCATAATCCTGAATGATCCAAAAAAAGTCTTGGATCAATGACAGGAGAAGTCCAATCACAGATGGAGTGCTAACTAGTCAAGAGATCCATGTCTTTAATTTGTCCCTGACCAAAAACTTCGAGAATGAAAGTGTGATGACTTGAGTTCTATGGTAAACTTGACATAATTTTTTTCTCTCACTAAGAACTCTCTAGTCCCCATGAATGGTATTTACTATACTACAGGAAGCTGATATGAGTTTCACTCTTTATATTTATATCACACCATCTGGTACAGGGCCTGGCACATAGTAGGTGCTTGTTGATTGATATCATTCAAGCCTTAAAAAATAACATGGTAGCAAAAGTATTATTTTCCTCATTTTGAAAATGAAGGAATTGAAACAAAAAGAGAACAAGAGACTTGCCTAAGGTCTCATTGCTACTATGTTTCGGGGACAGGATTTGAACTTAGCTCTTCCTCACCTCAAGCTTATTACTCTATCCACAATACCACATTGCCTCTCTGCATGACAAGACAAACCTTCTCTAGAGATCTGTGGCCAAGAATTCCTTCAGGACCTTGCTTTGAAGACCTAGTGGTCAGAATCAAGAT
This sequence comes from Petaurus breviceps papuanus, assembly GCF_028583685.1. Lineage (NCBI taxonomy): Eukaryota > Metazoa > Chordata > Mammalia > Diprotodontia > Petauridae > Petaurus > Petaurus breviceps. The sequence goes on along the minus strand of NW_027186457.1, from coordinate 14,613,101 downwards.
AAATTGGAATTGAAATATAAAGTAGCAACTTTTATCTTTCCAGTGAAATGGAGGACCTCTAGACCGTACCATTTGGCCTGACACCATGCCATTTAGACTTGTGAGATGAGTCATAGGTCCTCCTAATACACACTAAGAGCCCCTAGGGCTTTTACTAACCTCTCTACTTCATGCTTAAGACTTCTGATGCATTTCCCCAGAAGCTGGACTCTTTTTATGTGTTATCTGCCCTAATTAGTCTGAGTTTCATGAGAGCAGGAACTGTCTCACTTTTCCTATTAGCATTCTCTCTCTTTTATTTTTCTTTTTGAGACAGCCAGGGTTAAGCAACTTGCCCAAGGTAATACAGCTAGTAAGTGTCTGAGCTCAGATTTGAACTCAGGTGCTCCTGACTCCAGGGCTCTATCTATTAGATACTGTATGTGTGTGTGTCTGTGTGTGTGTTTGTGTGTGTGCATCTGTGTGTTTGAACTAACTATACTACTGTACTATGTGACCTCACTGCCCCTCCTTTTAGTATTCTCAATGCTTACCATAGTGCTTGACACATAGTAAGGACTTGAATGTTTTTTTATTCATTCATTCATACATTCATAAAAAGTTGATTAGACTGTCATGCTCAGTGTAGAAAATTCCATCATTAAATACTAGTGAAATGCTATTAGTAAGTAAGGCTATCTAGCTACTGTGTGATTCAAAGTCTTGACACACCAATTGTACTCATTTAAACCTAAAGTGATCTTTTAGTCATTCCAACTGATCTGCATGTCACAGAGGGTCAACAGTTCCAACACCATTCAAAAAATAGTGAATATACTAGTGAAAACTATTCAAAAAGGGGGGTGGATAGGTAATAAAGCAGAGGGATTAGGTATTTTATAACTATCTACTTGTGTCTCTAGGGGGTCCATCTATTGAGTTACTAGGGCTAAGGAGAGAAGGTGACTGTCAATCATTTTTAATATGTAAGGGTCCTATAGCTTTTGATTAGCAGAGTCATATAACCTCTAATTACAGAGGTGTTCAAGAGAATGGGAAAGGATGTTTTCAAGGGTGTGGCTACCACTGACCTTGTGATGTAAAGTCACCATCATCCAAATTCCTTGGCATTTGCTTTATTTAAGACCTTAGCTCCCAGTGCAGCCCAGTGTACAAGAACTACATAGTCACACATACAACACAGGGAAATATAAAAAATACAGATAAACCCAGAAAATCACCCCAAAATGCCAAGATGTTCTCCACCTTGAAGTGTGCTGATCTGCCTTGAAGGTCTCTCTTGATCACTCTCTCCTAACACACTCAAGCTATAAAGCTTTTATAATGGCCAATCTAAGTACCATCCCAGAGGTCCGTGGTCTCTCTACTGGTGTTGCCAGTCTCAGAGTAGGAAAGGGGCAGGGATCCTCCTGGGAGATACTGGTCATATTTGCTTCCTGTTCCTACAATACAACAGCCCTTCCTCTATGGAAGACGTATATTTCAACTGCACGTTCTCTCCTTTTGGACTAGTCCTAGTTTTAAAAAATACTATCAGCTCTGTTATTGACTGATGCCAACAGGACTAGAAAATCAGGGAATTTGCATTTCACTGGTAAGAATAGATACTCAGGCAGCTCGACCCCTGGTGGAAAGAGAAAAAATAAACACTATCTATTAAAAATGTTTTAAAATTTTTATGTATCAGTGTTCTTTCTGGGTAATTTTGGACCACCATTCTATCTGTGATAATGGACTGGCCCCATTATAATTTACCTGTAGAATTCTCTAGGATAGCATGAGACCAGAGTCAGGGAGTCTTCAGCTGAAATATAGTCTTGGACACTTACTAGCTAGATGACCTTGGGCAAGTCATGTAACTACTTTCAGCCTCAATTTCCTCATCTGTAAAATGCGAGTGATAGCACCTACCAAACAGGATCAAATTATACCATGTAGAACATTTTTGAAAACTTTAATGTGCTATATAAATGTTAGCTTTTGGCAGTGGAAGTAGCCAATGGCAAGTATTTCTGCCTACCTTTATCCCAAGAGGGGAAGGAAAGGAGGAGGATAAGCATTACAATTATTACCTCATTTGATCCTCACAACAACCCCGGAAAGGGAGGTGCTTTTGTTATCCTTACTTTACAGCTGAGGAAACTGAGGCACATAGAGGTTAAATGACTTGCCCAAGGTCACAAAGCTAGATATCAGATTTGAACTCAGGTCTTCCTGAACCCGCAGACCCAAAGCTCTGTGCTGCTTAGTTGCCTCTAGATATTTAACAAACACCCTAGAATACATTAGATGAACAAGATTCTTCTTACATCTTTATTTTTAAATGTTATGTTTTGTTTTGATGCAACAAATACTTCCCCAGCCTAAAAAAGCAGTACCCTCCCTCCAGGTGCATTCTGCAGAAGCAGTGAAGTGAAATCCCCTGTGCTGATGGGGTCTGTCACTTTCACTTGGGGAGAAGGATGGTGATTTTCACTTTCATAGCATTTTACCAACAAGATCCTCATGTATTGAACCTGTGCTTTCTTACCTTTTAATGATGTCTTTAACCCAACGCTGTAGTCATTAGGCAGTGTGTGTATGGAGAGGGGGAGGGAGAGAGAGAAAGAGAGAGAGAGAGAGAGAGAGAGAGAGAGAGAGAGAGAGAGAGAGAGAGAGAGAGAGAGAGAGAGAGAGAGAGAGAGAGAGAGAGAGAGAGAGAGAGAGAGAGAGAGAGAGAGAGAGAGAGAGAGAGAGAGAGAGAGAGAGAGAGAGAGAGAGACAGAGAGAGAGACAGAGACAGAGAGACAGAGAGAGAGACAGAGAGAGAGACAGAGAGAGACAGAGAGAGAGACA
>NW_027186457.1:14601316-14608816 GCF_028583685.1 Petaurus breviceps papuanus | reverse complement strand
TTCTTTTCTTCCTATCATCCTTCCTTCTTTCTTTCCTTCCTTTTCTCTTCTTTCTTTCCTTCTTTCTTCCTTTATCTTCCTTCTTTTCTTTCTTTTCTCTTCCTTCATTCTTTCCTTCTTTTCTTCCTATCATCCTTCCTTCTTTCTTTCCTTCCTTTCTCTTTCTTCCCTTCTTTCTTTCTATCTTCCTTTCTTTCTGTTTTTCACTCTATCATAACCAAGCATCTCAACTGCTTTCAGACATAGGTAATTCTCATTATTATTTATATTACCCAAACTTAAATGGTTGGTCACAGTATCTGTATTTGAAAGCTGAAGTGTCCTTACCATTGTCAGACATAGTTTCAGCTATAGAGTTAAAATTAGAATCTTGCTCAGTCTATTTTCTCTTCAGGAAGTAAATAACCTCTCAGGTCATCATGGCCCCATAACCAATAGCAGTTTTTATAACTAAAACATCTGCATAAAAGGAGTTCATGGGTGACTAGGAATTTCATGCATTCAACTGCTTTTGTTTGGCAGTATTGATGTTTCCAAGGTTTCTTTGGATGAACTTGTCCTGAATAGCTTTACCCACTTCTGAATGCTGCTGCTTCTTGCCAGCTCACTCCCTCCCCCAGCACATTGCAATTGTCTGTGGTTTTATTTCTGATGAGCAAAGCTGTTCATATGCCTTCAGATTTTTTCATGCTATTTTCCGGTTTTCAAACGACTAATCAATATTAAGAGTTTCCCAGGCAACATGGTACTGTAGAAAGAGAACCCCAAATCCTGGTTCTGCCACCTAGGGAGGTGCTGGTAAATGTTTAATAACTGGCTTTCCAAATATTTATCTGTCTGTCTGTACATGTGTGCATATGGATGTATATATACATACAACATCCTTTAGAGTTCAATTCACATCATAAGTCATTTTCTGAAGTCTAAACAATCAACAAAACAATAAACCAAGTCCCAATTTGTAGCTTTTTGTTCTCTGAAGTGTGAATGCTCACACTGAAAATTGAACAATTGGTTCTCCAGTGGGTTCAAGTAGGCTTTAGCACACTTCTGCCACCATCTATTCCTGCTGTCACCCAAGCTTGTAACCTCTCTGGGCTGAAACAGGGAGATTGGGAATGTAGCCCTCAAGGTCTATTCAAGCTCTAAAATCATAATCCTATAATCTACCTTTAATCAATCAACCAATCAATTAGTATGCTTACTATATGCTGGGCACCAAATATACAGAAGAAAAAAAAAGGAAGAGTCCCTGTCTGCACTCAAGGCATTTATGTAGTATCAATGAAGTATTTCCAATCAAGGTGGTGTCCAATCTCAGCTACCAAGAGGGAGCTGACTTTCTCCTCCTGATAGAGAGGTGAGGCACTGAGGATATAAAATGAGCCATAATTTTGGATGTGGACAACGTAGGAATTTGTTTTGCTCCAAAATGTAAGTTTGCTGCAGGGGCTTTGTTTTTATTCTTTCTCCCATTAGGAGAGAGAATACAAATTCTTTTTATTGGGGAAAAAAGTTCAAAACAAAAACAGAAAAAAATATTCCTCAGGTTTAACAGAAAACCATTCCAAGGGACACACAGGTGCCCATCATATTAATTATTTTTAAATATTGCTTTTGCTCACTAACCTTTGATCTACAAATTGGTGCAATACCACTTCCAATGTCACAAAGGTCTTAAGGTAGAATTTATACAATGCTTCAGAGTTTGCAAAGCACTTTACAAATATTCTCTCATTAAATCCTGTCAACAGAACTGGGATGTAGGTGCTATTTTTATCCCCATTTTATGGAGGGGGAAATTGAGGCAGACAGAGGTTAAGTGACCTGTCCAAGGTCAACAGGTGAAAAGTTTTTGAGTTTACATTTGAACTCAGATCTTCCCATCTCCAGGTGCAGCACTCTCTCCACTGTGCCACTTACTACTATATGTAGCAAAAAAAAAAAGGTGAATTTATAGTTGGGACACCTGGGTTCATACCCCTGAGCCTATGCTTGCTCTCTGTGTGATTGAAATCACATAGTATTGATACCTTTCTGAGCCCTGTCTTCCTCCTCTGTAAAATGAAGGGTTTGTGCTAATTAGACCCTGGCTAGGCAGCAGTGGTTTTCTTAGTGTAGTGTAACAACCAATTAAAATGATTACTTCCAAGGCCTTCCAAATACAAAGGACTTAAATTCTAATGGTCAAAGTTCATCGTGCCACAATGCCCACCTATCACATCACATGGAGGGCACCAGCTCCCTCTATCATCTAAGAAAAATGTACCAGAAAAAGAGTACCAGATTTGGAGTCAGAGGACCTGGGGCTGAATCCCCATTCTGCCATTTGCTACAGGCGTGACCTTGGGCAAGTCACTTCCTCCTCTTGTAGAATGAGAGGGTTGAAGTAAATGGCCTCTAGGGTTCTTTCCAGTTCTAAAACTATGACTCTGTGAAGGCTTGTTGAATAAGATTGCCTAAGCTTCTCCGTCAGAAACTGTTAACAAGGCTGCAACACTCAAGTATATTAAAGATTAGTATTCTTGTCACCCAAAGATTTTTCCTGGCAGTGTCCAATAGAGTATGTGGCAGGCTGAATTGCAGAGTATGAACAGGGCACCATCACTGCCCTCACTCTGCATCCTATAGTTCAATTCATGCCTGATTAAGATTCACAGTAACTATTTGGAACTTGCATTTCTCCTCCTCCTCCTCCTTCTCCTCCTCTTCCTCATTGTCCTCTCGTCCTTCTCCTCTTCCTCTTCCTTCTTTTTTTGACATGTACCACTTTCTAGTTTGTACTTATGGAGTTACTTTAAAAAAAATAACCTTTGTAAGTTTTCCCATTTAAATTTTATTTTGTTCAATTCAACCCACTGATTCAGACTATTGAACCCTTTTATAATCCCCATTCTTTCATCCCTTCCAGTCTCATTTCATTAGTATATTTCATAAGGCTGCTATCTATGCCTTTCTTCCTTATTTTCTTCCTTTCTTCCTTCCTATCTTCCTTCTTTTCTTTCTTTTTTCTTCCTTTTCCCTTCTTCCTTTCTTTCCTTGTTTAATCCTGCTTTTCTTCCCTTCTTTCCTTCCTTCCTTTTCTTTTTTCTTTATTCCTTCCTTTTCTCTTTTTTCTTTCCTTCCTTTCTTCTTCCTTCCCTCCTTTCTTTTTCTTTCTTTCCTTCCTTCTTTCTTTCTTTCTTCTTTCCTCCTTCCTTCCTTCCTTCCTTCCTTCCATTTCTCACTCTAGCAAAACCAAGTATCTCAACTGCTTTTAAAAATAGAGAGAACTGGATGGAAGACAGAACCCTATAGCATTCCAGCAGAAACTTCTTTCTGGATCTGCATCAGTGTATTAACCACTGAGTCCCACCAGTCAACCTGTGTTAAATAGATCTAATGGTGCTGCAATATGAGTTCCATCTCTTAATCTTGTCTCTAAGGTTATCAGGATAGATTTTTGTCAGCTGTGATCAAATAAACCTTTGGAGGTGGAAAGGATGTTGCAAATCAACTAGTCTGACTCCCTTACAAATGAGAAAACTGAGTCTTCCCAAGATCATTTAGGTAATAAGTGGCAGAATGGGGATTTGAACCCAAGTCTCCTAACTTCCAAGCCAATGCTCCTGTTACCACAGTGTTTATGAGATTTCCTTTGGTGAAGGTATGACTTTCCCCACACCCAAACACCATCCCCACCCCCCAAAAGGAGAAAAGACTAACCTTCCTTGTCTTTTTGTTGATAAATCTATTCTAGCTCTCACACAATGGTGTGCTGGTAAGGGTTTAGCAACTGATTCTTTGAGAGAAGGAAGAATATATATACAACATATTTTTAAGTTTAATTTTCTTTATTAACATTTTCTCCATCACTTTCTTAAGTCTAGACAATCACCAAAACAACAAAAACAGCCCTGATTTAAAACTTTTTCCAATTTCTGAGGTGTGAATGCTCATGCTAAAAATTTAACAATCAACACTTTTAATCCAGTTTGAGCTGTCTAAAGCACATCTTCACCCCTAGTGTTCATAGTGATAAGCCATGCTTTTAGTAAATTCTTCCAGAATTTTACTAGAAAAGGAGGCATTGGGAAAAGAACCCTGATCCTCAGAGTGAGGTCTTGAGTTTAACTACTTCTGATTCTTACCTAGCTTACCTTAAGCAAGTCACAAACCTCCCTAGGAATCAGGTTCTCCACATGTAAATAAAAAAGGGTAGGCTAGGTAGCCCCAGACGTCCCCTGGCTATGATCTCTCTCAAACTCACTGCTCTGTAGTTTGAAGTCTCAGCCTTCTTCCCCTTTTTAAAAAACTGGGACATCTGCTCTCATCATTTCTCAAAAATCATTGATAGCATTTTAGTAATCCACTTGCCAGTTCTTTAGTTAGAGGTGACATTTTCTAAGCCATTGAATTCATTTAGGGAAGTAGAACTCCATTTGAAATTCCCCCCTTCATCTTAGGTTTTGATCCCCTACCAATATTAAACTAACCCACATGCATCTGGAATCTCACTGATGTGGGTGTTCCTTCAAATGATGCATCTAGTCTTACACCTTTGCAGATGAGAAAACTGAGTCTTAAAGCTATGCCAGTTTTGTCTGTACTCTCCCATAATTTTGCCACCTCCGGTCTACCACTTGTGCTAAGTGCCTTCCTCTTTTTCTTACATCCTTGTAAAGGTACCAGTGAAGCACATGGGTTGTCTCTTTTTTATCTCCTTTTGAAATCCAACTTGTTAATTGATTGAAATTGAAGTCACTTGATGCCCTTCCTACGTAGACACATCAGTCTCTTTAGAGCACCCCTTTTGTTGTTCATCAGAAGAAATGATGAGGAATAAAAGGAATACATTTTGCTCTTCTGATCTGTATTATGTTTGATTTATATTTATCCACATATAGATAAGCATGAGAAAAAGAGAAAAATACGTGATGTTATTAGGTCACTTCCACCTGTGAGACTTCATGGAGGACGTGGGTTTTGTTCTAGGCATTGGAGAATGAAGAGAATATTAATAAGGAGAGAAGCAGAAAGCAGAGTATTCCAATTTGATCAATTTGAACAATTGGAAGGAACAGGAGAATGAACAATGTGTTTGAGAGAACCGCAAGAGCTTTGTGGATAAGGGGGAGGAAAGAATACAACATACGATTGAAGATGTACATTAGAGCCAGATTCTCTCCAAGTTATTTCAATTGATGTCAGCTTTCTCCAGTGATGATACATATGGCCATAATGTGGTATTTAGGGAAATAAACGCCAAACTACTAGATTTTGATGATCTAGGCCATGAAAATACTTTATGCCTGTCTATAACTCCAAGAAACAGTATCTCACAGCATCTCATTCTGGTATTAGCTACTGTATAATCAAGAGTGGTACTAGGGAACTTGAGCATTTCCATCCAAATTGTGCCCACAGAATAAGGACAGTGTCTTGCTTCTGTTCAATACCACACTTAACGTGTTGTGAATTAATAGAACTAACAGTTGTAATTTTAATAGGTACTTGACCTTCTAGCAAGAAAGTTAAAAAAGGAATATAAAAACTTATTTGATTTTTTTTAGGCTACAGTTGTATGCTTTTATGGTAGAAACTGCTCAAGAATTATTCATTTTGTGAATATTATCTTTCTAATGCCTGCTCATATCTGTAAGTCCTTGTTTTATTAACCATGTAAACCAAGGTTTTAAAGAGAGCCACTGAAATTGTGAATTTAGTCTGCATCCTGTTATGTTCTTTCCTTTCCTGCTCCCTACCTCATAATGGTAGATCACCAAGATGATCTGTGACATGCTAGAAATTTAGAGGGGGTGAATGTCAGTGTGGCCCTTGAAAGCAGAAAGACCAGCTTCCCTCTCAACATCAGTCCATTACTGCATCCCAAGAAATGGGATTCATGCCAGAATAGGGTGCCTTTCTCTGGAAATGTGTATTATCTCTCATAACTACCACCCCTTCCTGCTTCTCTAGCCAGAGTCCCAGGAAATACCAAGCAACTGGAATGTCTCCTGATAATCCCTGCCCTTTTAGAATTTACAGTGGAATTAAGGAGGAAAAAGTATTAGAGAACAGTTAAATATTAAGTTTGATAGTGCTGGCAACAATGGACAGAAGGAGAAGGTAGTGTGGAATGAAGGGCCTCTTAATGGAATTGGGGTTCAGCTGGGTTTTAAAGGATAGGAGGGATTGGGGCAAGTCATTCAAGACAGAACAATGGAATGAACAATGGCAAGGAGCTGAGAATGAACATGATTGTCCAAAGCACACTATATCCTCAGAATCATTGAATTAATTGAAAGAGGGAGAGAATGTAAAATTCTAGGTGCTTTTTTTTGTTGATTAGATTATCGATCCTTTGAAGTCTGTCAGTGGTAGTCAAAGGGGATAAGAGAAAGAGAGATGAATGGCACAAAGAGTCCTAGAGGAACCCTAGAGACAAGAACATTTCACAGAGTATCTATAGGAACAGAGAATCTTATATGCACATGGGGAGTCAGAAGTGCCAATCATACCTAATGTTTCTCTTTTTCCACCTCTCTCATAGATAAGATAGTATTGTGTAGTGGATAAAGAGCTGGCCTAGAAGCCAGGTAGATGTAGGTTCAAATCTTGCCTCTGATACATGCTAAAAGTAACCCGAATTTCCAATTAAGAGTGGGGTAATTTTGCAGTTAGGCGTGACTCTGGATTGGTGGTAAGAATGATAAGGATCGATTGATGCAGAGAAGACATGTGTATGTCAGAGTTCATTTGGGATCTATTCCAGATACGTGGAGAGAGAGAAAGGCTTTGGAAGCTCCAGGCATATTGAGAAACCAACTTCATGCTCATGTCTGCAGCTTCCGAAGTCTTTCTCTCTCTCCACATATCAGAAGTTGGTCTCAAAGAGAATCTGGCACATGTTTCCTCTTGAAGAAGATTACGTCTCCTCATTTCAGAACTCATACTTTAACTTTGCCCCATGTAAAACTGCCCCAGGCTTCACTGGAAACCTGGGCTGCAGCTGTGTGATCCTGACTGTGCTATTTACTTGTCAGTGCTCTAGAGTACAGAAAACTTTCCAAGACTTTAATTTGCTAAGGTGTTGGTCTGAGTTGGAATAAGGCCTTTCCTCATCTGGGAGTTCCCTAGATCAGTGAAATCACAGGTATAATCCCTACCTCTATCCAAGTCTATCATTTCTGGCTTGGCTATTTTTTTATTTAAAATTCAATTTTATTTTGTTTTCAGATCCAAATTCTCTTCTTCCCAACTAGCCCTGCTTCTCACCCTTCTTCTACTGAGGATGAGAGAAAAACAAAACCAATTTCAAATGTATGCAGTCAAGCAAAACAGATTACCACATTGGCTATGTTCCAAAAGAATTAAACGAATAATCAGTAAAACAAACAAATATATGTGCCTATGTATTAGACACATAGACAGACAGACAGACAGATAGATAGACAGACAGATTAGATAGATGGATGGATGGATGGATGGATGGATGGATGGATGGATGGATGGATGGAT
>NW_027186457.1:14554172-14601306 GCF_028583685.1 Petaurus breviceps papuanus | reverse complement strand
GATGGATGGATGGATGGATGGATGGATGGATGGATGGATGGATGGATAGGTAGATAGATTGATAGATGTTGTCCATCCTTCTTTTTCAAATTGAACCAATGACATCTCAGGTAATGACTTGACTTGTATGTGAATTGCCTTCAAGCGAGGCAGGGTTGCACAGTTATCAGCCTTTCTCTTCCTAAATCATTGAAGTCCAGCAGCAGAACCAAAGTCAGAACCACTGGCCATGACCTGGATGCAGTGGATGATCTTGACATCTTTGATGTCTGACCAAACTCTAAGTGCTTCACAGCACCTGCTTCCGCTGCCTTCATGGTTGTGGGAACAAATTGTTCTCATCTGCCCATTCCACCAGGGGAAGTCTTCACATGCTTGGGGTAGATATTCCCCTAACTCACTGAAGAGTTTGAGGCCTGTTGGTTACCTTCATCCTGGTTTAGCCCATCTGCCAAGATGGTGTACCAGGATGTGGCTGCTGGGCATGCTACAGCTTCTTGGAGCCACAGGTGAGAGTTGAGGGTCAGGAAGACACCAAAGGTGAATAAGCAGCCCTGAAAAAGGCTCAACAAACTCCCACAACAGAGGTACTAGTCCTCCTGAACAGAGAGAGAGAGAGAGAGAGAGAGAGAGAGAGAGAGAGAGAGAGAGACAGAGAGAGAGAGAGACAGAGAGAGACAGAGAGAGAGAGAGACAGAGAGAGAAAGTAATCCTCAATCTGTACTATCCAGAGTTATATAGCATGTTTCACCATGAATCCTCTGGAATTGTGGCTAGTACTAATATTGAGCAGAGTGCCTAAGTCTTTCAAAGTTGCTTGTCTTTACAGTACCATTAATAATATATAAAGTATTCTCCTGGCTCTGCTCACTTTACTTTGCATTAGTTTATACAAGTCTTCCCTGGTTTCTCTAAAACCACCTCTTTTACCATTTCTTACAGCACAATAACATTCCATCTATATCATAACTGGTTCAGCCATTCCACAATTGATTGGTAACCCTCTTCCCAGTTTCCAGTTCTTGGCCACCATAAAAAAGCTGCCACACCTGTGTCCTGATACATATGGGTCCTTTTCCTCTTTCTTTGGGGTATAAATCTAGTAGAAGTACTGTTGGATCAAAGAGTACACACTTTTTAATAGTTTTAGGGGCATAATTCCAAATTGCTTTCCAGAATGGCTAGACTAATTCAGAACTATATCAACATTGCCTTAGTGTACCTGTTTTCCCACAGCCCCTCCAGCAGTTGTCATTTTCATTTATCAACGTTACCAATCTGATGAGTATGATTTACTACCTCAGAATTGTTTTAATTTCCATTTCCCTAATTATTAGAGATTTAAATTCTTATACAACTATTAATAGCTTGGATTACTTCCTCTGAAAACTGCTTTTTCCTATCCCTTGACCACTGATCAGTTGGGGAAAAGATCAAGAATAATGAAAGCATCTTTTTATTCTACCCTTCCATTTTCTCTACTTGTTAAGATGAAACATAATGATACAAATGTGAGAAGGCAAAAGCTTGGGCTACATCATGATACTGTCAATGGAGAAGAAAGGACAAATCCACAACACATTTCAAAGGAAGATAGAATGACACTTTGTGGCAGATTGGACATGAGGCTGTTGAAGAGAAGGGAAGCATCAGAGATGAGTCTCAGGTCTTTGTCTGGGATACTTGTGCCCATCTTATTCCAGGTGCCTGTTGATATCCTGATGAAAAGAATCAAGCTTTGCAAGACAGTTTGCACAGTATTAGTTATCACTTTCAAAGCGGCTTCTTAGATAGATTCATTATAGATAGACACTTCAGTGTGTGGGGCTTGCTAATTACCATATCTTCTACTTTTCCTTCCAGTTGTTGCTAATTTGATGATGATCATTTGATTTATTTTGATCATCTTTTACTTCAAGGGCCAAATTTGCAGCCAGCCTCATCCCAGACTCTTGGAAGTTGCACCTGCAAAAAATGTTTAGTAGTCACATGCAAAAACCGGGGGTAGTGGAAACAAGTAGCTTTTGAGCATGCAAATGAAGGCTGATATTTCCACTATCTAGAAAGCATGGTTTTGCTAACAAAAAAATTTCCATGTGCTCTAAGGAAGCCTTTCTGAGGAACCTGGCCAGAAAATTTGTTCTGGCTTTATAGCCCAGCTAGTTCAACCAAGTCTCTCCCCTCATTTTTTTTTAACAAGTGAAGAAATTGAGGACCAGAGGGGTTAAGTGATTTGCCCAAGGTCATATACATAATAAATAGCTCAGGATTCGAAACCAAGTCCTCTCATTTCAAGTTCAGGATTCTTTCTTCTATATCACACATTCCTCATCTGGAACTCTGTATTTTAAAAAAGTAAAATCAGCCCTATATTTCTCTGTCCCCTACTTACTTAATTCGGTGTGGAGTGAGGTTTGAGGCTTACTTGATCTACAAGTATTTCTATGGAATGAGGGACTTCAGATAAGAACAGAATATACAAAAAAGGATTTGTATGGAGGTAGCCATCCTAGCAAAAATTGACCCATTATAACTGTCTTGAAAAACTACTGGAAATCCTTAATGTGCCTCCATTTTCTTAATCAGGTAAAATGCTGCTATTTTCTAATGGAAGGACATAACTTCAAGGATCTGTGATTATTGTTATTTTGCACTATACCTAATGCAGTGGTTCTCAAACTTTCTGGCCACAGGACCCCCTTATACTCTTAAAAATTATTGTGTGTCCCAAAGAACCTTTCTTTAAATGAATTATACCTATTAACGTTTTACCATATTAGAAATTAATAAGGTATATTTTATTCTGCTGTGATAATTGTGCTTAATTAATATGCATTCAATCAGCTATGATAGGTTGTTTGTGTTAGACAATTTGAAGAAAATCTGGCCTTACATAGATATGTAATTGAGAGGAGTGTCTTAATAGTTAAATAATGCCTTAGTATTATTATGAAATTTTTTTAATCTCATGGATGCCCTTAAGGGGCTGGGGGCCCCCCAGAGGTCTGCAGACCATACTTTCAGAAAAAAAAGCTGTCTTAGTGGATGAGCCATAAGGAATCACTTGCAAACAAAGAGTTTAATGAGTCACTCAACTAAAAAATATGGCAGTAGTGGTAATGGGATGTGTGTTTATGTGTGGTGGGGATTGAATCCAGGTCAACTAGGTATATTTTCTCCATACCATATTGCCTTTCTTGGAAACAAGTAAGTACCAAATATTACTTGAGGGAGAGGGAGAATAAGAATACAAAAGAACCCATGCCATGATACCTGGTAAATATTTCTGCATAAGTCCTTTGGATAGGTAGGGCTTTATTAAGGCTCACAGCCTTACTTTCCAAAGTGACGCTGGTTTACTGAGCCACTACTCAAAAGTCAGAATCAAGAACAATTCAGCTTGTTTATTTACAGCATTGCCCCCAGTAAAATTTGGTTCTGTCCCTGCTTTTCAGTTTGAAAAGGATTGCAAAGTCCTTCCCCTCAAAGGAGGACTAGATGGGCTGTTTGAAAATTCCTTTTTACATTCTGTTTCTCTGCTGATATTAGGAAGAGGTTGGAGGGAGGGGTCACAGTTTTCATTTTTCCTTTTTTGCCAGAAGCAAATTTTCAGAGGTTGTCATTAACCACCCAGAGAGGAGTATTCTAAAGGCAACCCTGCCACCTCCTCTTATTATTCCTGAGCTCCTAAGCTCAGCTGTAGTCAAGGTAAGCTCCATTTTTAGGTTCCTGGAATACATTTCATGTCCAACCAGGGAGGGAAGAAACTCTTGGCACATGTCAACTTTTCCCAGAACAAATCAAGGGAAACAGTTTATCATTTGAGGTGACTTAAAATATTTCTTGTCCATGTAAAAACTCACACAGACCATTCAAAATGTTGGAAAGTATAACTCTAATTACTATGCAATGCAGGTGGATGATGGAGTTCAGTGGTAGGTATGGACAGCTGTATCAGCATTAATTTAAAAAAGAAGAAACAAACAAACAAACAAAAAACCCACACAAACAAAACTGAATAGGGGAAAGCAAAATTCAATGAGAAGGCAAAACCTAGAAGGGTAGGGAGAAATGACACACTGACCTAGACACTGGGAAACTGACCAGTAGCTGTTGAGAGGAAGCAGCTCTGCCCTCAGGCAAACTTCAGACCCAACTCAGCTCCCTTTCCTAGCCCCCTTCTCTGCTGGAGGTTTGTCCTCCTAATCCAGCTCCTGGGGCAGGGGCTTAATTACATTGTCATGATGATAGAAAGCTGACAGCTGCAAACTTGCACTTAGTTTTTCTGCCAGGCTGTGCCTTTTCCATGTGCTACAGTTGTAGGGCTTTCTTTATAGGCAGATAGGAAAAGGCAACAAGGAAAGTTAAAAATAAAAATAGAAAATCCCGTACATAGTTTTCTAAATGAAATAAATATTAATAACATATTGTAGGTCAGGTAAACTCTAAACTTCATTTTTTTCCAAGTTCTCCACCCAAAACTCAAAATAAAGCTTTAATGTAGTATGAGTTTCTTTCTTCCAGATCACTGGTGCAGTGAAAAAAGCACTTACCTTAGTCATCAATAGATATGAACTAGGCATTGTGCTGTGTGCCGGGGATGCAAAAAGAGGCAAAAGACAGGACCTGCCCTCAAAGAGTTTACAATCTAATCTAATTGCAAACAAGTATATACAAAGCAAGTTGTAAGAAAGATAAATCGGAAATAATTAACAGAGGGAAAGTGCTGGAAATTGGGCAACACTTTCTGTAGAAGGTAAGATTTCAGTTAGATTTAAAGGAAGCAAAGGAGGTCAGAGGTCAGAGCAGAGGAGTGAGTGCATTCCAGGCATACAGGGCAGCCAGAGAAAAATGCCCCAATCTGAGAGATGGAGTGTCTTGTCCACAGAACAAATGGAAAGTTATTGTCACTGGATTGAATAGTACTTATAGGGTAGTGAGGTTTAAAAATAGAAAAGTCCTGCTTCTGTCACTGATTACACATGTGATCTTGAATAAGGTATTCTCTAAGCCTCACTTTTTTCATCTTTAAAATGAGGAATTAGACTTGATGACCTGGGAGGTCCCCTTCAGCTCTAGAGAGGACATCTAACATCTCTTCCACCTCTAAAACTATGGCATTAGGGTTGTCTTGACAGTGGTACATACTAAGGCTGCATGGGTAGAGGGAGGTGGGAAATGAGTTTCTGTATCTCAGTGAATCAAGTCACTCTCCAGAAAGAGATTCAGTTTAAATTTCTCTTCTGGTTTTTAAACACATCTATAAGTTCAGCAAGTGGTTATTCTGTTCAACAGAGCAGACTGCAACATTCTCGTCTGTTGGGACTCTTGTCCTTGTCTTTCCCTGTATATTCCAGGAGTAAAGGGATCTACCTAATAACACAGTATGTATAGCAGCAGAGCACAAGGATTATTCCACACCATATTTTTTTTTCCACATATACACCCCTCTGGTGACATCTTGCATATTTCTCCTGCTCAATTCTTCCATAATAATGTGTTTCAACCTCCCCACCGATTCTCAATTTTAATTCATCAGATATTCCCTCATTTCCCAACTAAGAGCTATATAGCCTCACTGAAGGTGCATGGATGTTAATATATATATATATATATATATAGTTTGTTTGAAGGAGAAGCTTGGGTTGATTAAAAGCACTGGGCAGTTTCCCAAAGGCAGTCTGACATGTTCCTTTGTTCCCATTCAATACTGGCACTGGCTTATCTATCCTGGCCATTGATGTAGAAAGGGCACTGACTCTGGACTCCCAGACCTTGGGCTCAGATCCAACCCCTGTCCATCAGTACCTGTGTGACCATGGGCAAGTCATTTTGTCCCCATGGATCTCCATTGGCTCATCTATAAAATGAGCCTCAGAGTTCCCTTCCAACTCTAAATCTATAATTTCTGTGAAACCTCTATAGAAGATATATAATGTACTGAAGAAATAGCTAAGATTTGCCTGGCCAACTGTATATTACTGTCTGTTCAGCTAGGCAATCTTTCTTTTTAAAAAATTCTTAGCTTAATAAACACCAAATAAAATGAGTATTTACATACCACAGAAGATTATTCTATATGAAACTATGAATCTCTATTATGTAGATCTTGTTTTGCTTTTAAAGTATATAATAAATTCTACTCTTGTATGTATGTATGTGTGTATTTTGGAGATTGGGTCACCCTATCTTGCCCAGTCACTGGCAGATCTGACCACTGATTAGAATCAGGATCTTTGATCTGCTTTATTCTGATGTAGGTCAGTTTGCTCCAACTTGAGCACATTAGTGGCCCATCTTCCTGATGGCTCCCTATATTGGTGCTGGACTTAGTGCAGATAACCAATGGACTTTAACCCTTCTGCAACAGAACTTCTGAGCTCAAGAGATCCACCAGCCTCAGCCTCTCCAGTAGCAGGGATCCCAGGCATGTACCAGAACTTGCAGCCTCAGCATTAAACTTTTAAAACTTTCCTATTTGTCTGGATTTCTGTTCTCTTGTTTGCATTTAAAAGGATGCTTTCACAACTCTCTTTTCTTTCTTTTTTTTTGGGGGGGGAGTTTGGGGAGAATGACACCTCATCCCTAATTTTCCTCTCTCTCCCACCTCCTCCCCAATTGAAAAGAAAAAAAAGAGAAAGAAAAAACCTTGTAACAAATGGCATAGTCAAGGCAAAATAAGTCTCTATATTTCCCATGTCCCAAAACAATAGGCCTTCTTCATCATATTTGTAAAGCTCTTACCATAGTGTCTGGCATATAGTAGACATTATATAAATGTTTATTTTTATTATTATTAATCATCCACTTTGTTTTTCCTGTATGGAAAGTCAGGCCAAACTTCTCTGAATGATTATGGATATCATTTAGGTGAGTCTGCAGTGCTCAGGATTCTGAAGTAATTAACATCCTATCATCCTAAAAGTAAGAGAAGCTGGCAAGCCCTACCAACCCATAATATAATGATGCAATCACTAGTATTTGTATAGCAATTTTAGATATTCAAAATTCTTTCTTTTGAAGTGTTTGAGATCCTAAAGAAACTATCATCCTTCCATTTCTCACTGAGTAGCTATTTGAAGACAGCTCTGAGCCCAAATGTGATTTTGTTATAAGATTGATAGGGCCAAGCCAACCTGTAACACTTGGTCCCCCCAACCAAATACCGACAGAACAGGTGCATTGGAAACAAGACATAAAGTGAGCCTATTGGCTTAGAGCACTAAAACATTCAGCTTTTCCATAATACATATCCCAGCTCCTCGAGGGAATTTGCTAACTGACTTATTGAACTGAGGCAAATAGGAAAGGTTTCCACCTCTGTAAACACAGGTGCACACTGTACAACTGATTACATAATAATCCATTTAGGCCCACCTGCACTTTCTTGAACTGAATACCTCGTCATTGTGACATTCAAATATAGCTTTGCTCTGTTGGCTGGAACATTGGACAGATTTGTCTCTGTTTACTTAATTACAAAAGCTCTTATAATTCTGCCCTGATGCCTCATCAGGACAGGCAAGCAAGACCCTAATTTCTTGAATGTTCTCTCAACAAAGGAGCTCAAACTTTTGCAGGGCCTCCCATGGTAAAGATGTTTTCCATATTGTCTGGGAGATATCATGGAGATGTCCCATCTCAGGATCAGTCTAAATAGGTAGGAAAAGGTCAATCACCAGCCGAATGGCCATAAGATAATGAATATTTTTACTATAAAAATTCATGTCTCCACTCCTTATACGAGAAAGAGCAGAGGATCAGGAGCTAGGACAACTTGGGTTTGAATCTTATATCAACTATTGACTAGCTGTATGATTAATGTCAAGTTATAAAACTCACAGGGCTTGCTACACAGACAAAATTTTTATTATGTATGTAATTTATGTGAAATAGGAAATATAATTTTACAAATAATTTATATAAAATATATTTTATACAATTACACATTACATAATAATATAAATATATTGATACTAATGCATGCATGTATATATGTATACACATGCATATGTGTATATATACAAATGTGTATTCTTTGTATACACATGTATCTACACACAAACATTCATATATGCACATAAACATATACACATGTATATGTATATATACATACATACGTACATGTGCATTTTATAGATGCAAAATGTCAATATAAATGGTAGTTCTTATCTTTTAAGGTGTGAAAGGATCAAAATTTATGAAAATGGAAGGCATACCCAGTGATGAAATCATATATCCTTTGAAATTATTCAAGTGTTTTTTATATTTGTATCATATCTTATTAACATTTTATTTTTCCAATTACACAAAAAATGATTTTTAACACTCATTTTTTAAAATTTTGAGTTCCAAATTCTCTCCTTCCCTTCCTTCTTACCTTCTCCCTTTCCTGAAATGGCAAAAATTTTATATTGGTTATATAGGTGTAGTCATGCAAAACTTATTTCCATATTAGTCTTGTTGTGGGGAAAAAAGACACAGCAAAAACAAAGAAAAAAACTTATTAAGTTTTTTAAAAAGTATGCTCTGATATGCATGATATGACTTGGTCAGTTCTTTCTCTGGATAGAGATACCATTTTTCATCATAAATCTTTGGGAATTGTCTTGGATTATTATATTGCTGAGAACAATATGTTCATTCACATATAACAATAATGATAATAATTATTATATTGCTGAGAACAATAATGTCATTCACAGTTATCCCTTGTACAACATTGTTTTTACTGTGTATACGGTTCTCCTGGTCATGCTCACTTCACTTTACATCAGTTCATTTAAGTCTTCCCTGGTTTTGCCGAAAGCATTCTACTCGTCACTTATGCAGGACAATAGTATTTTATCATAAGCCTATACCACAACCAGTTCAGCCTTTCCCCAATTCATGGTCATCCCCTAGATTTCCAATTCTTTTCCACAACAAAAAGAGCTGCTAGAAATATTTTTGTACTTACAGGTCCTTCTTTTTTTAAATCTCTTTGGGATATAGACCTAGTAGTGGTATTGCTGGGTCTAAGGGTATTCACAATTTAATAGCCCTTTAGATATAATTCCAAATGGTTCTCCAGAATGGTTGGATCAGTTCACAACTCCACTAACAGTGCTCTAGTGTCCCAATTTTTCTATATCCACTCCAATATTTGTCATTTTCTTTTTCTGTCATATTAGCCAATTTGAGAGTTATGAGGTGGTACCTCAGAGTTGTTTTAATTTACATTTCTCTAATCAATAATGATTTAGTACCTTTTTTTTCATATGACTGTGTGTGTGTATCTTTGATTTCCTCATATGAAAATTGCCTGTCTTTGACCTTTTATAAATTGGGGAAAAGCTTGTCTTCTTATAAATTTGACTCAGTCCTCTATATTTTTGAGAAATAAGGTCTTTATCAGTGAAAATTGCTGTAAAAAATTTCCTGTGTATTTCCCTCCATCCTATTTCCCCCTGTTTATCCTTCTCTCTTTCTCTCCTTTTACTCTGTCCCTCCTCAAAAGTGTTTTGTTTCTGACCACTACCTGTCTCAGTCCACCCCCAACGTCTCTTATTTTACCTCCGATGTCCCTGGAGGGTAAGATCGATTTCTATAATAAACTGCGTATGTATGTTATTCCCTCTTTGAGACAATTCTAATGAGAATAAGGTTCAATCATTGTCTGCCACCACCTCATCCTCCTTTCCACAGTAAAAATTCTTTCCTGCCTCTTTTATGTGAGATAATTTACCCCATTCTACCTCTGCCTTCCCCCTTCTCCCATTGTATTCCTTAATTTTATTTTTTTTAGTTGTTATTCTGTCATAACTCACCCCTGTGCCCTTGGTCTGTATATACTCCTCCTAACTACCCAAATAAGGAGAAAGTTCTGAGGAATTACAAGTTTTATCTTCCCATCTAGGAATATAAACAGTTTAACCTTATTGAAACCTTTATGATTTCTCTTTCCTGTTTACCTTTTTATGCTTTTCTTGAGTCTTGTATTTGAAAGTTAAATTTTCTATTCAGATCTGGTCTTTTCATCAGGAATGCTTGAAAATCCTCTATTTCATTAATATCCATTCTTCCCTGAAAGATTATACTGAGTTTTGCTGGGTAGGTGATTCTTGGTTGTATTCCTAGCCCCTAATCCCCTAGAATATCATATTACAAGCCTTCAGATCCTTTCCATCATATTTGAATCATTTCTTTGCAATATTTTTCCTTTACCTGGGAGTTTTGGAATTTGGCTATAATATTCCTGGGAGTTTTCATTTTGAGATCTCTTTCAAGAGATGATCAGTGGATTCTTTCCATTTCTATCTTACCCTATGGATCTAAGATATTGGGGACATTTTCCTTAATAATTTCCTGAAATGTGATTCCTAGGTTCTTTTCCTGATGATGGCTTTCAGGTAGTACAATAATTCCTAAATTATGTCTCCTCAATCTATTTTCCAGGTCAGTTATTTTTCTGATATTTTAGATTTTCTTTTTTTCATTTAAAAATTTTTTCATTGTTTCTTGATGTCTCATGTAGTGATTAGCTTCCACTTGTTTATTTCTAATTTTTAAGGAATTATTTTCTTCAGTGAAATTTTGTACCTCTTTTTCCATTTGATCAATTCTGCTTTTTTAAGAGTTTTTTTCTTCAGTAGATTTTTGTGCCTTTTTTACCATTTGGCCTAGGGGTGGAGAATCTGCAGACTCAAGGCCATATGTGTCCTCAAAGCCACAGGTTCCCCACCCCATGATTTGCCCTATTCTGTTTTTAATGGGTTATTCTCTTCAATATTTTTGTCCCTCTATCATCTTATTGACTTTTTTAATGATTTTCTTATATCATTCTAATTCCTTTTCTTAATTTTCCCTCTCCTTCTCTTATTTGATTTCCAAAATCCTTTTTGAGCTCTTCTGGGATTTTTCAGCCAGAGACCAATTCACATTCTTTTCTTTGTGACTTTGGATGTAGCTATTTTGACTTTGTTGTCTTCTTCTGAGTTTGTGTTTTGATCTTCCCTGTCACCGTAATAACTTTCTACGGACAAGTTCCTTTTTTCTGTTTGCTCATTTGTCCAACCTATTTCTTGACTTTAAGCTTTATGTTAAAATTGGGCTCTGCTTCCAGGGTGCACGTGTTTTGGGATGCTCTTTTCAGAACTAGTTCTTAAAGGTCTAAAAGTTTTTGTTTCTTCCCACGTGGTATGGTCAAAGGAGAATTGTGGTCACTGCTTTCCTAGCCTGTGCTGCAGTCTGTGAGAGACAACAAGCATTCTTTTCTGGCCTGGAGTTGTAACCAGGGTCCTGCCCCACTGAGGCCACAAGCTCTGATGTGCTAATGTTCCTCCTTTCTCTGAGACTGTGACCCAGAACCACCATATGAGCAGTGCAGCAGAGCCTTGTACCCAGTGCCAGGAAGTGATCCCCTGTGCTCTCCGTCTGACCATTTGTCTGACCGCCTTACTCTCTGTGCTAAAGCTCTAGAAGTCACCTCTGCTGATTCAGCTGCTCCAACTCCTGCTTCTGGCTTCCTGGGAAGTGGCCTACCCTCCACTCTGACCCCAGTGAGACAGACTTTTCTTGCCAACCTTCTAAGTTGTCATAGGCTGGAAAATTATTTCATCCCATTCCTTTGTTGGCTCTGCCACTCCAGAATTCTTTTTGAGACATTCTTTTAAAGTTATTTCAAGAGGAATGTGGAAGAGCTCAAGTGAGTCCTTGCCTTCCCTTTGCCATCCTGGCTCTTATTCAAGTGTTTTAAATCTTACTCTTTCTGATGCAGAAAAGATAAAGAGCCTTGCAATAACATTTTTCCACATTTCATTTCTTTCAGCTATATTAAAGGTTCCTTAAAGCCAGGGACCAGATAGTATATATCCCTTGATAATAATAACTACAACTGATATTGATACAAGGTTTCCTAAAAGTCTTAGTGTGACTTTAAACTACCAAACTAAAACTTTTGGGACACCCTGGATAGTGCTTTAAAGTTTACAAAGAGCCTTGTAGATTGTATGTGGTATGGGCCTCACAATGACCCTGGGAGGTAGCTACTGAAGGTATTGTTACTTACAAATGAGGAAACTGAAGCCCAGAGATATTAAGCAACTTGCTGAGAGTCACACAGTGAAAATATATCAGAGATCAAATTTGAATTCGTGTCTCTCTACCTAGAAGTCCAGCATTCCACCCACTGTACCCTGCATCCTTCCAACTTAGATAACCCAAAGCATGTCAGACACTACTTGGTACACAGTATGCTCTGTAAGCATTTGTAAATGCATTGAATTGTTACACTTTTCATTGCTTCTTTTTTAAGTGCTACAAGCTTAGTGTTACAGAATTATAGAAATTTTGGATTGATCAAGAACTTGAAAAATTAGTCAACTCTGTGCCAGGCACTAGAGCTACCAAAAAAAAGGCAAAATCTGTCCCCTGCCTTTGAGGAACTCACAAGTTAATGGAGGATCCATCTCTGGAGGGAAATGAAGCTCAAAGGAAGTGTCTTCTGCAATCATACTGCTAGTTGGTGAAAGATCTGGGTCTCTCTCTCTATCTCTGTCTCTCTCTCCATATCTCTCTCTCTCTGTCTCTGTCTTTCTCTCTCTCTGTCTCTCTCTCTGTGTCTCTCTCCCCCCGCTCTGTGTGTATATATATAATGTGCCTGGTCCCTACAAAAATCTACTTTTTCACGTCTGTCAGACCCAATAATTGCTGGCCCTCTGAATTCCCTCTCCTTACCCCTTTTGTACACATAACTCTGTAATTACACAGAGATCTTTCTGAGGCTCTGCCTAATCAGACGGCTGTTCCCATGGCAATAGTGACATCTGCTAATACTGTTCCATGTTCCTCTGCCAATCAGGGTTCCAAATTCCAAAATGCGCTAAAAAGGCACTGCCATTTTTGTTACTTCCTAGTCAGCTGAGGGCATCTTTTATAGTGAAGAAGGGAAGCACTTTGCCTGTTAATAACACAATTATACTCAGGGGGTTTTCTTCAAATAAAACAGAATGAATAAAAAACCGGAAGGAGAAAGGAGAAGGAGACCGATGAGCTCTTATGGGCTACACCACCAAAATTCAAGATATGAATTATATTCCTTTTTTGAAAAGCTGTCAGAACTACCAAGTATCTGACAATCTCATTCCTAAAAATTAGCTCTGCAGCCTAGCTGAACCTAGGTACGATTTTAATCAATATTTTTTCAAAGATCTCAGAGTAATTTTTAAAATTGTATTGATGTTTTTCTTTTTTGTTCTGTAGTAATTTGCCATTGTAGTCCTACCTAACTGATCCCTCCCCAAAACAAAGAAAAATAGCTAAGCAAATCGCATACAGCAATTTTACTCAAGCATACACAATGTTGTGCACCTGTCACCCCCCACCTCTCTACTGGAAGGAGAGAGATGCATTTCCTCATCTGATCTCTAGGACTGAGATTGGATGTTACAATTAGTCAGAGTTTGGCTGCCTTTCAGAGATATTTTCATTTCATTAATGCAATTATGGTGCATATCATTCCAGTCTCCTTGCTCATTCTACATGAGGGTTCCATGTTTCTCAGAATTTCTTGTATTCATTGTTCTTTATAGTATTCCATCAATTCTTATATTGCCATTTGTGAAGGCTTTACCCTTCTGATGGGCACCTACTTTATTCCTGGGTTTTGGGTTTTTTTATTTTGCTAGAATAAAAAAATGCTGCTATGGATATTTTGATTTATGTGGAGACTTTCTGACTTTCTCAAAGCAATTTACATAAATTCTCACAGTCTCTTTGGGAACTAAGTTGATGGAAGATTGTTACATTTTAGCCATGACACTCAGAAGGAAATAGCTTCCACATTTATGATTATAAAGTGTATTGGAGGAGTTAGAAATGGTTCAAAATTCTTGCCCATTTTAATATCATGATAAATTTGCTAATTCTAAATTTGACCAATCTGGAAAACTAAAGAGTAATCTCTAATATGATTTATATTGTTGCATTTTAAAATATTCCCATATTGATTTTCAGTTTGCTTAAACCTTTTGTCTTTGAGTTTTGCATTTATTTTCAATGATAGTGGTAGGGAACCAACCAGAAATGTATCATTTTTCCCTGATTAAAATTAATAAATGTTCAGGATGGAAAAATAATCCAATCAGGGCTGAAGTTCCTTGGAGTACAATGTGAGAACAACTTACAGTGAGACCCAGTTATTCTTTCTTTCAATGTCTGTCTCTCTCTTTCTCTGCTCTGATGATCTAATCAATATTTTCTGCCCCAGAATTCAATATTCTTCAGCCTCACAAACCCCCTAAAGTCTGCATTTAATTTCAAAGAAAATCATGCTCCATGTGACAGGCATTTGCTTTTCAGCATCTGTATCTGAAGGTTTCATCAACTTTTAATGAGAAGAGAACTAGTGAATAATTTTTATCAGCAACACAGGCTGTGGTTGCTAGGAGTTTGTCATATCAAACTAGAATGACATGAGAAGAAAATGGACATGGTCTATAATAAATCTAGAGAAGCAGATTTATTTATGTATGTGAATCAATGGATGCTTAATCTATATGATGCTGTAAGTCTGCTGTCTCCCTTGAAAGGAGATGAATGTCCTTAAAACAAAAGTGTTGGGATGATCTTGTGGAGAGGTGGCCACCATGGGACCCTCTGACCACAGTCAGCTTCTGAGGATTTCATAAAGGCCAATGTGATGTACTTGGCTTTGGAGCCAAAGGACCTAGTGCTACTACCCAAATGTCCTTGGTTAAGCCATTTAATTTCTCTGGCACTAAGCTCTCTGGTTACCATGTTCTTGGACCAGTCACTTAAATTGTCTGGGCTTTACCATATAACCTCTAAGGTTCCTTTTGGCTCTTGATGCTGGTGTGTGACCTTTGAAGTTAGCATTAAGGAAAAATATGCCATTATAAATTATATTGATGCTGGTATTAAAAGTGATACTATGTCCTTTGAAAGGTCTGAGATAATATTAGAGTGTGGAGAAAATATGAATAATGCAAACATCTGTCCATTTTTTCTAGCATAACAACACATCATTAAATTTTGAAAAACAAAAACAGAAGACAAAAATAGCGTGCCTCTTTGCTGATGATATTGGTGGGGATTCTGACTCCTTTCCTTGGTCAAATTAACCACCTTTAGGGGCGGCCAGGTAGCACAGCAAGTAAGAGCACTAGCTCCAGTGTTGAGAAGACCTGGAGATCGAATCCCAGGCTCAGACACTTAGCACCCACCCAGAAACACCTGGCCGTGTAACCTTGAGCAAGTTACTTAACCCCAATTGCTTAGGGGCAGCCAGGTGGCTCAGCGAGTAAGAGCACTGGCTCCAGTGTCGGGATGACCTGGATCAAATCTGGGCTCAGATACTCAGCACCACACCCAGAAATAACTGGCCATGTAACCTTGAGCAAGTTACTTAACCCCGATTGCTTTAAAAAAAAATTAACCACCTTTGATCTACTCTCTATCTTTAAGCAAACTACATGTGAACTAGTGATGAGGAAAAATATATTGATTTATTCCCATTCAATGCTTAAAAATAATAGCTGTTTGAATAAGCATGGAAAGGGAAAATAAGTGAAATCTCAAATTGTTCTTGATTTTCTGTGTGGGGGCTAACCAATCAACCCCTAAGGGATTCTCCTTTCTCCCATAATCATGCCTTGCCAGTATAATGTCCCTTTTCTCTTTCCCCTTTGTGTCATCTCCCATTTTCCCAAACTCAAAGGAAAGACAACCACAATCCTCATCCCCATCTTCAATTAGCAGAGGGAATTTTCTCCCCTTTGGGCAAGTAGAACAACAGAAACGAACTATATTTACTGAGTACTTACACTTTGACCAGTATAGCACATACGGATAAAATATGATGGGGCAGATAGGTGAGTCAGTGGATAGGATCCTGGTCCTGGGGTCTGGATGATATGGATTCAAATCTGGCCTCAGACACTTTCTAGCTGTGTGACCCGGGGCAAATCACTAAACCTTGATTGTCTCTCCCCCCCCCCCAAAAAAAATAATAAATAAAAAGAAAGATGATTTGTCTTAGAATCTTAGAATTGTCTTAGAATTTGTTTTTGATACAAATTGCATAACCTTAGGCTTGTCAATCTGGGCCTCAGTTTCCTCACCTAGCTCCTTCCTACCATTCCTTACATTCAACACCTTTTGCATATAATGTATAATCTAGGTATACTGTCCCATTTGATGTTTCTTTCACAGGATACTCTCCCTCTTGTTTATGTGACTTGGCACTACCTCTCCCTCATGCCTGGAATTTTCTCCCTCTTCACAACCCTTTCTTCCTACAAGACTCAGCTCCAATGTCTTCTGCTATAATATTTGCTATCACACCCCTGTCTGTAGCAGTTTAAAAGTGTAAAATATTCCATGGATGTCAGCCATTCAAGGGGAAATGAGAAGTGAAGAATGAAGGCAAGAAGGTGGGCTTAGGATCAAGCAGATGGGTAACAGAAAATTATTTTCAGCACCAACTAAAGCCATAGAGAGTACACCATCCTCTGTCTTGTTTTTAAATACTTAAGGATTTGACAATGGGCTCTAACTCTTTCAAGAACCTGTAAGAATATTAAAACAAAATGAAAACAGAAAAAGTTTTCCCTTCATCTAATCATTTTACCTTTCTTTGGTGGAAAGATGGAAACTGGCCAACCATCTGATCCTTTATAACAACTCATATTTTTTTTGAAAGATCCTTCTAGTCTAACTTTTTCTCGGCTAAATAATAGCATTTTCCTAAACCTTCCCCTGTAATGCCATTAAGTGACTCTACTCTGAACTCTCTCCAAGGTTTTTGCAACCTTTTCAACTTGTTGAGCTGTGAATTAGGCATCATATAAATATCTGACCAGTACTGAATATTACCATTTGTTTATTTTATTACACCAGTGAATAAAAGGCATTCCCAGAAGGGAAAAATTCTTCCATCTGGAGAGAGAATGAACACTTTTGTAAAAATTATGAGCTAAAGTAGTCTTACTATGGACAGTAGAGTAAAGTCAAGTCAAATTAACAAGAATTTATTACCCTCCAAAAAACAGCCTCTACTCTCAAGGACCTCAAAGTTTAATGGAGGAGATGCCATGAAATTAACTTTGTACAAACAAGTTATATAGAGGGTGAATTGCCTCATATAGATATATACAGAATTAATAGTTTCATATGCAGATATATACAGGATTAATGGTCTCAGAGGGAAGGTACTAAGATTAAGATGTACTAGGAAAGGCTTCCTTTAGAAGGTTATTTGAGTCTTGAAGAAAGCCAGAAGGCAGAGATGAGGAAGCAGAGTGTCCCAGACCTAAAGGGCAGTCAGTGAAAATGCCCAAAGTGGGAGATAGTGTTTTGAGAGAAAAATCAAGGAGGTCAGGGTAATTAGATCACAGAGTACATGGAGGAGAATCAATTGTAAAAAGATCAGGACAGTAGGAAAGACCCACTAACATGGAGGACTTTCAAACAGGGGATTTTATGTTTGATCCTGGAGGCAACAGGGAACAGCTGTAGTTAATTGAATGGGAGGTAACTGGTCAAATATGTTTTAAGAAGACTGATTTGAAAACTGAGTGGGGGATAAAATGGAGCAGGGAGAGATTTGAACTAAGAAGACCAGGCTATAGTCAAGGAATGAGGTGATGAGGACCTGTACCAGGTGGTGTCAGAAGAGAAAACA
Organism: Petaurus breviceps papuanus; assembly: GCF_028583685.1. Taxonomy (NCBI): domain Eukaryota; kingdom Metazoa; phylum Chordata; class Mammalia; order Diprotodontia; family Petauridae; genus Petaurus; species Petaurus breviceps. The sequence goes on along the minus strand of NW_027186457.1, from coordinate 14,583,623 downwards.
GGATGTATACAAGAGATACTATGATGGTAGCCTTGGCAACTGATTGGATATAGTGTATAAGAATGAGGAGTCAAAAATTACACCTACTTATGAGCCTTATGAACCTACACTTATGAGCCTTATGAACCTACACTTATGAGCTCTTGGAAGCTAGGTGGCTAGATCACCAGGCCTGGAATCAGGAAGACTCATCTCTGTGAGTTCAAATCTGACCTCAGACACATATTAGCTGTGTGACCCTGGACAAGTCACTTAACCCTATTTGCCTCAGTTTCCTTATCTGGAAAATGAAATGGCAAACCCCTATCTTTGCTGATAAAACCCCAAGTGGGGTCACAAAGAGACAGACCTGACTGAAAAATGCCTGAACAACAACCATGAGCCTAGAAATGCTATATTTTGAGTTGAAACACCTGAGTTGTAATCTCATCTCTGATCCTTAGTTTCCTCATCTGTAAAATGAAGGGGTTGGAGTAGATGGCCTCTAAAATTCTGTGATCTGATTCTGACTTGAAGCATTACAGTCACCTCCTGTTTATCTGCATATATCATAGAATATCTGCTATCAGCTTTTCCCAAGGTCTTGCTCAGGTTGGCCTGTAGCCTGGGTTATAGCCAGACTGTATTATTCTTATTTTTGTATACTAACTACTTATTTTCCCCTTTCAGTACAGATCAATGAGTCCAAACTTGGGGGTCAACACACCAACGAGCATGCAAAAATACAGTAATTAAGACACTCTATTACTTCAGGTCACCAAGACTTCATTGCTCATCATAGTAATAGCACCCTGTTAACTCAAGAGTTAATTCTACTCCTGGATTTATTTATAGCTTGATCCCTGGAAAGTTTTTACTTGCCAAAAGGATAGAGTTTTGTTTTGTTTTTGAATAAAGATGGACCTCATCTTGCTCTTTCCAAAATTTATTTGCTTGCCAATTATTTTGGACTTAACTACGAGCCTTTTTATGGTTTCTCAAAATAGCTCTTTCAACTGGTGTCAAAATCTGTTGGCTATGGGCCTTGTTTGTATTTGCCTAAATGATTAATGCTGCAGCCATGACTTTTATGGACTTAGTCTTTACTGTGAGCTCATTATAGGGGTTTGACTAGGGAATCTATGCGCAAATATTAGAATCAGGAGTTCTGGTTATTGTTTTTAGCCCTTACCTTGTTTCATCTGTGTCCCTATATCACTTTTCCTCATCATTATCGAGTTGTCTCAGGCGTGTCTGACTCTTCATGACCCCATTTGGGTTTTTTTCTTTAACATTTAATTTAAAGTTTTTAATTTCAATTTCTATCCCCCCTCTCTTCCTCCTTCCCTCCCTGAGAGAATAAGCAATCAGATATGGATTTTACATGTACAATTATGCAAAATGTTTCCATAGAAGTCATTTTGTACAAGAAGACCTGAATAAAAGAAAAAAAGAGAAAAGGTGAAAAATAGCATTCTTCAATCTGTATTCAATCAATATCAGTTCCTTCTCTAGGGGGCGATAGTATGTTTCATCATTAGTCCTTGGGATTGTCTTCAGAATCATTGTATTGCTAAAAATAGTTAAGTCATTAACAATTCTTTATTGAACGATATTGCTGTTGCTGTGTACAATGTTCTCTTGTTTCTGTTCACTTCACTATGCATCAGTTCATGTAAGTCTTTCTAGGTTTTTCTGAGATCGTGCTGCTTGCCATTTCTTACAGCACAATAATATTCCATTACTATCATATACCACAACCTGTTTAACCATTCCACAGTTGATGGGCATCCCTTTGATTTCCAGTTCTTGGCCACTACAAAAGGAGCTGCTATAATTATTTTTGTACATGTGGGTCCTCTTCCCTTTTTTATGATCTCTTTGGGATACAGCCCTAGAAGTGGTATTGCTGGATCAAAGGGTATGTACATTTTATAGCCCTTTGGACATAGTTCCAAATTGCTCTCAAGAATGGTTAGATCAGTTCACAACTCCACCAGTAGAGCATTAGCGTTCATTTAGAATTTTCTTGGCAAAGATGCTGACGTGGTTTTGCCAATTGCTTCTCCAACTCATTTGACAGGTTAGGAAACTGAGGCAAACAGGGTTAAGTGACTTGCCCAGGGACACACAGCTAATAAATGTCATAAACAATGAATCTTCCTGAATGCAAGCCCAACACTCTACCCACTGTGCCCCAAAGCTGCCCTCAATTGTTCCTCCTACCAAATATTCCTTTCAAAGGAGAAAGATATCTGCAAAGATACCTTCAATTTATGATAGAATGACTTGGGCTCCTTATTTGGGGAAGTAAAACAATGTTTGGAGCTCTTTTAATAGTTCCAAATGTTTTTATTTGTAATTGTGGGAAATTTCCCAGTTTTTGTTGGGGACATCACCACTCTTCTAGACATTTCACCTTACCACACCAGAATCAGCCCTGAGTCTCCACTACTCATTGTCAATTATTGGCCAAGTCTTGTCAATTCTACCTCCACAATTTTGCTCCACCCTAATTCACGACCTCATCACCCCTCACCTAGACTACTTAGATGGTCTATTCATTGGTTTCCCCGATTCTATTTTATCCTTTCTCTAATTCACCTTCATCTTAGCTTCCAAAGCCATCTTCCTCAGGCACGGGATTGACCATATAACTCTCCTGGTCAAAAAACTTCAGAGGTCCCTACTGCTTCCAGGATAATATGCTTCTCAGTCTAACATTTAAAGCTCTCCACAATTGGCTCTCTCCCTCTTCAGATCCCAGACTTAAATCATGTTACCCCCTTCACAGACTCTATGTTCCAGCCAACCTGGACCCCTAGCAGTTCCCTTGAAATGGGTATTTCATCTCCTCTTCATGTGCCTCTGTACAGGTTTTCTCCTATGCCTGAAATGAGGGTTCTTTTCATCTGTACCTTTCAGAATCCTGATCTTCCTTCAAGACCCTCTGTGATCTCCCCTCAGTTCTTTGTGGCCTCTCCCTCCTCAAATTCTCTTAATTTTATCGTCTCAAATTTACTTAGCCATCTACATGCTTTATTGCCTACCCTAATAGACTTCTATTATATTCTATAATAGACTATATGCCTCTTGAGGGCAAGTAGTTATTGTGGGTTCTTTTTTATCACTAGCACCTGCCACAATGGGCCAGTCTTCAGTATCAGATGAGACTCGTGATCTCATCACTGTGGGTCGTCCCCTCAATGATGTGGGCAATGATGCATTGGTTTCTTCTCATCCTTTGTGACTCTGGTTATATCTTCTCATCATCTCCTACCAAAACTTTGTGAATATGCTCTCAGACCCTTGCATAGGATTCTAGAATTCCTGTTGCTGAATTATGCCTGGGACTGGTTGTGCTGCTTCTATTAGTACAGTGGATAGAATTATGAAGACCTGACTTCAAATCCAGCCCCAGACACTTATTAGCTATGTGACTCTGGGTAAGTCATTTAACCTTGGTGTGCCTCCATTTACTCAACTAGAAAATGTAGATAATAATATCACCTACTCCAACAGAAAGATTGTGAGGATCAAATGACATAACATATGCAGTGTCCAGCACAGTGCTTGGTACGTAGTAAGTGCTTAATAAATACATATTCCCTCCTCCCTTCCCTTCTACCAGAAATATATACCCAGAGGAGGACTCAGAGAGGACAGGGAGCCTCTCATTACTGGATTTTGGTGGGAGATCAAGCAGACAGGGAACTCTGACAGCTGGGAAATCAGAGCCAGTGCCTTCATCTTTAAAATGTGTGTTTGATGAGGATTAAGCTGTATATGTGGTAGATAAAACTGTCAATATCCGTGCTGTTTTTAGATCCTGGAGAGCTAAGAGAGAAGAGAAAAACTAGGAACTCAATTTGAATGTAGTAAAAACATTATTACTATGCCAAAGTAATACCAATTATAATCACTCGTGAGAACTGTGTATGGATGCAATTTGACTCCACACACATTCCTTAAGCACCTGTTATAGGAAAGACACTGGACTAGGCACCAGGGAAAATACAAAATAAGGATCATGTTTTCATTGCTGTCACAGAGCTTAAATCTAACAGGATAAAACAGAGACACAAATAACTCTAAGGCAAAAATAGGAAGATTAATACAAAACAGGGTACTGGATTTGGAGTCAGACAAATTGGGTTTCTCCAAACTCTGCTAACTGCATGAGTACAAAAACACTTGCCATATCTGGTCCTCAGTAACTTCGTCTGTATAATTAAGGGATTATATTAAACCAGTGAATCCACAGACCTATAGGTAGATTTCAGGGGGTCCATTATGGGGTTCACTAACCTCTAACTGAAATTTATCATTTCCTCCAATTATTTAAAAACATCATACACATAGGTTTTACCAGATGCCAGAGGGACCTATGACACAAAAAAAAGGTTAAGAACCTCTGGAATAAAAAATTTCTCAGGTTTCTTTCAGCTCAGCCTAAGTTCTGAAATGTTGGGACTAAAATACATCTGAGACCCCAACAAAGTGCTATATGACATTGGAGGAGAAAAGCTAAATTCTCACTGAAGGGATCAGGGTGCCTTTTTATGCTGGACATAAGGACAGGTAGGGCTTTGGGAAGAGGACATTCTAGGTATAGGTTAAGTGAGCAAAGTCCCAGAGGAGGTAAAGCACAGGCATTTGTGATTAAGTTTAATTAGTCTGGCTAGAGCATAAAGTGCCCAGAGCAGGAATGGGGCAAGGTTATGCTGGAAGGGCATGATGGTACCCACTTATGGAGGGCCTGGAAATACATACTTAGGAGCTTGAGTTTTACCTGGGAAATACCAACTGCCACCCCTCCCCCCCATCAGCTCATCGTATGCTCCATTGAAGCTTTAGGGAACCATTTTGATGCATTAATGTGGATTTTTTTTAAAGTGTTGAGCCTTCTAATAAAGATTTAATTCTAGCTTCTTCTCTGTTTATTATCTCCAACCGATCCTAAATATAGAATGTACATAATTGTTTGCATTTTTCTCCACCATTAGAGTATAAACTCCATAAGAGCAGGGAATGTCTTTTGCCTTTATTTGTATCTCCAGTGTTTAGCACAACACCTGAAACATTAATAGATATTTATTGAAGGCACTTAATTAATATTTGTCATCTGATCAACTGATGATCATTCTCTCTGAACTTAGCTAAATTTGTATTCATCTACAGGGCTGCTATTCAAAGCCTTTCCAACTTGGGGGAAAATGCTTGTCAACTCGTCTCCAAAATGAGGGATCAGAATCATGGTATTAATAACAGCTAACATTTATGTAGTACCTTAAGGTTTGTCAAATGTTTTGCATGTATTATCTCATTTAATCCTTCTCAACAGCCCTTTGAAGTAGTGAATCAGCCAATAAACATTTATTAAACCAGGAATTGTGCTAAGCACTGGGAATACAAAAAAAAATGAGGCAAAAGTCCCTGCCCTCAAAGGGCTCCCAATCTAATGGAAGCACAATCCGTATCCTCCACTTTATAGATGAAGAAACTGAGACTGAGAAAGGCAAAGAGATTTATCCAGCATCACATAGCTAACAAGTATCCAAAGCAGTATCTGAATCTTAGTCTTCTTGGTATCGGTACCCTAGCACCATACCATGCTGGTCTACACTACTCATTCACTAAAGAGTAGAATGTTAACAAATGAATGCATAATATCAACCCAAAGAATGATTGGCAATGATAGAATCATGTCGATTAATATAGTAAAAGCTTTGCACAAAATGCTATTCACATTCATGACTTTTGGATACTTTGAAATAGCCATAATTTAGACCATCTAAGATATTCCCTCCACCAATGAAGATTACAACCCTCACATTCTTCTCTGTGTCATTCTTTTCTGGGTTTGGCCCCAGGTCTTCTCCAGTGAATATGTCATCATGACCAATATTCAGCATGTTTCTCTATCTAGATATTCATGATTAGAAGTTTGAAAAATATTTTGGGGGGATTTTGCTCTATTTAATGTTAAGAAACCCCATGACAAGCTGTGCTACCTGGGGTAAGTCCTTTAGTTTTTACTTGGAGCCTTCATTGTCTTATCTTTAAAATGAAGGGGTTGAATTAGATCAGCACCATGAGTCCTTTGGTATATTTTATATTTTAATACTAGCTGTGGAATAGTTTTGGGATGATGACCATGAGGAGACCTCTGTATCAGGCAGATTCATCTAGTCTAGAATGGATTAGAGCAGGTATATTCTGGAAGTGGGAAGACAAACCAAAGAGACCTTGGCAGTAGTATAAACAAAATATCCTAAGGGCTTGTACAAGGATGGTAAGAGTGGAAGTGGAAAGGAGGGAACATATATGAAACATTTTAGAGTCAGAATTTACAGGATTTGGTAACTCCTTAGATTAGTAAGAGAGAGGGACAGTCAAATTCAAAGTCAGGTTTTAAATACCCATGGAAGTGGACAATTATGGTACAATTGACAGAAGGAAGAGAAGTGTGGAGGGGAAGAAAATTTTGCTTGAGTTATGTTGATTTTGAAGTCCTAGGGTAACATCCAAGTGAAATATTCTAGTTTGTTGGAATCACAGATCTGAAGAATAAGAGAAAGGTCTGGATTAAAGATTTTAGAGACATCTACACAGAGGTTATTTATTGTTGAAGCTATGGGAGAGGATGACATTGCCAAGGAAAATAGGGGAGAAAAGAAGAGGGCTATGGGGAGAGCTTTGGCAAACACTATTTAGGTTTAATTCTATCCAACACAATAACTTTTATGCATACCATTAAATATGTTCAATCAACAGCATTTCAAGTTTCTTTTAGTTAAAAACACTAAAAGGTTTGCATATACTCTGTCTGTAATTTGTTGCTCATGAAGTTAGCTCCCAACTTTAAAACATTAGGAATAATTGATAAATAAATAATAACTTATTTATCAGCATTACACTTTTATTTTCTTTTCTTCAATATTATAATAATTTAAAATTTAACTTCTATTACCTTCTCCTCCCATCCAATCTTACTTGTAGGCTGTAAGTAGCTACCTAAGGTTCATGGTACTCTTAAGGATTTTTATTCTTAAAACTATAGCTCACAAGCTCCCACCAGTGTATTTACTTTTAATAGTCATCCAGATGACATAATTATGCCAAAGCAAAGACATATGCCGAGGTAGCAAGATATGAACATTAGAAACAAAGCATATACATAAACACACTGAAAAAGAGGCATGCATATGAGTAACTCATATCTTTGGCACTGCAAAATCTGGATGCACTTGTCTCTTGTCATGGTGCCTTCATGCTGCTCTACTGGGTTCCCTGGTCAATCACCAACCCACTACACTAAAAACCATGCTTTGGAGCAGTACACATAATCTAAGAGAAATGGGCTGATATCAGGCGATGCAGTGTATCTCTTACAGTTTTTACTTCTTTGGCCATATTGGCTTGTTTCCAAGAAATATGTTATCTTTCCCTGGCTCATCCCATTTTTCATGGCTCAATATAGTGATAGGACAGAATTAAAATTGCCATATAGATGATCAGAATTTATTGGTAGGTAGTTCTGTTTAACATAAAAACTGTAATAGACCATAGGACATACATACAAATGGGTAAATAGCTTTTATAAAGGTCAAGACACATTTACCAAAGAAGCAGTAGGGGTGGTGATCATCCTCATACCTTCAGACCTGGAAGTAATTTAATACTTTAAAAGTTTCCTTAGAAAAGTAGTTGGTTTTTAATAGAAATTTTGTGGAGTAGAATATAATTTTACAACTATTTTTTTGCTTTTCTTTTATGTTTAGCATTCCTAAAAAGAGAGCAAAAAAAAAAAAGAAAGAAAAAAGATTTACAGAATAAAACTCTTTGAACAGTAGCTGAACGTGTATTTCTGACAAACCTTCAGGGTGTTTACTCTTCTAACTTTACAAAATTTGAGCTGTCATTTTAAATGATGTAATTCCATTTCGGATAGATCAATTCTTTTCTCATGGTGGGTAGCTCTTTCAGATCATAACTTTTCCACTGACTTTGTAGACAGTCTTTGAGAGCTGCTGCGGCTTAAAATTTTGCCAGTATATGGCCAATCTGGTTTCAAATGTCTTTCCAATTTTTGAATTTCACCTTCCTCATCCCGTTTGCCTCTTAAAAGTTAGATGTCTAAAAAGACAGCTCAAGTACCACCCCCTGCATGAATTCTTTCCTGGACTCCTCAGCTATTGGTGCCCTGAAGCACCATGACCAATACACACACACACACACACACACACACACACACACCACTTTGTATGTATTTTGGTTCCTTTTCCTCTTTCTTTGAAGAATTCTTTCTTGATGGAACTGGAGATATTTGGCCTGAGTAAGAGAAGGTTAGGAGGAAAGGGGTAGAGATTCCAGCTGTCTTCAAGTACTGGAAAAACCATCATGTGGAAGAATGCAAAAGGGTAGATTTCAGATTTCTTTGAGGGGAAGGTTGGGGGGTGAAATTCTTTTGTGATAATTAAGATGATCTAAACATAAGATGGTAAGCAATGGGTTTCCCTTCACTTGAGGTCTTTAGGGAAAGGTTGGATACCCGCTTTGTAGTGATATTATAGATAAGATTCTTGGTCAAGTGTAGATTGAACTAGCTGGTCTTAGAAGTGACCCAACTCTAAAATCCTTTTAATCTGTGATAATCCTCCTGCTTACACATGGGAGTATAAAATTCAGTTAAATTCTTAATGACAAATCAGCCTAAGTCTGCAAATTGAGGGCATGTATTTTGATATCTTTAAGAATTCTCAGAATCTGATCTATTAGACTTATTTTGGACCATGGGATTATTCTTCTTAGCCAGGGTTCTCTCTCAAGTTCCTCTATATTCTTCCCTTGTGCCTAACTTTCCTAACTTTTTAAAAATGTATTTAATCCATGACATACTTCCCTGTATAACCTCTACAGTGGAAAGTATGACATCAAATTGAATTTATACATACATGTATGTGACCATTATCAGCTCTCTGAGGGAGGATACTATGTCTTTTCTAAAATTTGTTTCTGTCCAAGCACCTAGCAGAAGCACACAGTATGTATTTAGTGGATTTTTGTTAAAATTGAACTTGGATATAAACCTGTAAAATGAATTATTGATGTTTTATTTTCCCTTTTTGTGTGTTTGTTCCCACCCCACCCCTTTGGAGTGAAGGCACTTAACAACTGGCTGTACATTTGCCAGCATCCCAGCCTGTGTTTGATGATAATTTGAATTAACCCATCAATTATTTGAGGTTTCACTTGTGTGCAAAGAATGATCACTAATAGAACCCTAGTCATTCAAGTATCATTGACAGATACAGGTAGGAGACATAGAAGATAAAGTGCTGGATTCAGGAAGGACAAGTAGGTTCAAATTCTGTCTCCTACATTTCTTAGCTGTATGACCTTGGGTAAATCTCTTAAACTCTCTAATTCTCGTCTGTAAAGCGGAGACAATAGAACCTACTTCCCAGGGTGTTTGTAAGGATAGACAGAGATTTTATATATAAAGTGCTTTGCAAACCTTAAAGCATTATAGAATTATCTCAATATTGTTCAAATAAACCATTCAAATAATGACACTGACACCAGCCCACCCTAACGTGTTCTCTGGTTATCCTTGATAGATTATTCAGTAGCTAAAAGATGAAATATCCTACTGAGTTGAAGGGGAGGAAGATCAAATATCAAAACCAACAAACATTTATTAAATGTTTTCTATATGCAAGATATGCAGACATTGGAGTTATACAAAAAAGGAGACATCTGCTCAGAAAGAACTTACTTTCCATCATCAGTTTTCCTAAGGTCATAGATTTAGAACTCTAAAGGGTCAGAAAAAAAGCTCATCTATTCCAACCTCTCTATGTTTAATAGATGAGGAAACAGAAGGCCCAAGAGATTAAGTGAGTAACCAATAGCAAATGGCAGGATCAGGCTTTCAAGCCTGGACCCCTGACTCTAAATCCATTCCTCTCTCCATGACACCATTGATGCCTCCCAAATTATTATAATTTTTAGCATTAGCATTATGGAAATTTTAACACCCTCCAATAGCTTATCATGCAGATTACTGGGGCTCAGGCTGAGTAAAACAAGAAAATGGGACCTAACTCTTGTGTCTTTGAATTTCAGGAATAGTGGCTGTTCTGTTTTGTGGTGTTACACAGGCCCATTATACCTACAACAATCTGTCGTCAGATTCCAAAATGAGAACAAAACAGGTAAAGGAAAAGATTATGACTGTTTTTGCCTCTTTTCTTGGTGTGAGGATTGTATAGTGATTCTGTCAGTAGACCTTGAAGGAATTTCATTAGAGGGAAGAAAGCTTAAGCCTTCATTATGGGTAGAATATTTATAGAGATCGTTCCTATCCTTTCCCATCCTCCTTTCCCCAGATACCCCTGGCCAGGAAAACCATTAGCAATTCTCTTGGTAAGCAAAAAAAATAGTTATAATAGTCTCTCCCCCCTGAGAGACCTCAAATGTAGAATGTCAGTCTTAAAGATGAAAGGCACAGACTTGCTAATAATTCAGAGTCACTTACATCTAAAAGCATATAAAGCATATGAGACTGGATAGTTATAAGAAAGAAAAAGAAGAAAATAGGGGAGACTATTGGGTTTTTAAGGGTTTGTTTTTGCTTTTGCCTCATTGGACATGCAAGTCCATATAATACTGATGACCTGTCAGTGGTCACAAAAGACAGAATGTAGTTTTCATGTACAGACAGCCTTATCTATTAGGTATTTCTTCCTTCTGTGATATAGAGTTCCTTGACAGCAGACACAATATCATACCAAAACTTACTATAAAGAAGGATGTCTCCCAAGCCACAGACCAGGATTTGCCAGGGGATCACAAAGGTTCACTTGTGGCATTATGGGAAATGCACTGGTTTTGAAGTCAAAAGAGTTGGAGTCAAATACTTTACTAGTGTGAATACTAATACTATATAATATACTATATAAATACTAAAAAATACTTTACTATGCAAATAACAAACTCTCTGGGCCTCAATTTCCCCGTCTCTACAATTAGGGATTGGACTAAGTAACCTTTTTTTTTTTTTTGTAAGCAATCGAGGTTAAGTAACTTGCTCAAGGTTACATGGCCAGTTATTTCTGGCTGAGTATCTGAGCCCGGATTTGATCCAGGTCATCCCAACACTGGAGCCGGTGCTCTTACTCGCTGAGCCACCTGGCCGCCCCTAGACTAAGTAACCTTTAAGGACTACCCCAGTTCTAAATCTATGATGCAGTAAAATGTTCAAGCTGGTTACTTATCATCACACCCCTCAATTCAAGGGCAGCAGAGAGAGGAGCTCAGATGGCAGTGTGGTACCCTTCCCATTTTGCATTACCTGACTTTCCTCTCTCAAGGACACCCTGGGGATATCATGTCTTCAATCAAATGAAAAGTAGCAACTCTTCATGAAGTCCGAGGGCCTGTGGCAAATACCCTCTGGCTTCTGGTTTCATATACTCCATGGGGGGACAATACATGCTAGCCGAGAATAAAAATTTGTAATAAGGTCCTTGCACTCATGGGAGCCTGTAATAAGATTACACTACTTGTGTTAATTTTCCTAAGACTCTGAAAAGCAAATGTCCTTTTCTAACATTGTTGAATTCTTTGAGAGTTTGCGTTCTGGAAAGTTCAGACCCTGTTTAGTGACTTGTACTTCTAAGTCTTGCTAGGTAGACTTATGCTGAACTTCAAAGGCAACTCGTCTCAGGGCCAGACAGCGGCCCTGCACCTTGGGGAGGCACAACTGATATCAGTGCCCCCCAACCTTCTGTTCTCCTACCTCTCTGAATAGTTTGACAGAAGATATTTGTCCAGCTGCCAGCTTTCACTTTTATAGAATTCTCCCTTAAGAGAGAAATTTTCTAATTTCATTTTCTAATATCATTTACAGCTCTGGTTTCCTTCCTTCCTTCCTTCCTTCCTTCCTTCCTTCCTTCCTTCCTTCCTTCCTTCCTTCCTTCCTTCCTTCCTTTCTTCCTTCCTTCCTTCCTTCACCTTATTTCCTCCTTTTCTCTCTTCTTATTCCCTTCCTTTCTCCCTCTCCTCTTTCTCACTTCCTTTCCCTTTCCTCATTCCTTCCTCCCTACCCTTTGTCCCTCCCTCCCTTACTCTTTCCTTCCTTCTACTTTATTTCTTCCTTTTTTTGCTCTTCCTACATTTTCTACCTTTCCTTCTCTCCTTCCTTCCTCCTTTTCTTCTTTCTTTCCCCCTCCCTTCTACCCTTCCTCCATCCATCCCTTCTTTGTTTTTTTTCCTCTATGTCTCAATTATAAGTCTCTCCTTTCCTTTCTAGCTCTCTTTCTCTTTATATTATTACATAAATAGGTGTTCCCTGGTGTAACACCTAGTACCTAGCCTTTGGTATAAACAGTTTTCATTTAGTCAAACTTTCAACAAGAGTTATTAAATGCTCCTAACCTAATGCTAGGAGCAGTTAGGTGACACAGTAGATAGAGTGCTGGGTCTGGAGTCAGGCAGATTTGAGTTCAAATCCAGCCTCAGATACTTACTAGCTGTGTGATCCTGGGCAAGTCACTTAACCCTATTTGACTCAGTTTCTTCATCTGTAAAGTGATCTAGAAAGGGGAATGACAAACCACTCTAGTATCTCTGCCAAGAGAACCCCAAATAGAGTCTAAACAAACACAACATGATGCTATGAAACGCACAAAGATAAATACATAATCCTTGCCCTCAAAGATTCTATACAAATAAGATCATTGCTGTCCATGTACAAATTCTGGGGAATCTAGCATTTGGTTTTAAATAAGAGTGGATGATCATTAAAATTCTAATATGAAAACTGTGTCATCAAAGTAATATACACTAATAATAATGGTTTCATTTCATTCAGACACATTATATTAATTTCCTTTTGATAAATGTCATGCATAAGACATATGCCTAATGTAATTCTTAGATAGTGGTAGAAAGATCCAGAATAGCCTAGTTTCTTGCATCATCTTTCCTGGCATAAAAATGTTCACCTTGCTGATTTGCACTGCACTTTTTGCATTACAGCTTTCAGCATTACTCTTTAATTCTTAATTTAAAAAAGGCATGTAATATCTCAGGCATCAGTTCTGATATTATAGTCTAATCTGGCCAACAATGGCCAGTTTCCCTGACTTCCAAGAAATTAGATCAAAGATACCTCTTAAAAACTTAGAATTGGCTTGTTTTACCCTAATTATACTTCATTTGCCAAGATTTCTCTCACTTTTCTGCTTCCTTTGATTCAAAGTACCTTTAAAAATATGGTATTAGAATGCCTGAATTTGTGAATGATTGCAAAGTGTTTAAATTTCTTCTTAGCTAAGCTAGAGATTTTTTTTTTTCAGTGAAACTCATTAAATTGTATAAAGGACATTTAGTAGTTCAGCTAATAAGTGTTCTCTTTTAAATGCTAATGGGACTAGCACTCACACATCAAGGCAAGAACACATTGTACTTTGTCCTCAGAAAGAATTATTATCTCTCACACCTTTCATCAAGAATTCTTCTTCTAAAACCAACTTGTGTCATGGTGGGGACCGTGGATGACCATGATTTTTTTGTGGAATTTTTTTCTTTTATCATGTATCCAGAGTTAAAGTGTGCTTTCTCAAACAAGTTTGTGTTACAATTTAATCGCACATCTGTAACGTTTTGCCATCATAGCACGTCATTGCCTTAATAGTCTTTGCTAAGTGAATCATCTAGAGGTGGACTAGTCCTGGAAATTGTTCTTGTTGTTGTGTAGTCATTTTTCAGTAGTCTGACTCTTTGTGACCCCCTTTGGAGCTTTCTTGGCAAAGATACTAGAATGGTTTGCCATTCCCTTCTCCAGCTCATTGTACAGACGAGGAACCTGAGGCAAACAGGGTTAAGTGACTTGCCCAGGGTCACACAGCTAATAAGTGTCTGAGGCTGGATTGGAAGGAAGATGAGTCTTCCTAACTCCAGACTCAGCACTCTATCCACTGTGCCACCTAACTGCCCATGTGCTAGAAATTAAATGATGCCTGCATCAAAATGGGCACAGGCTGAACCGAGAAGTGTGGAATGGTGGACGCAAGCCAGGAGAGAATCTGTCGTAGCAGTTTCCTATTTATTGATCAGAGGGCAGGGTTTATATAATGAATGCAAAGCAATTATCTCTTAGGAATACATGCAAAAATGTTTACTGTCCTTGTACATTTAGCATATCTGCATGTTTTTATGTCCTTGTTGACTTACGTAATTCCGTATATTTTATTATCCTTGCATGCATCTAAGTCTGGGTCACAGCTCAGTTATCGAGTTGTAAACTCCTGCAAGTCAGGAAAAGATGGTGAGCCAATCTTAAGACATAATATGGCCTTCACGGGGAACTGGCTTGGGAGAAATACTGAACCAGAGTCTTCGCATGTATGGACCAGGTCAGAGACTGGCCCTCGACAATTAAACAATTCAAGTTCACAGTTTACTAAGTGGACTCTATGTGTAGGACATTGTACCGAGTGTAAGGAAAATATGTGATTTAGGAGTGATCATGTCTTTCCCCTTCTTCTTCCTCCCCCCCTCCCCCCGCAAACGTCAGTGGCTTCCTATTCCCTACCATCCTACCATTAGGTTAAATGCCTAACATTCAACCCTTCACACTCTGCCTCCAGCCATACTTCCCAGGCTCATTTCACATTACTTCCACTTACCCATTCTGTGGCCTAGCCAGACTGACCTTCTTGCTATCCCATGCATTGAGCATCTCCATCCCATCTCCCACTTCCCTGCCTTTGTACGAGCTGTCCCCTATACTTGGAGTGCCTTCCCTACTGCCTATGACTACCCCCTCATATGCACTTCTTCTTGTCACTGGCTCACTTCAAAAGCACACCATGATGGCTTTTCTTTCCAAAACCAGAACCACCATTATTAATTTACATGCATCATCATGTAAGTATATGGTTTTCTTTTCTGAATATTTACTGGCATCATAACCTGAATGGGACCTTGAGAGGCCATCTGATTCAGCCCCCAATGTCATGACAACAGGATAGATGATGGCCTTTATGGTCTTAAGGATCCCTAAGGATAAAGCCTCCATAACCTCATTTAATAGCCCTTCATTGTGTTTTATCACCCCATTTAATGGGCTTGGGTATATGGATCTTCGTCTCCATGAAGGCATTGTTGTATGGCAAATAGAAATTATCTAGTTGGGTACGGTAGATAGAACTCTGAATTTGGATTTCAGATCCTGCCTCTGGTGCTTGTCAGCTGTGTGACCATGGAAAAGTCACCTCACTCCTTCTGAGCCTCATTTTCCTCACTGATAAAATGGGGACAATAATATCTATGATTCTTTCCTTACAGGATTGATGTAAAAATAAAGTGAGATGATGTATCTAAAACATTTAACCATATATAAATTTCGTGAATGTTATGGTTTCAATTTTTCCATTCTCTTTAATTAAATTGTATTGAAACAGCTTAGACCATAAATCTGTGTGTGTGTGTGTGCGCATGCTCATGCATGCGTGTGTGTGTGGTAAAAGGGGTCAAAATGAAGCATGCTATTTCCTCATGGATCTCAAAAAACACAGCAAATGACTACAGTAAAACATTGGGTATTAATGCTATTCCTCTGGAAAAGAGACAGAATTGCTTCTGGAAATATTGCACACAAAATAAAAAGCCCATCAATGATGGCATGAAGCAGAGTGGCAACTTGGACCAAAGCTCCTAGCAGAGAAGTTCAATAAATGAAAGTAACAGTTCAGTTTTAAGAAAGTGACTTTAATGCAATTTTCCTGGGCTGCATTATGAAATAATAATAATATATTTTTTTAAAAGCTTCTGATTGGAGTCAGCACGACTGATCTATTCTTGTGCATGAGGAGAATATCCATCATACTCTAACTGCAGTCGCCCTAAGCAACCAGGTTAACAAAGCGATTTCTGAGACATTTCTTTTGTGGCTGCAAGCTGTGATAAAATACAGCTATTCTTTAAAAAGTTTGGAGTTCTTTCATTATGAAAAAAATAGATTTCCCCCCATTTACAGAGAGCTTTGGGTATATTCAAGTGAAACTGTAAAGGTTAGACCAGTGTGGCATTAATATCTGATCCAAACTAAAGGAATTCTTCATCTCTCTAGAAAGGCTATCTGATCCTCCTTAGCTTTTGTCAGGGATTGAATTGGATTAGCTCTCTGGTACATTAGGGATCTGCTACTTGGGGTCCAAGTCAAAAGACTGTATTATAAGTAAGACTATATTATAATGACTTCCCATCATGCCCCAAGATCTGTCACGCCCTGGCTGACTTTTATTGTTACCACTAAATCAAGAGGGCAAAGCATGAAGATAACCATTTGCTGAAATATGTTCTTGATTTCCCAGCAGTTTGAAAAGACCTAGGAGTGGGAGAGAAAAAAGAAAGCAGATTGGTGGATGCACTAGGGGGTCCGTAAATGAAACTTCATTGCTTCCAGTTTCATGTAATAGATGAACTCAAAGATCCCTTCCAGGATTCTATAACTGATCATGGCATAATGAGTCTGAAATTTAGCTAATTCTTGGGCTCTCTCCCTAGCACTACCATAGTACAAGAAGGAAGTCATTTAAATATTCTCATCTATGAATTTTTAAACCCTAAAAGTGAAATTCACTTATTCAAGTACTAATGTACTTTTTAAGATAGAATTATTACATTTGCCAGACAATGTGCTAAGCACTGGGACTACAAATAAAAGTATTTTAAATAGTCCTTTGCCCTCAGGGATCTTAAAAGGAGATTTAGATTTAGTTAGAGTCAAAAAGATCTGAGTTCAAACCCTACCTCTGACAATTAGCTAATGGTATCAAACTGGGCAAGACAATTAACCTCTTGAAGCCTCAGTTTCCTTATCTGTAAAATGAGAAGACTGGTTACATAGTCTCTATGGTCCTTTCCAGCTCTGAATCTCTGATCCTACAAAAGAGATGAGTGCTGAATAAAATTTGAGAGTCTTCTGCATAGAGGTAAATGGTTGCGTCTATAGGAGCTGATATGATAAAATCTAAAGAAAGTTGAATTGGGACTGCTGAAGTTACCACTTATTTTTGAGTTCATGAAATATTAAACAAAGAAATTCAGTTACAGTCTGACATGTACCATATATTTTAGGAGACAAATTTCAAAGAGTTTCCAGAAAAGTCAGTTAGAATCCTATAGACTAGTCCTATAGAGGCAATCAATCTTAAATCAATCTCAAAACTAGAAGCTCTCAAGAATGAAATTCTGATGGTAGAATTCTAAAGATTAAGAGAAGATCACTCTGTCTAAAGAGACCAATGGGCATGCACGAGGAAATAATAAACCAACTTAGATTTTTTAAGAAAAATATTTGTAGAAAATAGAAGGCAAGGACAGGCAAATGAGATCAATGAAAAGGAGTTTCATGATACCATAAGAATCATCGGAAGAGCACTATAGAAAGCGCCAAGACTGGAAATGGGTGTTAGGGCATCACAAGGGGTGTGTTGTGGATATGCTGGAGAAGGACAGAAGATCAAAGAAAGCAAAAAATCTTAGGGTAAATAAGATGTCGATAATGAAAAAAGGCTGAAAAAAAAGAGCAGCTTTCCTTTTACTTGAGTTTTCTCTATCAGACAGAATGATCTTTGATCTGGGGAGGGTAAAACAAAAATGATAAGCAAACAGTGGAAACCCACAATAAATGAGGAGGTCGTAAGAGAACACTTACTTACCTTTTTTGAACTCAATTCAACAGGCCAAGGTGAACTAAATCTCAGAGTGCTGAATGAGCAGATAAGGCATTATGGCTGATTCAATGATAGTCATCTTTGAAAAACAGTAGAAAATAAAAGAGGTGTCACTGATTATTCAAGAAAGGGAAGAGGGTAAAGATTTCAAAGGATAGCAGTGATCTTAACTTCAATTCCTGTCCAAATTTAAGAATGTATGTCTGAAAGGATGGTTTGTAACCCTTTAGAAAAAGAACTTGTGGACACTGAGCCGACCTCTCTTCTTCAAGAACAACTCATACTAGACTCAAACCAAATTCATTTCTGGAGGGTAATTAGACAAGTAACTCAGAGAACCACTATGTACCAACTAGATACTTGAATTCCAGCAAAACGTTTCTGAACAAGGTTCTCATATTATCCATGAATTAAGATGGGCTAAATTATATTACAATTAGGTAGACTCAGAACAAGCTGCATGAAGAAGAGCCATTCATTAATTTATGTCAATCTGGAAGGAGATCTCAAGGGTCCAGCTCACCTCAATTATCTGCCATTGGCCCCATACTATTTCTATCAATGACCTGGATAAGATCATAGATCATATTCTTAACCAGTTTTCACATGTCACAAATAGCCATCACATTGAATGGCAAAATAAAGATCCAAAAAAAAGATCTTAATAAGCTGAAGCAATGGGCCTGGATCTAAGATATTATTTTTCAGATAAGTGGAAAGTCCTCCACTCAGACACAAAATAATCAACTCTCTAATTACAAAATGGTGGTAGATAGTTTTTAAAAAATCTGGAGATTAGAGTGGACTCCCATCAATCCAATCCTCATGGAGAAGGCAGTGTGATATGGGAATCAAACAAGTCAATGTTATCTAAGATGCATTAATAATGGTGCTATATCCAGAGCTTTCATATTGTCAAACTTTGGTTCCTTTTTATGGTATGGAAATGACCCCTTGTTTCTGAAGTCCATACCAACAGAATTCAAGTTCTGATAGTATTGAACCAACCTGGAAAGAGTATGATTTTTGTCCTATTGATAATCTGCTCTGTCTGTTCAAGGAATGGCTCTAATAACTGACTGATTAGTCTTTGAAAGGGGAGATTCTTGTCCAGTGAATCCATAGGCTATTAGAAGGGTAAAATTACATCCATACTGATAGCTTTACTTGAAATCCAGAGAAATAAAAAGGCTATAGCTAAATGGAAGGATGGACCAGTGATTCTCCCCTAAAAGGTGAATAAAGGAATTGGTTTCATCCTGTAGCCAAGGGCAACCACAAACATCATTTAATGGGACACTTGATGATGTCACTTGACAGTGGTCATGATGAGCTACAGCTCATGCAATAACATCTGTAGCAGAGGATAAAGTAGCAGAATTAGATCACAAATCTCAAATCCTCCAGAACAAATGACAACAACAGTGATGGTGACAATGATTATAGCTGGCATTTCTATAGGATTTTAGGGTTTGAAAAATACCTTATCCTAATTATCTCTTTGGTCTATATACTTTGATAATGTCATCTTATAAGTGTATGCCTTAACTTTTGGTGACTTCAGTGTAAATAGAAGCACAGGGAAGAATGGTAAACAATGTTTTAGAAGATGGTAGTTTAGGATTTAAATATGAATGAAACCAAAGAGTTACAAGTCACTTGAAGCATCATGTTTATGTATCATGAATACTTTCTTCAACAAAAGAATTGGAAAGTGCTGGTCATGACTAGTGCCAAACAACATCACAAAAATGTGAAATCATCTATGTCTGGTTATTGAATCTAGTGGTTACTGAATCATTGATCATAGGTAAAAATTAACATTAAATTGAAAGACAGAATAAAGAAAAGAAACACTTCTTGAAACTCTAACAGTTCTAACATGATCTACTTAATCTTAGGGTTGACTTTGAAGAATAGGAATATCATCATTCATTTGAGCAATTTAACTAGTGTGAAATATTTGCTGCAAGAAGACCAAAAGAATCACCAAACTATCTTAACCAACAAAAATCCTCTCCTGGACAAGTAGAACGCCATAAAATTTAAATTGGATTAGACTAACAATACACATAAGAAAAAACCCAAGTGGATTAAGAATGCAGATTATCCAGATTATGACATGCAGTTGGACAGGTTATATCCATTGCATATTGTAGTCCATTAGCATATGTTTCTTGGACAGACGCTGCAGATACCATAGCTGGGACCAAAACAGAAGAAAACAGGGTGGATTGCACTTGGGAAAGTAGAATTCTTTCAATAATCTGAAGCTCGTCCTTGATGTTAAAGCTTACATTTTAACATAAATATTTTCCTAGTTATGTTATATGATTATGACTAATGAAATACCATAATTTAGTTGCAGTTGATCCACAGGAAAATGAGGAGATATTTGGTATATAAGTAGGCTGTACAATTTTGCATATGTTCTTGCATTCAAGAAATGGTATAAAATATATTATTAATAAGGTAACTAGAAAACAAAATTGCAGTGACAGCAAGAGATGACTTCCAGCTCTGCCTTCTGATCCTATAAACTTCTATGAGCTCTTTTAAGTCTAACATGCTTGCCAGTGGGTAATTATATGTAAACATGATAACCATGTTTACAGTAAGTGCATTGTCTTTCTAGAATGTATATCCAAGATGCGATGGAGAGTCCACTAAAACTTATTCAACTTGCCAAGCATTTCCTATTTCTGATGATTTATGTGGGGACAAATTATCCTGCTAGAAGGAACCTATAAAATATCTCTAGGGACTCTCAATTGCTGGACAAGAAATGGAAGGATCTGAGGACACAGATAGTGTTTTCTTTTTCCCTACTTAAAGGGAGAAAGTATGGAAGTAAAAAAAAGAAGGATGTGGGAAGTAAATAGAAATGTAGATGTGAAAAATGAGATTTGTTCCTGGGTTAAAGTCCTGATATGAATGGCTTCTAGCTAGGGAAAGAGGAAATCTCATGAGATTTTAGTGTCTCTCCTGAGCTCAATCATTAGCTCCTACCCATTAGCCATTTTAAACTATGTATCTTAAACACTTGTTCAAAACAGAACTCATCTGTTCTCCCAAACCCAGTCCTCTTCCAAACTTCATTATTTCTTTTGAAAGCACCACCATCCTTCCAATCATCCAAATTTGCACCCTTGGTATTAACTAACCGAGTCTTTGCTCTCATCCCACGTATTGAATCAGTTGCCACATCTTGTTTCTACTTCCACATCTCTAGCATCTGCCCATTCTCTCCACTCACACAGGAAATACACTAATTCAGGCCCTCATCACCTCTTGTTTGCTTTATTACAATGGCTTCATCATTGGTCTCCCTGACTCATACTCACCCTACTCAATAAATTCCAGGGCAAAATATAAAATTTCCTATCATTTAAAGCTTTTCATAACCTAGCCCCTAATTTTCTATCTTTATTACATATTACTCCCCTTTATTTACACTATGCTCCAGGTAAATGGGTCTTATTCCCCATTCAAGACACTACATGCCCCATCCTCATACCTTTCCATTGCCTATTCTTCATACCTGGAATGCTGTCTTCCCTTACCTCTCACTCTTAGAATCCCTGGCTTTCTTCAAGATTTAAGACAAATGCTGCCTTCTCTATGAAGCCTTTCTTGATCCCTGTGCCCTACTTCCCCTAACAGCTAGTGCCTCCCCCAGCCTGAATTAGCTTCTAACTATTTTGTGTATACTTACATGTTCTCTTTACTTGTTGCCTTCCCTACCTAGATTTAAAGTCCTTGAGGGCAAGGACTGATTCCCTAGAACCTAGAATAAAACCTGACATAGTCAATATTTAACATATAGTTATTGATTAATTGAACTGTGGTCTTATAGATACAAGACCTCTAAGCATCATCAGTTCCAATGACAACCTACCCCTGCCTCCTCATCATGCATTTTTCTTGTCCTTGTGTTATAAAAGTCCTGCTGGTGACCTTCCATTAGGAACCTAAATATTTTGGGAAGACTATTGTAACATGCAAGCCATTCATCCATTATCTCACTGGCTTGTTATATGTATGTGACCAATACATTTAATTTTCAAGTCATTCATGCCCAAGTTACCACTGAGAACATGCTCTATCTAGCTAATTTCAACACATCATGAAGCTCCCTTTAGTTATAATGCAATGTTTATTCTTTTAATAGTGTTTTATATCTATATAAGGTCTTAGTGGACTAAAATTCTATAGGGAAAGCCAGTCCAGGAAGGATGGGAAGTACCTAAGAATGAAATGTTGAAGATACAAATAGAAACAACCTTATGGCAGTTGTATAGCAGACAGGACAATGAAATTGGTGGGAGAAAAATCTTGGTTCAAATCCCAACTCACGTAATTTACTAGCTGTATGACCCTAGGCGAGTCACTCAACTGTAGCTATACTACAGCTTCATCTCTAAAATGCAAGGTTGCACTGAATGAGTTCTGAAATCCCTTCCAGTTCCAAATTTATGATCCTATAAGAAAGAGAAAAGGGAAGATTTTTTAAGAGACTGGTGTGGATGCAGAGAATTTTCATCAACCAACTGGTTGTTGGTTTTTTTTTTAACACATTCATGGAAGATGGAAACAAGTGTGGGTTGTTGTTTGTTGTTCCAGTCATGGACTACTCTATCCTCTTTGGGATTTTCTTGGCAGAGATACTGGAGAGGTTTGCCATTTCCTTCTCAAACTCATTTTACAGACGAGGAAACTAAGACAAACAGGGTTAAGTGACTTGTCTAGCATCACACAATTATTAAGTGTCTGAGGCCAAATTTGAACTTACAAAGAGGAGTCCTCCTGAATCTAGGTCTGGCACTCTAGCCACTGTACTACCTAGCTGCCCCCCCGAGCAGACAACAGAGGACAATACAAGACCAGTGATGGGCATACTAGAGCTTAGAATGGACAGCGAGTCAGTAGGCATTATAAAGAACCTGCTACATGCTAAGCTACATTGTGCTAAACTATTTTGGGTTGAGCTACATTGTGCTAAACTCTGGGGTTTTTAAGGAAGACAAAAGACAGTCGCTGCTCTCAAGGAGCTCATAACGAAAGCTGGAAAAGAAAGCTGAGGATAACACAAAGGAATTGTCTAGGTTTTTTAAGCTACCTTGGGGAAAGTAGTGGTAGGAGTCCTGTACACAGGACAAAACAACATGATTCATTGGAAATGTGAAGTCACAAGACTTCATGCCACCTGTCTTTGTGACCTTGGGTAAATCACTAAACGACTCCATCTCTGGCTCTATGTTTCCTCATTTGTACAATGAGGGTGTTGAGCTAGTTGGGCTCTCGGGGTCTGCCAGAGTTCTGAATCCGTGATTGTATGAACTTAAGACAGACAGAAGGCAAAGATTTTTAGTTCCATTTTGCCTCTATTTTTTATGTCAAGGAGAATGATATATGGTCTATGGGGGGGGTGAATAATAAGCATTCAGTTATGCTCAAGTTTATTCAAGTTGGGACATAAAATGAAAGCACCTCACTGTTGTTGATGTTACCTAGTCCAGTTAAACTATATCCTCAGATACTGAAGGAAAGGTCAGATGCACCAACTGAACCAACATCAATGATCTTTGCAGGATCACAGAGAACTGGGTGAGGTACTGAAGAACTGAGAAAGGACAGACATTTTCCACAAAAGGAAAATATTTGAGGTTGTAAAATAGAAGTCAGTGAGATTGGCTATAATTCCTGGCAAAAATGAGACTGCATTATTAAAGAAATGGTGAATGGACACTTAGTCAAGAAGCAGTGACCACAAAGAACCAGCTTTGCTTCATCAAGAACTGATCTTGCCAGACTAACCTCATTTCCCTTTGGGACATAGTCACTATGCAGACGCACACACACACACACACACATGCACACACACACATATGTATGTATATATGTAATATTGTAGATATAGGCTAGTATACTTAAATTTTAACAAAGCATTAAATGAAGACTCTCATGCCATTTATTTGCCTTCTAATTGTTCTTCCTCCCAAGTTTTTCTCTTCTCTGATCAGTCCTCCACCCATCTGCCAAAATGATTTTTCCTAAAGCACAGGGCTAACTGTGTTACTCCTGAATGCAATGGTTCCCTATTACCAGTGAGGTCAAATACAAATTATTGATTGTCACTTAAAGTTCTTCCCTTCCTAGCTCCAATTTCTCTTTCCATTGTTTTTACATTTTAGTCACCTTCACATGCTCTATGGTCCAGTCAAACTGTCCTTGCTATTTCTCACTTATATCTCATTTCTCGTTTCTGTCTTTCATCAAATGGAATTCTCTCTCTCCCAACCTCCACCTCTTTTAAATTCCTAGTTTCCTCCAAAACTTGGCTTCTAGATCTGGCCCTTCTCAATCCTCTCAGATGCTAGTACTTCCTTGCTCCTTACTCATATTTATTTGGATGTGTTTTCCACAAAGTCACCGATGTCTCCCCTGACAGAATTTTAGGCCCTTGAGGCAGAAACAATTTCATTTTGGCCTTTGCATCCCCAGCACCTAGCATATCATTTGGCACATAGTAAGGGATTAATAAATGCTAATTGATTGATTATTGATTGATAATTTGGACCAGGTCACAGATAAGGTGTCCCAAATCTACAGATGACACAAAGTGGAGAGAAAGAGCTAACATGCTAACTGTCAGAGTCAGGTTTCCAAAGATTATTATAGGTTAAAACGTTGGGCCAAATGAAATTTCATAGGGCTGAATACATTTGGCTACAAAAAATCAATATCATGAACACAATATAGGTGAGGCATGAATGGATAGTGCTTTGTCTTTAAAGGATGGAGGCTTTTAGCAGATCTCCAGCTCTATATAAATCAACAGTGTGATATGGTAGCCAAGGAAACCAAAGTGATTATGGAATACGTTGAGGCAAAATTTCAGAAGTAAAGAAGTGATAGCCCCATTGCACTCTGCCATAGTCAGGCTACAGCTGGAGCTCAGTTCCATGTGCCCCATTTTGAGGAGGACATTGATGAGATGACCAGAGGAAACTCAACAAGGTGGTGTAGGGCCTCAGGCTCATTCCATATTAGGTTTTTAGTTGTAAAACAGAACTCTCAGGGGTATGTGACAACTGCCTTCAAGTATATGAAGGCTTGTTATTTAAAAGAGGAGTTAAAAATGGTCCTGTATGGTCTCACAGGGTAAAACCAAGGGCAATAATGGGAGTTGCAAAGAAACAAATCTGGGCTTGATATATGAAAAAAAACTTCCCAGAAATCACAGCACCCATGAGTAGAATGGCTGCTTCAGAAGGTGGTAGGTGTCATATAATAAATGCCATATAAATGTTAGCTATGATCATTTCCATCATCACTATTATCATTATTTCCTCATCATCAAGCAAAGTCTGGATGACCCATTATTGGTCCTGTGGTAGAGGAAATTCTGTTTTAGGGATAGATCTAGACCAATGCAGTTAAATGCAAATTGAAATGGGGCACCAAATCATACATAAGAATTCCTGCAGGCTGGATAGTGAATTAGAAAATTACCTATTATCATTACATTCTGTTGTGTTTTTATTTATTTTGTTAATCATTTGATTAATATTAACTTTGTTAATAAATACTTCCCAATTACATTTTAATCTGGTTCAGTATCTACTTACAAGTGTTATGGGCTACACCGTAGCCTATAGACTACATATATTTGACATCTCTGGCTCCCTTCTTACTCTAAAATTCCTAAGAATCAGTAAAATGTTGGTCTTTAGAATAAGGGATTTATTTCAGAGAGAGAATCTGCTTCATTGAAAATACCTCATGGTTCCTCAAATTTATAATTTATACAAGTCTCCTCTTCCTTTTCCATCATCAGCAGGCATTTATTAAGAACTTACCATATATTAAGTGTTACACTGAGTGCTCTGGATAAAATAAAAAAACAGAAACAAGCTCTTAACTAAAATAATTCACATTCATACATAGATATAACTATCTACCTGTCTGATGTGTCCAGGGTATATTTACTAATGGACTTCCTCAAGGGGCTACCCATCCAACTGCTTGTCATCATACCAATGCATAGTCATATTCAGAGACTTCAAGAAAGAAGCACAAAACCTCACACTAAATTGATCTAATTGCTGGGTTTATTACAGTACACAATTTAGTGGACATATGAGCTCTTACAGAAAAGGTAAAAGACATGTATTATTTCAAATGCACTGCTCTCTCTGGGTTCCTGTTTTGTTTTGGCATAGAGAAGCAAGATCACATATAAATGTAGCTGAATGCCAGGAAACTAGCTTGGTCTGAGCAGCAACTTGGTTCTGGATAGTCCACCAATATTAGGAAGCTGTAGGATTTTATGTCAAGCTTTTTTTTTTTTTTTTAACAGTATCTAGTTTATTTATGCCTGTGAAAAGGTAGATGTCACAGCACACACCCCTCAGGAGTGGAGTGCCTGCCATTTGTTCAAGGGGCCCCGGCTGGAGATGTACTTAACTCCACAGCCATCAGGAATGAGTCGCTTCTCAGTTATCATATCCACAAACTCATCAGCATTGAACTTGGTGAAACCCCATTTCTTGAGATGTGGATCTTCTGGCGGCCAGGGAACTTGAACTTGGCTCTACGCAAAGCTTCAATCACATGTTCTTTATTCTGGACCTTGGTTCGAATCGACATGATTACTTGGCCAATGTACACACGGGCTACAGTGCCCTGGGACTTCCCAAAGGCTCCCCGCATGCCAGTCTGGAGCCTATCAGCCCCAGCACATAACAGAATCTTATTGATGCGGATGACATGAAAAGGATGTAGCCGCACACGAATATGAAAGCCAGCCTTGGCCACAACTCTTCACTAGTACTTGTTGGCACAGTTCCAAGCGGCCTCTAAAGCTTCAGATGACAGCTATTCATATTCATCTGACACCATGTGACCACACAATGGAAATTCATCCACTTTCGCTTTCTTTCTACCAAGATCAAAGATTCTTATCTTGGCATCAGGAACTCCCCTGCAGAAAGGGGACTTTGGGTACGGCTTATTTTTACAGTACCTATAACAGCGGGCGGGACGACAGCCTATGGCGCCAGCGCCAGCAAGGACTGTATCTGCAAGGACAGAAGGGAAACAAAGGCGTCTGTGGGGGCCGGAGCCAGAGCACAGGGCTGGGCGGGGGCCGAGGCCGAGGCGGTGAGCGAGAGACCGCACGACCACACGCACTCACCTCGCCGCAGGGAAAGGGGGTTTTTATGTCAAGCTAATGGAGCTGGAACCTTTTACAGATATACTAATCTTCGGAAAGCTAAGCAAAGCAATTGGCAGAATTCTTTTTTCATAAGGGACTTTGTTCATGGGTATTCATCAGTCTTACTAACTATCTTTATCTGTATACTTGACTGCCATCTTCTCTGAACAGAAAAGACCTACTTTTCATCCACTTGGTTTTTCCTGTGTGGATTATTTAGCTTATTTCTTTAGGTACCTATGGATTCCATTAAGGAAGTACAGTTTTATCCTGGTGTTTGATGCCATCAACAAACGAAAGTATCTGACAAATGACCTTCCCATCTACAGACAGTCATTCCATTTGGAATTGTGCAGGAAATCCTACTTGGAAGTGGTTGACACTTTAAAAAAAATCTTATATATGCATATGGAAAAAAGATTTTGGAGGAGCATATCTTTAAATACCGGATTTTGCCTATTAGTCAAATACTGTGGTGGTGATTGTATATGTATGTGTGTGTTAAGACATCAGAATTTGGCATTCCTGACAGTTCTAATTAGTTTTTAGACTATGAAAATGTAGTCTCCAGTAGAAAAGTATTTATGGGAGCCTGCCTGTCCCCTTTTTATAGGCTCACCAAGGATAACTTTAATGTGAGTGCAGATCATTCTCATAGATATTTTATGAGGATGAGAAAGTAGGCATATGAGGTTTTTAAAATTCTCTTCATCACCCTTTAAAAAGAATAATAATACCATCTGTTGATTTTTTTCCCTCATTCTTTTTGTATCTTTCACTCTTTAAGATAGCACTTAAATTGATCCTTCAGTACTTTAAAAATCTGGTGCCTCCAGAATTGACTTTTTTTTTCTTGTGTGTGCTTAATCTAGACCAGTCACTCTTCCAGACTTTGTGTTAAATGCTATTGGCCACTTCCTTATATATTTATTGGGTATTGAGAGATTAAAGACAAAGTGTGCTGGTTCTACTATTATCAGTGATAAGAACAGATCATTATAAACCTGTACAAATCTATTCTACCGTATATTTGTTTGTTATTCTGCTAGTTTCATCCACTTGCTCTAAGGATGATATGGTTTTGATGGGTCTTGGACCAGGAATTCTCCATTCTCATTTTTCTCCTTACTTATTTTTTTTGCTGTTCTGTGTGGTAATACTGCTTCCAATACTTTACCATTTTTCCATAAAATGTTGCCAATAATTTATTACTATAAACCAACGTGGTCCTTGCCTGCCATGTCTATTTGCTTGGCAAGGAAATTTACTGTCTGTTGGCAGTGGTGATTTCTAGGCCCCCTTAGTCTCTTCATTGTGGCAACCATTTTACAGGAATACTTCATTTTATTGCACCATACTTTATTGCACTTCATGGTTATGGCATTTTTTACAAATTAAAGGTCTGTGGTAACCTTGCATTAAGCAAGTCTAACAATGCCATTTTTCTAATAGTGCATGCTTACAGCGTGTCTCTGTGTCACATTTTGGTAATTTTAATAATATTTCAAACTTTTTCATCATCATTATATCATATATATATAATGGTGATCTGTGATTAGTGATCTTTGATGTTGCTATTATAATTGCTTTGGAACACCACAAACCACACTGTTATAAGATGGTGAACTTAATTGATAAATGTGTTATTCTGACTGTTTGACCCACCAGTCATTCCTCTACTTTCTCTCTCCCTCTCTCTCTCTGTTTCTCTGTCCGTCTCTCTCTGTCTCTCACTCTCTCTGTCTCTCTCTGTGTGTCTCTGACTTTCTCTCTCTATCGCTCTCTTTGTCTCCCTCTTCGTGTCTGTCTCTGTCTCGGTCTCTGTCTCTCTCTCTTGAACTCCCTATTCCCTGAGACCAACAATATTTAAATTGGGTCTAGTAATAACCCCACAATGGCATCTATGTGTTCAAGTGAAAAGAAGACTCAATTTATCAGCATACTTCATTGCTACCTTATTTTAAGAAATTGCCACAGTGTTGCTAACCTTCAGCAAACCATCACCCTGATCAGTCAGCAGCCATCAACATCGAGACAAGACCAAATGAACAAAAAGAATATGACCCACTGAAGGCTTAGGTGATGATTAGAACTTTTTAGCAATAAAGTATTTTTAATTAAGGCATTTACATTGTCTTTTTAAAGATAGTGCTAATAGACTTCACCATAGTATAAACATAACATGCACTGCGAATCCAAAAAATTCATATGATTCACTTTATTGAAATATTTGTTTTATTGCAGTGGTCTATAACCAAACCCACACTATCTCAGAGGTTTGCCTGTACATTTGTTTAGAATTATTTAAGAAATTATCATAATGAGAGTCAATGTCTTTATCTTTCCTGATTTCTTAATTTTTCAGTGGAAATAGCTTTTTATTTTTTATTTTTTTGTTGTTTTTTAATTAATTTGTTTGTTTCCTTTTAGTTTACATGATTCAATTCCCCAATTCCTTGAGTTTCACATTTTGTCCCCCTGCCTCCTCCCCCCCCCCCC
>NW_027186457.1:14536819-14554072 GCF_028583685.1 Petaurus breviceps papuanus | reverse complement strand
CCCCCCCCCCCCCATGGCGGCATATAGTCAAGTATAGGATCTGTAAATACTTTCACGTTATACATTAGTCAGGTTATAAAGACAGATTGTATCAGATGGAATGAAAAATGGTAAAGAAGACATAAAACCAAACAAGAGAAGGAAAAAGATCAGGTATTTTGCTTCCACCTAGATATAAACTAAATTCTTTCTAGTTCTTTCTCTGGATGCACATATTTCTCTCCATCATGAGTCTTTTGGGATTGATTTATATCACTGCATTGCTGAGAAGAGTTCAGTCTATCAAAGTTGGTCATCACACATGCGTTGTGTCTGTAATCGTGTACAAATTTCTCCTGGTTCTACTCTTCTCACTCAGCATCAGTTTGTATAAGCCTCTCCAGGTATATATGAAGACCATCTGCTCCTCGTTTCTTATAGCACAATAGTATTCCATAACATGCATATGCCACAACTTGTTCAGCCATTCCCCAATTGATGGGCACCCCCTTGATTTCCAATTCTTTGCCACCACAAAAAGAGCTGCTATAAACATTTTTGTACATATGGGTCTTTCTCTCATTTCTATGATCTCTTTGGGATATAACCCTAGGAGTGGTACTGCTGGGTCAAAGGATATGAAAGTATTTATAGCCCTTTGGGCATAATTCCAGATTGCTCTCCAGAAAAGCTGGATCAGTTCACAACTCCACCAGCAATGCATTAGTGTTCCAATTTGCCCACATCCTCTCTAGCATTTGTCATTTTCCTGTTTTGTCATCTTAGCCAATCTGACTAGTAAGATGTGGTTCCTCAGAGTTGTTTTGATTTGCATTTCTCTAATCAATAGTGATTTAAAGCATTTCTTCATGTGTTTATAGGTATCTTTAATTTCTTTCTCTGAAAATTGCCTGTTCATAGGAAACAGCTTTTTAAATAGGACAAGTGGGAGCTGTTATAATTGCATTGTTTTCTTTTCTTTTTTTCTTGTATTTGGGAGTTGGCTTTGATCTTCTCTCTATCTAGATGACACTGTGAGTGTACACAGACCAGTGATGTGGAAATGAGCCCTAGTGAATAACCAGCCATTTCCCAACCTTATAGATTAATCGATTTCATTCATGTTATTCAATGTGCTCCAAGCTTAGTGCCTTATAACTCTTCATTAAGAAAGCAATCATTGGGGCAGCTAGATAGTGCAATGAATAGAGCACTGGCCCTGGAGTCAGGAGGACCTGAGTTCAAATCCAGACTCTGACACTTAATACTTACTACTGTGTGACCTTGGGCAAGTCACTTAACCCCAATTGTTCTGCCTTCCCCCCTCCAGAAAAAAAGAAGGAAAGCAATCATGACATACAATATGGCATTGACTGAGTAATCCACTAGCCTTTGGCTTCTTTCATTCCTAAATCCGACCCTTATTTTTCAACATATTTTTGTACTCCTTCTCTATGCACACTTTCCCACTGAAGTCACTGAACATCAGAGTATGTATTGAATTGATTTGTAGGATTCTGGTAAGCTTTACAAAAATTCTCTGCTTTTTAATCTTCTAAGATGGATGTTGGAATATATATGAGTGAAGAGATCTTATAGGTGATTGGATATGTCAGTCTGGAGTTGGAGAGAAAGATAAGAATTGGAATTATAAATTTAAGGGTTATTTACCGAGAGGAAATACAAAGGTTATTTCATATTTTTGTCTGTTTCACAGGTTTCCATGGCTAAAGAATTTATTGTATGTTATCCAATCTACTGGTTTTTGTAATAACAATAGCTGACATTTTTATAGCACTCTGAGCTTTACAGAATACTTAATACATGGTTTCCCATGTGGTAGCACAAATAGTACAGGACTTGTTTGGGTTTTTATTTTTAACAGATAAGGAATTTTACCAATTTTAGGATTTAGGATTTTAGATTTAGGATTCCAATTTTACAGAAAGGAAACTGGGGCTCAGAGTAGTCATTTTTCCTGAGTCATATGACTAGTAAGTGATGGCAGGCAGACCCAAACCCAAGCTGCTCCTGATTAATGCCCTTTCTGCTATCCTATATTTCTTCTTATGACCATCCTCTTCATATTTAACTGAGTTGGTCATCAGATAGAGGCAGTGGCTGCTAGATGGCATAGTAGATAGAGTGTTATAATTAGAATCATGAACTCCTGAGTTCAAATCCCACCTCAGATACTTACCAAATGTGTGACCTTAGGCAAGTCATTTAACCTCTGCATCAGTTTCCTTACTTGTAAAATGGGGATAATAATAGTATTTACCTTCCAGGGATATTGTGAGGATAAAAGGAGATAATATTTGTAAAGCACTTTGCAAACCTTTAAATGCTATATAACATGCCAACTGTCATTATCAGACTTACTAATACAGTCTGTAGCTGGGACTCTACTCACTGTCTTCCCAGCTTGGTAGAAAGTACCAGTGTTAGTGATTTGCTGGCATAGTTTTTGAAAACTCAGAGTCACCCAGACAACACAATAAGTAATCAGAATAGGATTTTTGTGGGGAAGACATATAAAGAAGGAAAACACAATAGAGAACATGGTAGAATCAACCAACAAGCATTATTTGAGAACCTACTATGTATGTGCCAAACACTGAGAATACAAAAATAAACAAAAAAATAATCCTTTTCCTCCAAGAATTTGCTAGCAACAGTCTTTAAATAAGTCACTCCCTGTAACAAGCTTTTAAAAGCTGGGCCAAACACTTCAGGCACACACTTTAATTCTTCCAGAATGATTCAGATCATGACATTGTTAAATTTCCTAGCTGATACCTGAGAAAAAGAGAAAAAAGGAAGGAAAAAGGTTAGAAGGGCAGCATATTTAACATTAAAAACAATTGGAACCTACTAATGTTCAGTATCATATTCTCATCCATTCTTTCTCCCTCTCTCTCTCTCTCTCTCTCTCTCTCTCTCTCTCTCTCTCTCTCTCTCTCTCTCTCTCTCTCTCTCTCTCTCTCTCTCTCTGTGTGTGTGTGTGTGTTCTCATTCATGACAAGCATGAGAGCTCGGTCCCCCACAGGTTAGCATAGTTAATTGGTCAGGCTGAATAACAAGCTGTACTTTAGCTGTGTCTTGAACTTGAAACCTTTGCCTCTCCAACCATCACCCTTAACTCTCCTTTCCATCCTCCCGTGGCTATTCTTCAGAGAGCATCTACAGGATTCAGCGCCATTTAAAAATCTCTCTATATTCAAAATGTAGCCTATAAGCATAATAATTATCAGCTTAAATAGAATTTGACTTGAATAGCGTATTCTACCTGCTTTCCTTCCAACTCAGCTCTGCCTTTCTGAACAATTGATTCTTTCCTGAATCTTCTTTTTAGCTTGAGAACCATTATTTAATGTAGCTTACAGAAATGAGGCTTCAGATCTACACTTAAAAGAGGCCTCCATCCATATTGTGCACCCCAGTTATCTGAAAGTTTATATATTCAAAGTCTTTCTCCTCCCCTCCATCTCTCTCTCTCTCTCTCTCTCTCTCTCTCTCTCTCTCTCTCTCCCCCCCTCTCTCTCCCTCTCTCTCTCTCTCTCTCTCTCTCTCTCTCTCTCTCTCTCTCTCTCTGTCTCTCTTAATCTTCCACTCTCTGTCTCTCCATCTCTCTGTCTCTTTCTTTCTCTCCCCCCCTTCCTCTGTGAGTGTGTGTCTATCTCTCTCAATCTGTCTCTCTCTGTCTCTTTTAAGAAAGAAGGGCTCAACCTAGAGATTCTATTAAAATGAACATTTGGTTTTCCCCCCTTGGCACCAGAAGCTCTTACTCAGGCTAGAGGGCTTCAAAAGTCACTTTATTTTTAAGACTTTGAACAGAATGTCAGCTATACATTACTTTCCTTACCAATTCAATAACAGCTGGTAATTCAAAGAAAACCCCAAGCCCAATTTACCATGTCTGCTTATGTAAGTGTCTGTGCTCCCACTGACCCAGACCCTGAGGACAGGCATGTAATGTAACCTCTCCCAATGGAAAATCAAGCAACCTCCTGGAAAAATAAATAACCCCTGCCATTTGGTAGAGAAGGTCAGCAGACAAAGCCTCTGGTGGATTGCCAAGGAAAGCTAATTGGAAGTGAAGTTCCATCCACCAAGAGCTTTCCCAGCTCCACAAGGCCAGTTATCCAACCCTATCACTAGGCTAATTTACATGAAGATGATCTGGAGATTTTAATTAAACAAACAATTACCATAAGACAGCAGCATGGCTGGAAATGAAGCGAACAAAATCTTAATCTGCCTAACTATAGGACCATAGCGCTAGAGCTGGAAGGGGCTTCAAAGGCCAACCAGTGCAGCCCTCCTTTGACAGACTGGCTCGAGATGATCCAAACAACAGAGACAAGATTCGAACCCAGATCTTCTGACTCCACTGTGAGTGATCTCCCCCTTATGCCACCCTGAAGAGACAGCACGTCTGCAATGCTACTCCACGACTGGTCACCATCACTCAATTCTCAGTGTCTCTTTGCAACAAAGACATGTGCAGAAGATAATGTTCCAGAAGAGGATTCCTGGGATTCTACAAGCTCCAGAAACCACTTTCAATGCAATCTAACCCAATAAACATTTATTAAGCACCTATTATATACATGATCATGTTATTGCTAATTTTTAAAGTCCCGAAAGGGGACATGAGTAAATACATATATACAAATATGTACATATACATGCAATGTAGATGTATATTTATATATACACACACATATATATGCCTGTTCATACCTACTATGTTCTTTTTCATAGCTCTTTGTGTAATTTTGATTTCATTCAAAGAGAGAGATGTGTGTGTGTGTGTGTATACATACACATGTGCATGTAGCCACTAGACGGCACAGTGGATAGAGGGCTCAACCCAGAGCCAGGAAGACTCCTCATTGTGAGTTAAAATCTGACCTCAGACACATTAGCTGTGTGACCCTGGGTAAGTCACTTCACCCTGTTTGCCTCAGTTTCCTTATCTGTGAAAATGAACTGAAGAAGGAAGTGGCAGACCACTCCAGTATCTCTGCCAAGAAAACTCCAAATGGGGTCATGAAGAGTCAGACAGGACTGAACAACAACTAAATAACAAAACTGTATGTGTGTGTTTGTGTGTGTATGTGTGTG
Source organism: Petaurus breviceps papuanus (assembly GCF_028583685.1). NCBI lineage: Eukaryota > Metazoa > Chordata > Mammalia > Diprotodontia > Petauridae > Petaurus > Petaurus breviceps. The sequence continues at coordinate 14,548,963 of NW_027186457.1, read as the reverse complement.
TGTGTACAATGAGGAGCTCCAAAGAAAAACAAAAATAAACCCTGTCATCAGGGATATATAGAATAGGGAAAGAAGTTGGACTTATTATATGGTGAGTGACACATATTGCAGAGAGAGAGTCTAAGTACTCCACTGGTATTCCAATGAGGTCACCAGCATGTTGGGTAGATGACCTGTGCTGAACTTTGGGGCAGATATGGACAAGATATGCAGGATGAGCGAGCATAGGTGGATTGTAATCTCCATTACTGGAGACCCAGTTAATGAGATCACAAAGCGCTGTTCTACATGGTAGGAATCAATATAAAAGGGAGTTTTTTAAAACAGCAATTCTTGCCCTCAAGGAGCTTACAGTTCTCAGGGAATGAAGAATGGTTGAAAGAATCAAAGGTGCTTAATGCTTATTTCAGTAGCACATATACTTAGCCTAGAAAAGAAAAGACATGAATGTCATTTTCAAATATCTGACGGCCAATCACAGAGAACAGGAAAAATAACATGTCTGTATCTTTTCCTCAAAGCATGTTTGATAGCATTTAAGACAAAAAGTCAATCAGCCTTCAGGCAAAAATCTTTTCAAATTTTTTTAATTGAGTATCTTTTGTTTTGTTTTTTTTGTTAGATTTTTGTTTTTATGCCAGTATTTGACCTTTAAAAATCCTTCTACTATCATATCATCCCTTGAATCAAAGAAAAATGTAACATTTAAGCAAAATAACCTAATGCTTGCATCTGACAAGTTGTCACACGCTCCGCATCCTTGGTCACCAACCTTGATCCTGAAAGGGGAGAAGCACTTTTCACCACCAGCTGTCTAAAACTTACAATTGTTCCTTCCTTATTGGGAATCAGAATTCTCCTGCCTTTGCTTGTAGCAATCATTGCTGCTATTGGCATTTTTGTGAATGGCATCTTTTTGGTTTCTTCTCTCCTTAAAAAGTTTTCCACACAAAACTGCCCCCAACCTTGTCCTCTAGCTCAAGGCTATTTTAGGAATAAATCCAGCCAGGGTAAATGAGACAGAACTCACTGAACTTGGCCTGTACCGATATCAAACCGTCTCTAGTGGATTGGAAGAGATAACCAAGAATCCTGTATTGGTCAAGGTTGTCTTCCTCTGCATCAGAATGCAGAGAGACTTTTATTGGTAGGAAACTTAGGAAACCAATATATCACATTAACCTCTTAAATTTGATGTCAAACTTCATAGGGGGTCACATCTTACCTGTAAAACTTTCCCTCAGGTCACTATATGGCCTCTATGGGAACTGAGAAAAGATTCTCATAATTATGGTTTCACATTATGCAGCAAATCATTCTTGAAAAGCCATTTCTGGCTGGATAATTAACCACTAAAAATATTTGGAACAGCTGGATAAAGTGGTAGGCTTGTGATCAGGAAGCCTCATCTTCCTGAGTTCAAATCTGACCTTAGATACCTACTAACTGTGTGACCCTGGGCAAGTTACTTAACCCTGTTTGCCTCAGTTTCGTCATCTGCAAAATGAGCTGGAGAAGAAAATGGCAAATCACTCTAGGATCTTTGCCAAGAAAACCCTAAATGGAGTCATAAAGAGTCAGACATGACTGAAAAACAACTAAACAGCAACAAAGAAAGTTTGCATTCTGCTTGGAAGTCTATGTGATCAAGCATCTATAATTTACCTGGGTCCCCCTTGGTGAAATTCATTGTTTAAAATATTACCTTTTAAATGCAGAATGAAAATAATTTTTGCACGTGATCAATAAGAAAATATGCTTCTCTCAACTAACCATATTTGTTTTCTGTTTTTGTTATTATTCACCGGGGGTGAGCAGTATTAGAAAGAGAAATAATTTTTAATTGAAAAAAAATTAAAATGAAGAAAAAAATGTCTCCTTTTAATTACCATGTGATTGGCTTTAATCTCAGTGATTCCTCCCGATCCTTGGATTCCTTTCCAGAGAGGAGAATGTAGCCTTTCTTACCATGAATGGCATTGTATTTAATTAGAATTGGTGGTTGACTGTTATATTCATTTTTTTTAACCACCATCTAAGGATGAAACTAATGAGAGGAGTCTTTGCCATTGCTTTGAGATACTCATTGTAAAAGTCACATTATATTATGTACAATAGGTTAGGTGGACAGGCCTTTATTGCACTGTGGGAGAGCTGTACATTATCACTTCCTGAGGGATTGTAAAATAGCTCTATCTGAATGTCCACTTCATTAGCAAAAAGATTCCTCTTCATTTTAACTGCTGAGACCTTTCCACTGCAGACAGAATGACAACAGTGGGCCTGCCTAGGAGTCCTTTTCTCACTCTTGCAAATGAAGTCTTAGAAATCAAAAGCTTTTCAGCCCCTTGATTCCCAGATAAATGATTTTTAAAGGTTTCTTTCTTTCTTTCCATGTTTAAGCATCAATAACGATAAAAGGTCAGCGCTGCTGTATTTTGCATTTATGTGACTGCTCTCATCTCTTAAGAAATAACCCTATTCCTCATCTTTCTTTGCTAAATATTTCCATATTTCCATTAGATCATTGTTTTGCTTGATTTTTTTTATCATGTAGTGTAATGCTTTTTAAAGGATGGCAATTAAAAAATACAATGACATTCCACTTGCCCACAAGTCAGTCTGCCAGTCACTTCAACTCAAGGAGTAAATGCTACCAGTTTCCAATAGCCAATCAATTCCAAACAGCCTACTCTGTATCAGACCCTATTCAAGGTACTGGAGATGCAAAGACAAAATTAAAACCGTGCCAGTTCTCAAAGAGATGTTCTTAAAAGAGCCTTCACTGAAAACCATATTGACTCATTTAAAATACAAATTTTAATATCTCAGGCCTTTGGCATTTGGTAGCTGAGGAATGGTTAGAGAGAGAGAGAGAGTGCTTGGGTTTGAAAACATGTCTGTATTTTTTCCCAAAAGCATGTTTGGTAGCATTTAAGACAAAAAGTTAATCAGCTTTTAGGCTGTTAATGAGACTTAAGAGACCTGGATTTGAATCCTGCCCCTGTCCCTACTAGTTACACATTCCTAAACAAATCACTTAAATCTCTCTCAGAAACTCTAGTTTTTCTTCTGCAAAATGGAGACCCATAGAATGGACCTGGAGGAGTTGGAACATGATCAGAGGAGATTATGTAAAGTACTTCCTAAATCTTAAAATGCTACCTAAACCTTAGTTGTTATTTTCCAACCCAGAGCAAAGTGGAATGAGAAAATTACAATGACAAAAACAGAAAGGGTTTTGAGGTAGAGATAATAACAGAAAAAAGGATTTCTTCCTATAGGAAGTCCCCCCCCCAGCTTCCAGTATTCTATGCCATCTCCTCCCCAATTACATTGAACTTTGTATGGATTTCATATTTACTTTGCTGTGTGCACAACATTTCCTCCACTAGAATGTAAGTACAGTGACATCAGGGACTTTTTTGTTTTGTTCCTGTAGTACTAACATCTTGGAAGATGCCTGGTACACACTAGGTTCATGATAAATGCTTGTTGAATTAAACTTAAGAGAAGGGGGACAACCTTCAGACAGGAAATAGAAATGGAAAAGGTGTCAGACCTTGATATTTTGAAGTACAATAAAATATTAATATAATAATGGACTAATTATGAACTAGACCTTTTTCCAAGTAAAGGTTAAATTCTCTTTAAGAAAGAAGGAAAATGTTACGAAACCTTTAAAGATTTTCCACCCCAAAATATTTTTGGGTTTTGGCACTTAAAAAGGAAGTAAGCTTCAGATGTCTGGAAAATTCACTTATGCAGAACAAGTCATTCTCAAATGAAGTCAGACCAATGAGATTTTTTTTTGTTTAAATTTTTATTTTTACGTAGGGAAAAACCAAATATACATTTAACCCAATTTGGTTGCAAGTTCCTTAGTTTTTGCCCTTTCCAGCCTGGCAATATGAGCCACTGATTTTGGACCCAGAACATTGCCACCCCAGTGACGATGGATCTCATCATATCTATCGTTATAATTGGTTTTGATGGCTTCCACCAACTTACCCTTATCTTCAGGGTTAACCTGTGTGAAGGCAATGCTCGTGCAGGTCTTTCTGTGAATTAAGGGACTGAGTCTTGCTTTACCTTTGATAATACATTAAGGAACCCCCATTTTCCGGCACAAGGCAGGTAAGAAGGCCACTAGCTCAGTGGGGTCCATGTCATGTGCAATCACTACCAACTGTGCTTTCTTGTTTCCTATCAGGGTAGTAACAGTGTTAACATCTGCTCTGAGGTCAGGTGGTCTCTTGGTGGGGACATCTCCTTTGCCTGCAGGCTTTTGTTCCACCCAAGCCAGCAGTCTTTGCTTCTTGTCTTGCTTTGTCTTGGGTCTATACTTGTGAGTCAGTTTAAGCAGTCAAGTAGCTGTCTGGCGATTCAAAGCCTGGGTGAACTGGTTAATTGCTGGCAGAACCTTCAAACACTTATATAGGATAGACCTTTGACGCTGCAGTCTGATGTACCACAGCCATTTGACAAATCACATAAGGTCCCTTTTTTACTGGATGTCCTGACCAATGCCAAAGTTCTTGGGACGCTTCTCAAACAAAGAATTGACCACTTTCTTGGCCTCCTGCTTCTTTACTACAGCAGGGGCTGGAACCACCTTCTTCCCCTTGGCCTTCTTCCCTTTTGGCATCTTGGCCCTCTGAACAATAAAGGAAGAGAACAGACTTGTGGGTGATATGTATTCCCAATGAGGTATTATTACTGAGTGTGATTATGATGGGTATGATATGGTGGTACTTCTGAAAATCAAACAAAATTCTGACCTCCTTGGATCCCCTAGAGGGGGATTTAAAGGACCTCGTTCATCTCCTCATAGCAAGACCTTCACAGATGTTAAAAGCAAGTCTGTCAAAAGTTACTGCAAATGATCTTTGATATGGTCCATGTCACCTGGGAAATGGGGGGGATAATAATAGCACCTTCCTCCCAGAGTTGTGGTGATGATCAAATAAGACAGTAATTGTAAAGCAATTTCTACCATGCCAAGTACATGGTAGGCACTATATAAATGTTAACTATGATTATTGATGAAAATCTTTCAAAGAGGAAGGCTCAGATGCCCAAGGGAAGAAACAATTGCCCAGGGAAACATTGCAGTTAAAAGATTGTTGGGGAATAGGAAACAGCAGGTTGTTCATCCCAGGCCTCAGAGGGAGCTAGCCCTCTGGAGGGATTCTCCCTAGGTCATGATTAGGTCTGGTCACTCAAGACTCAGGGCTGTTAATTTTATCAGTTCCTCTGGATATAAGCAAGCTCTGAAGAACTCACAGTAATAGCCTGACCAATAAACAAGAAAAGGTTGCTATTTTGGGTGGAGACTTTTGATGGGACAAACATTCCCCAAGGCCTCAAGTTTTTTCCTCTGCAGTAGTTTCCTGGCCTGTGTCCTGCTTATCTCCCTTTATTTCCGCCTGGCCCACTGTATTTACCTACCTTTCTGGATTTATTTACATCACAAACTCATTGGCTTGGCCCAGACATGGTATCCTCTTTACCCTTTCAAGTCATGGCCTGGACCACATCCCATTCTACCAGGACAGTCTCTTCCTGTTAATTGTTTGTGGTCCTTTGGCATGAGTAGAGAGACTTAGATGTTCTTAAGGAAAGTTTCCATCGATCTGCAGAAGCTTGATTGTAGGATCTTAGACGGAGAGTTGGAAGGGACCCTGGAAATCATCTAGGCCAATGTCATCATTTTATAGATGAGAAAACCAAGTAAAGCACAGAAAGGGATGTGAACCCAGGTTCTTCCCATTTCACTAGGCTGTCTCCAAACTGATGAATCACCCTTCTCTACTCCATAAATTCTTCTGTCTTAAGAACCAGTATCAGGTCTCTGCAATCAGAATACCCTCTCCATTGGATCATGTTGGATTGACACAGACAAATTCTTATACTTTGGGCTCTCCTTTATCATATATACTATGCCCACAGTTCTTAATTTGGGATCTGTGAACTTATATTTTAAAAAATAGTTTAATGACTATATTTCAGCATAATGGGTTTCCTTTCATTTTATGCTTTTGAAAATGTTACTCTGAAGAGGGGGTCCATAGGTTTTAACCAGATTGCCTTTAAGAGTCCAGGACACAACAAAGATTAAGGACCTCTCCTCTATGAAGACCACCATCATTACCTGGGCTGTGGTTCTGTACAATTGAATAGATTAAAGCTTTCTTTATATCAAGGCACACTTTTAAAAATTGTGTGTGAGATGGACTCTCCTTATCTAGCCCAACCTGGAAATGTAGTGAACACTCATGGGATGAATCCCAATAAGGATAGGCATGGAAACTCTAAACTGCTCCATTTTTCTGAAATGCACCAGGTCTTTCCTTCAAAAGCAACCTGGTGGCCCTCCACTTCTTGGAGCCCAGCATATTGGTGCCAGATAGGGAGAAAACCCTGATGGGCTTGAGCCCTATTGCCACTCAAAACTCCTGAATTCAAAGGGGACTCCTGGCATGTGCAAACAGGCCTGGTTTTTTGTTTGGGTGGTTTTTGGTATCATTCATTCATTTGTTTGTTTTTAAGCCACATTCTTCTGGGGAGACACTGGAAGAGGCTGATCATTTAAATAAAATGCAAGAGATTTGTCAGTCACCTAAAACATTGCAGGAGGTGACAATATAATTAAGCGGATCACTTTAGGTCAGTGTCTCCCTTCAGGGGTTTTGGATAATATGTTAGTGTAATGAACTACCCAAAAAGACTGAATTTGCAGTCAGAGGACCTGGGTTTGAAGCCCAGCTCTGCCATCTGTAGGACCCTGGACAAGTCCATTAACCTCTCTAGGCCTGTTTCCTCATCTACTAAATTAATATGGTTCTAAAGGGGAAAGTAGGTGGCTAAGTGATGAGAGTTCATGAACCCCAACCTAAGCTCCTTGAGGGCAGGGACTGTCTTTTGCCTCTTTTTTGTATCCCCAGCACCTAGAACAGATGGGGGAAAGGAATTCCCCAAGCTCCATGATCCTGGAATATATCCTTCTAGTGGGAGAAGGGAAATTTCTGGGCAGCTCCCACAACCCAGAAGTTTGTGGAACCAGACTTCTGGAGAGAGAAGGGGAGAGTTTATGCAGCATCAGTCTTCTAGTGGGAGAAGATATATAGGGTCCAACAACTGGAAACCAAATTGGAGAATCTATGCCATGCTATAGGAGGAACAAAAAATGTGAGGTTTGGTCTTTGCTATTACTAGGAGCTATTTGGACACTGAAGATTGAATTAAAAATGGGTTGCCTCTATTATAACCCCAAGGTTATTTCCTTTGAGGTGCTGTCCAGAACGCCTTAATATAGAATCATAAGGCGGGGTGTCTGAGGTAAAGCAGAGAGGGGATACAGCCCCAAATTCATTTCTCTTCTGAAAAGGATCCCAATCCACAGCAGGTACTCACAAGAGAAGGGGTGAGGTATCAATTTGTATAGACCACTATGAACCTTTACTGTGTTGTTGTTGTTGTTTTTAATTCAACCTGGAATAAACGTAGCCCTATATCGATATATTCATTGTTTCTGTGAGTGCTTGTTTAGCCACTCAGGTGGCTCAGCTCATGTTCCTGCCCAGAGTTTCCTCCAGGAAATTTCAGAATACAATTGAGTATAGCATTTGCCTCAGTCCCTCCAGTTATGAATAAAAGGGTAGCCACAAGTCATACATAATAACTATTCAAAAAAGTAATGAAATAAACCTTCAAAATAAGTCCTCAACTCTTGCCAAGCTTCTAGCATTTAACAAGGCGGAGCCAGAATAATTGACAAATGCAAAAATAAAACATTTTTTGTTTTGTGTTCCTTTTCTTTTTGTCTCCCTTTCTTCCCTCCCTTCTTCCTCTTTATTCTTCCTCTTCCTTAGCTTCTCCTTTCTCCTCTTCTGTCAGGGTGGATAACTAATTCTGTTCATTTCCTTCCATATTACATCATATAGGTTCCTTATTTCATATCTATCATACTTTATGATGCCAAAATATCTCATTATATGCACATATCATAATATATTTAGCCATTCTCCAATTGTTGGGCATGCATGATGTTTCCAGTTCTTTGCCATTATAAATAGAGCATCTGTGAATATTTTTGTACAGCTAGGTCCTTTTATGAGATTTTTGAGGTAGAATTATAACAATAGAAAATCTGTGTAGAAATACATGATCAATTTTGTGACTTTTATTGCATGTTACCGTATTGCCCTCAAAATGTTTACACCAGGATATAATCCCACCAACAATACTGTTTCACCACAGTCCTGTCAACTTGGAATTGTATAATTTCTAATAGTTTTACTCTTCTAGAATATGTAAGAATATTAAAGGTTGTCTTGATTTGCATTTCTCTGATCTTTAGAGAGTTTAATCATCTTTTCATGTATTTCCTTCTTTGTAAGTTGTCTATCAAATCTTTGATCATTGCCAGAGATATACATTATTAATTTTATAGATATGCATCAGATTCTTGTAGATTCTGAAAGTCAAGCCTTTACTTGATATATTTACTTCAAACATTTTCCCCAATCTTCTTTTCTTTCACTTATGAAGATGGTGTTTTTGGTTATACAAGGTTCTTCTTATATAATTAAACCCATTGATTTTTGTCTCTAATGATTTCTTTAATTTCTTTCCCTGATAAGAAATGTTTCCTCTACAGGGTGTAACATATTCTTGTCCTTCCAGTTTTAAATTTATTTTTAAATGTTTATTTACTTGATCCAAATAGTTTACTGTGCTAAAAGATATGAAGTATAGATCCAAACTTTGTTTTTGTCATCTAATCATGAAATATTTCCTGTAATTAGTGATTCCATTCCCCATTGTTTTTTGAAGGTAGGTTTATCAAATACTAATCTTTTATATTTGTTGGATTTGGTTACTAGAATCTCTATTTTGTTCCATTGATCTTTTTCTCTATTCTTTTTCTAATGCCAGGCAGTTTTAAAAATTATTGCATTATAGAACATTTTGATATATGATAGTATTAGTCCTCTGCCAATAGTTTTCTCTTTCATTATTTCTCTTGCTATTCTTATCCATTTCATATTCCATATGAATATGATTATGGTTTTATCTAATTCTATGGTATTTTGATTTTGGTATTGTTATTAAATTTCATAGTATATAAGATAAAGCACCATGTTTTACTGCAATTGCTTGACCAAGCCCTGAGCAGGGTGCATCTGTTCCATTTATTTATTTCTTTGATTTCTGACAAAACAATTATAATATCAACTTTTCAGAGGTCTCTTATATGTCCTGAATAATTACTGACCAACTATTTGATGCATTTTGATGTTAACTTAGGGAATATTTCTCTATCAGTTGATCTTGATTTGTGATGGTGGTAGTATGTAGAAAAGTCCATTATGTTTTTTAAAATTTATCCTGTATCCTGATATTTTATTAAAGTTATTTATTACACCACTAATTTCTGTGGCTAATTATCTTGGGTTTATTAGGTATAAAATTATATTGTCTTCAAATAGAGATATTTTAACTTCCTCATTACCTATGATTTCTCATCTTGCACATAGTGACTTGCACATAATAAATATGTGTTAAGTGAGATTGATTTGAATACTTACTTCTTTGTTTTCTTTTTCATGCTTTATTGCCAAGATTTCTCCAACTATATTAAATAGTAATGACAAGAATGAACATCCTGACAACATCTGTTTTTACTGGGGATGTGTCTAGTATTTTCCACTACAAATAATATTAATTTATGGTTCAGGCATATACTTTTTATCTTTAATGGAAAGGTCCTTCTTTTGCTACATGGTTTTAATATAACCTATATTCTAGGACATAAGGGAGAGAATGCAGTCTTGAGGTCAGAAAGAATGGCATTCAAATCCTATCTCAGACACTTATTAGATGTGTGATCTTGGGTAAGTCACTTACCCTCATCTGTGAAATGAAGATATAATAGCATCTATTTCACAAGATTATTATAAAAAGCAAATGAGATAATATAGGTAAAGGGTTTCACAAACCTTAAAAGCACCATATGAATGCTAGCTATATTCTTATACAATGATATAATCAGGTAGTCTTACTTATTTCCTCTCATTGATGAAAAAATGTATAATGTTCATTGTTTTGCTGGCATTAAATTACCTTTGCATTTCATTTATAAATCCTAAAGGTCTCGATGAATTTTTCAATTTTATTGTTGCATTTTGTTTTTGAGTATTTTGTTTAAAGCTTTCATATCAATATCCACTAACAATGTTGGTCCATAATTCTTTTTTTTTTCATTTGTCTTTGGTTTAGAGATTGATGCTATATTTGTCTTAAAAGTAATCAGCTTACCATATTTCTCTACTTTGAAGCATTCTATAGAGTTCAAATATTCTTAGCTCTCTGAACTTTGGTAGGAAATACTTATGACTCCCCTGGCCTGGTGTCTTTTTGAAGAGTAGAATATCTTCTATTCTATCTTAGAATTTTTTTTATTACTTTTGCCTCTGACATGCTCTCTCTTCCTCACTTATAATTTTGTGGATTTGGATTTGTTCTATCCCTTTTTAAATTAGACTTGTTAGTGGTTTATCAATTTTGTTAGCCTACTGAAAAAGCCAACCTTTTTCATATTTTCAGTCGTATTGAATTTTGCTCTGATCTGGGTTATTTTTCTCCTTTCTGTTGGTTTGTTGCTTTGTCCATTTTCTAAATTCCAAGTTAATTAATTCTCTCTCTTGTTTTTATTGGTAAAATAATTCAGCTTATTCATTTGCGTCTGAGTAGAGTTTTGGCCGCCCTCACAACCTCATAGATTTTGCTATATAATATCAGTTTTGTCATTATCTTGGATGTAATTTGTTATTGTTTTTTATGACTTCAACCTCAACTCAATTTTTATTTTATTTACTGCATCATTGCTTATTACTGCTTTTATAGATTATGGTCTGCAAATGTAGGAAGGAAAAAACCATGCATTTTTATAGTGCCTACTATGTGCCAGGCCCTTGCCTGAGTGCCTAACTCATATTATCTCATGTGATCCTCACAACAACCTTGGAGGGTGGTGCTTTTATGATCCCCATTTTACAACTGAGGAAACCAAGGCAGACAGAAATTAGGTGGCTTGCCCAGGATCATGCAGCCAATGAGTGTTCAAGGCTGGATTTGAACTCATCGTCCTGACCTCAGGCCAAGCACTGCACCACCTAGGTGTATGTTTAAAAAAATTCTGTAAGTCTTCTTTGTGGCCCAGTATTTGAACAATTCACATTTAGGTTTCACATCCATTGATGCAGAAGGTTCTTTGCTTGTCCTATTAATTTAAGTGTTTAATTTCTACAAGATAGTATTAATGCTAATGTTTGCTGCATCATGATCTGTCTGACACTGGGTTTGAGTCTTTTGTGGTAGCTAGTCAGGGATAGGGAACCTATGGCCTTCAGGCCACGTGTGGCCCTCTAGGTCTTCAAGTACAGCCCTTTGACCACATCCTTGCTCTGTGAAGTTTGGATGCAGCAAAAGGACCACATGTGTCCTCAAGGTTCCCCACCCCTGCGACCTGGTCTTCTTTGTATGCAATTAATGCTTTTCTCCACTACTACAAGCCTGCCATCTGTTATTTTTATGAGATTTTGAGGTGTTTCAATATATTTATCTTATTAGTCATTTTCTTCATTAAGTCTTCTAATTCTTTGTGTGTCCATATGTCGGTATCTTAAATCTGGATTCGTTTCCTTGTCTGATTTTCTCCATTCTCTTCTTTTATTTGATCTTGTAGCTTTCTTAGAGTTGCTAATTATCCCTTAATATCTTTAAATGTGTGATTTATCCCTAGAGTCCATTTTTCAGGATTTCTTGTGTGATTCCTTTTTTTTTTTAATCTCAACTACTTCTGGTATTTTAGGAGTTGTTTATAGTGGTTTTAAATTATAATGGCGTTCTCTATGGCATTTGCTCATTGTTTATTTTGACTGAATTTCTTGAGGGATTTTTTTTTTTTTTGCCATTCTGCTTCCCTTGGTGTCTTTATTTATTCTTTTTTTCCTCATGGGATTTGTCAGGAACCTGGCCTTCTTCTATCCTCTCATGCCTACATTTTAGCTCAGTTTCCCCCAAGTTCTCATTTTATAGATGAGGATATTAAGGAAATAATGAAGTAATGTGAGATCT
>NW_027186457.1:14502089-14536809 GCF_028583685.1 Petaurus breviceps papuanus | reverse complement strand
TATAAAAAGAGGTAAAAGGCAATCCCTGACGTCAAAGATCTCACAATCTAACGTGGAAGACAAAATGTAAGCAAATATATGCAAAATAAGCTATGTATAGGATAAATAGGAAATAATACAAACATGATCACAGAAGATAAAAAGGAAAATTTTAATTACATAAATTTTTTTAAGGTTTTGGGGGATTTTTTTGTACAAACAAATCCAATATGCTTAAAATTAGAAAGTAACTGGTGGGGGTGATAATTTGCAGCAAATTTCTCTAATAAGGGTCTAATTTCTAAAACATATAAGGAATTGATTCAAGTTTATAAGAATAAAATACATTTTCCAATTGATAAATGATCAAAGGTCATGAACAGGCAGTGCTCTAAGGAAGAAATCCAAGCTTTTAATACCCATATAAAAATTCTCCAAATCACTACTAATTAAAGAAATACAAATTAAAACAAGTTAGGGTTCCACTTTCACACCCATCAGATTGATGGAGGAAGACTGGCACATTAGTACATTATTGATAGAACTGTGAACTGGTCTGGCCATTCTGAAAAGCAATTTGGAACTATGCCCTCAAAGTTATTAAACTATGTATTTGCTTTGACCCAGCGACACCACTCTTAGACCTATGCCACAAAGAAATCAAAGAAATAACAAAAGTGCCTTTAGGTACAAAAATGTTTATAGCAACTTTTTTAGTGATGGCAAAGAATCTTAGAAGTGTCAAATCCTTTTCTTTTACAAATGAGAAAGTATGGGCCCAAAGAAGCTGAGACTTAACTTTCTACAGGTGGTCTTCTGACTGCAAATCCAAGCAAACTAAGTAAAAAAATAGGCTGTCCTTTAAAATGTGAAATTGCCTTGCTTTGTGAAATCAAATCAGAAACATTAAAAAAAGGGGGTAGCTAGGTGGTTCAGTGAATAGAGCACAGGATCTGGAGTCAGAAGGACCTGAGTTCAAACCCAACCTCAGACACTTAACACTTAATAGTCATGTGACCTTGGGCAAGTCACTTAACCCCAATTGCCCTGACTTTCCCCCTCCAAAAAGCAAGGAAGGAAGGAAGGAAGGAAGGAAGGAAGGAAGGAAGGAAGGAAGGAAGGAAGGAAGGAAGGAAGGAAGGAAGGAAGGAAGGAAGGAAAGGAGGGAGGGAAAGAGAGAAAGAGAGAGAGAGAGAGAGAGAGAGAGAGAGAGAGAAAGAAAGAAAGAAAGAAAGAAAGAAAGAAAGAAAGAAAGAAAGAAAGAAAGAAAGAAAGAAAGAAAGAAAGAAAGAAAGAAAGAGAGGAAGGAAGGAAGGAAGGAAGGAAGGAAGGAAGGAAGGAAGGAAGGAAGGAAGGAAGGAAGGAAGGAAGAAACAAACAACCATTAAAAAAGGACAGTTTTACCATGCCATATCACTATATAGAGAGAGCAATCTTCTAGGGTGTTTGTGCAGGATGCACAGCCAATCCAGAGGCATTTTTAGAGCAAACTGGTTAAATAGGTGTATTTGATACTAAGGAACTCAAATAGAGTGGTAGAGACAGGATCCAGTGCTGAGCAGGCATATGAGCATTGGTACATGAATCTGGGGCTCATGGTTGCCCCCTGTCTTTATCGGGGTTATAATAATCTCTGTGTGATATCAGGCCTAGACGGTAGCTAGGTAGGTACAGCACTGGGCCCGGAGTCAGGAAGACCTGAGTTCAAATCCAGCCTCAGAATGCATGACTCTGGGCAAGTCACTTAACCTCTGTTTGTCTAGGGGGTAGTTAGGTGGCAAGAGTGGATAGAGCACTGGGTCTGGTGTCAGGAAGAACTGAATTCAAATCTAGCCTCAGACACAAGTCATTTAAATTCTGTTTGCCTTAATCCCCTGGAGAAGTAAATGGCCAACCACTCCAATACATTTTCCAAGAAAATCCCATGGACAGTAAGGTCCACAGGATCATCAAGAGTCAGACATGACTGTGAACAACAACTATAATCTCTGACCATGTTCTTATAAATATTTACTTGAATGATGCTTTTAGGGTCTTTCCAGTGACTTAAGAAAGTAGTTCTTACATAAAGCCACAAATTATTGTTTTCTAGAGAAGAGATGTCACTTTAAGTAATATAATGATAGAACATAGAATGTCTGGAATGGAATCTTGAGATCCCCTGTTATAATCTCCTTATTTAAAAGCATAATAATGATGGTGATTTTTGTTTTCACATCATCGCCGTTTTCTGGTGTAATCCCCCTGTCCTGGTCTCCTGCCTTGTTTCACAAAAAATGTTAAGTAAAATCCAATAGCATAGTGATCAAGTCTCTCAGTATATACATCATTTAACATCTGTAGTCTACCCTACACCCTTTTTGCAAGAGGTGAGAAGTGGACTTTGTCCTCTATCCTCTGATACAATATCAGTCACTGCATTTAATGAATTTAGCTGCCTTTCAGTTTTTTTTTCTTTCATTCACATCATAATCAATCAATCAGGAAGCATTTTCTAGATGTGATAAACACTGGGGATATAAATCCAGAGAAATCAACAATTCCTACACTCAAGGGAGTGTATTACATTCTCCTGGGAGAAGCAGTAAATACATATATAAACATGTAGTGAATGAAAATGACAAAAAAATTCAATGAAGGTCAGGGCATTAATTAAGTACAACCTAAATGCCAGGCACTGTGCATTATGTCTATTCACATACTTATTATATATGTTATTCTCTTGGTTCCACTTTCCCTAATGTGCTTCAGTTTACATGCCTTCTCTTATTTCTCCAATTTTTCTCATATGGCCATTTTTTATAGCACAAAAATACTCATTCTCATTAAGATATGACAGATCATCCCACCATCTTCCAATTAATGGGTACTCATGCCATATCTTTTTTCTTTTATTTAAAAAAACTTTTCCTCTGAATATTTTGGCACATGTGTAACCCCTTCATTTTATAAATGAAGAATTTGCAAGTTAATTTGAAGAATTGACTTGTTCAAGATCAGGCATTAAGTTACTCACAAAGTCAGCATTCAAGCCCAGTCTGTGGTTCTGTTCTGTCTATAAACACAATCTCAAACCACAATTTCTCTTTGATTATCATTCTAAAATAACTCACTTATTTTCCCCATCCACTTAATGCAGTATGCATTTATAACCAGTATTATTTGACCATCCTTCTTCTCTAAAGTTCTCTAGCAATGTTTGAGTATTTTTTGTGACTTTACCAAAATTTGCTAAAACGTAGCAAAATACCACCTCTAATCTCTGTAATTTCTCTGGTTGTAAATCTTCCTTTTTATGTTTTCCAAACCCTTCCCTGCTTTTTAATTTCCCT
Organism: Petaurus breviceps papuanus; assembly: GCF_028583685.1. NCBI lineage: Eukaryota > Metazoa > Chordata > Mammalia > Diprotodontia > Petauridae > Petaurus > Petaurus breviceps. The sequence continues at coordinate 14,533,498 of NW_027186457.1, read as the reverse complement.
ATTACTTTTGAGGAGACCACCATTCTTCTGTTCACCCAGGCTTGCAGTAGAAGGTGTCTCCTTCACTGGTCCATCTCACTCACTCTTCTTATCCAATTTCTTGCTATTTCTCCCTTCACATCTCTCCTACATATGATCCCTTCTCACTGTCTTAAAATCACCACATTTACAGCAGACCCTTGTCACCTCAAGCCTGGATTGTCACAATGTTTGCTGTTTGGCCTTCATTTTCAAAAAGGACCAAAGACTTCCACTGTAGCAAAAATTGCCATGGTCGTCAATCTGTACAGTAATAGCTTCTTCCAGAAATCAGTTTACAGTTCCTTTCAAAGGATAAGATTCTCTAAATAAAACTCTTTCCTTACATTTGTTGTTGTTTCTAGCCCCAAGAGAGATTTATATATCAAAGATAATTGGAATATTGTGTTAGGATGGGACCAAGCTATGCCAGATAAATTAAGAGGTCCCTAGAGTCTCTACCAAAAAATCAAAATGAAATTGGCTTTTTCTCCTTTCTGTGTTTAAAAAGAACAGGAAAAGGGGGGGGGGAGGTTAATTTGGACTTTTGTTTATTAACTGGCTCTAGATTTTGTGGTTTTAGTCTTGAGAAATTGAAATCCTTCCAGAAAAAAAATTTTTCCATACTAAAGTTAGTCTTATAAGACTTAGAAGTAGAAAGGATAGTAGAGTTCTCATGAAACAGCTTCATATTGCGAATGCAGACATTAAGACCCAGAGAGAAGAGACCTTTTCAAGTCATGGCAATTTCTGCTGGGTAGACCTTAGGTGAATTAATGTCATTTCCTGAGTTATCTGCCCATTGACATTCTGCTCCTTCCCTTTCAAGACTTCACTGCTCCTTCATTTGGTTCTATATCTGATAGCTGCACTCTGCCATACGCATTTAGATAACTAATGACTATTGTGCAGCTGGGTCTTTATTTCAGCTTCTAACCTCAAGCTCTATCTTGGTGAACTCTGTCATTTTTTAAAATACATTTTTATTGATATCCGATGTTTTCATATCACTTAAATCTCACTGTGTTCTTACTCCTACCTTCTTCCAAAAAGCCATCTTTATTTTGTAAAAAAGGGTTTTTTTTAAGAAAAAGAATAAGGAGAAAAAAAGGTCAAATCAATCAATACAATGAAAAAAACGTCTGACAGTATATACAATGTTCCAATCCATAGAACCCTACTTCTCCAAAAGAGTGTGGGGAAGTGTCTTCCCATATCTTTTCTTGTAGGCCATGCCTGTTCTCTGTAATTTGGTAACATTTAATTTTTATTGTTTCATGGTTATTGTTCTTTCTTTTTGCATTGTTTCATCATTTTATGGGGCACATAATAGGTGTTTAATTGTTTTCTTGACTCTGCTTACTTTTGTATCTGTTCAATATGCCTTCCTATACTTCTCTGTATGCATCACAATCCTTTTTTTCTTATAACACATTAATGATCCATTATATTCTCTTTTTTGTCTTAATTAATTTGTTTACTTTTAGTTTACAAGATTCATTACCACAATTCCTTGACTTTCAAATTTTCTCTCCCTCCCATGGAGGCACACAATCAATTATACTATCTGCAAATACTTTCACATTAAGGCATTGTCACGGTATAAAGAAGGGCTGTAATAGATGGAATGAGGAATGGGAAAGAGGAAACAAAACCAACCAAGAAAACAAAAAAGGGCAGGTAGTTTGCTTCAATCTGGGTTCAATCTCAATTCTTTCTCTGAATATAAACATCTCTCTCCATCATGAGTCTTTTGGGGTTGACTTATGACTCTGGATTGCTGAGAAGAGTCCAGTTTATCAAAGTTGGTCATCACACATGCGTTGTGTCTGTAATTGTGTACAAATTCCTCCTGGCTCTACTCTTCTCAGTTCTTTTAAGCCTCTCCAGGTAAATATGAAGACCGTCTGCTCCTCGTTTCTTATAGCACAGTAGTATTCCATAACATGCATACACCACAACTTGTTCAGCCATTCCCCAATTGATGGGCACCCCCTTAATTTCCAATTCTTTGCTACCACAAAAAGAGCGGCTATAAATATTTTTGTACATATGGGTCTTTTTCCCACTTCTATGATCTCTTTGGGATACAACCCTAGAAATGGTATTGCTGGGTCAAAGGGTATGAAATTATTTATAGCCCTTTGGGCATAATTCCAGATTGCTTTCCAGAATAGTTGGATCACTTCACAACTCTACCAGCAGTGCATTAGTGTTCCAATTTGTCCACATCCTCTCCAGCATTTGTCATTTTCCTGTTTTATCATCTTAGCCAATCTGACTGGTGATATGTGGTACCTCAGAGTTGTTTTGATGTGCATTTCTCTAATCAATAGTGATTTAGAGCATTTTTTCATATGCTTATAAATAGCTGTAATTTCTTCCTTTGTAAACTGACTGTTCATATCCTTTGACCATTTATCAATTGGGGAATGACTTGTATTCTCATAGATTTGACTCAATTCTCTGTGTATTTTAGAAATGAGTCCTTTATTAGTGACATAGATTATAAAAATTATTTCCCAATTTTCAACTTCCTTCTTAATCCTGGTTACATTGGCTTTGTTTGTACCGAAGCTTTTCAATTTAATGTAATCAAAACTATCCATATTGCATTTTATAATGCCCTCTAATTCTTGTTTGGTCATAAAGTTTTCCCCTCTTCACAAATCTGACAGGTAAACTATTTCTTGCTTTCCCAGATTGCTTAGAGTATCAGCCTTTATACCTAGATCATGCACCCATTTAGACTTGATTTTGGTATATGGTATTAGATAATGATCTATGCCCAGTTTCTGCCATACTATATTCCAGTTTCCCCAGCAGTTTTTGTAAAATAGTGAGTTCTTATCCCCAAAACTGGGGTCTTTGGGTTTATCAAACAGTAGATTACTATAGTCATTGACTGCTGAGTCTCATGTACCCAATCTATTCCATTGATCCACTACTCTATTCCTCAGTCAGTACCAAGTAGTTTTGAGGACTGCTGCTTTATAGTACAGATTAAAATCTGGTATAGCTAGTCCCTAGCATTTCTTTTCATTAATTCCCTTGATATTCTAGACCTTTTGTTCTTCCAAATGAATTTTATTCCTATTTTTTTCTAGCTCTATAAGGTAGTATTTTGGTAAACTGATTGGTATGGCACTAAATATATAATTTAATTTAGGTAAAATTGTCATTTTTATTATATTAGCTCGACCCAGCCATGAGCAACTGATGTCTTTCCAATTAGTTAGATCTAACTTTATTTGTGTGAAAAGTGTTTTATAGTTGTGTTCATATAGGTCTTGGGTTTGTTTTGGCAAGTAGATGCCCAAATATTTTATAATGTCTATGGTAACTTTAAATGGGTTTTCTCTTTCTATCTCTTGCTGTTGAATTTCATTAGAAATATACAGGAATGCTGAGGATTTATGTCGGTTTATTTTATATCCTGCAACTTTGCCAAATTTATTTATTGTCTCAAGTAGTTTTTCACTTGATTCTCTATGATTCTATAAGTATATCATCATATCATCTGCAAAGAGTGATAGCTTGGTCTCTTCTTTGCCTGATTTGATTCCTTTGATTTCTTTTTCTTCTCTAATTGCTACTGCTAACATTTCTAGTACCAGATTGAATAAGAGGGGTGATAGTGGACATCCTTGTTTCACCCCTGATCTTATTGGAAATGCTTCTAGCTTCTCCCCATTGCATATAATACTTGCTGGTGGCTTTAAATAGATGCTACCTTTTATTTTAAGGAAGGCTCCATTTATTCCTATTTTTTCTAATGTTTTTAATAGGAATGGATGTTGTATTTTGTCAAAAGCCTTTTCTGAATCTATTGAGATAATCATGTGATTTTTGCTAGTTTTATTGTTGATATGATCAATTATACTGATGGTTTCCCTAATATTAAACCATCCTTGCATTCCTGGAATATCGATACCTGATCAAAGTGTATTATTCTTGAGATGAGTTGCTATAGTCTTTTTGGTAATATTTTATTTAAAATTTTTGCATCTATATTCATGAGGGAGATTGGTCTATAATTTTCTTTCTCTGTTTTATCTCTTCCTGATTTAGGTATCAGTACCATATTTGTGTCATAAAAAGAATTTGGTAGGACTCCACTAATTTTGCTGAATAGTTTGTAGAGTATTGGATTCAATTGTTCTTTAAATGTTTGATAAAATTCACTAGTAAATCCATCTGGCCCTGGAAATTTTTTCCTAGGGAGTTCACTGATGACTTGTTCAATTTCTTTTTCTGAGATGGGGTTATTTAAGTAATTTACTTCCTCTTCAGTTAATTTGGACAACCTATATTTTTGTAAATATTCATCCATTTCACTGATTGTCAAATTGATGTGCATACAACTGGGCAAAATAATTCCTAATTATTGTTTTAATTTTCTATTCATTGGTGGTAGGTGCACCCTTTTCAACTTTGATACTCATAATTTGGTTTTCTTCTTTTTTTATTATATTGACTAAGGGTTTATCAATTTTATTGTTTTTTTTTTTCATAAAACCAGCTCTTGGTTTTATTTATTAATTCAATAGTTTTCTTAATTTCAGTTTTATTAATCTCTCCTTTGGTTTTCAGTATTTCCAATTTAGTATTTAATTGGGGATTTTCAATTTGTTTTTTTTTTCTAGCTTTTTCAATTACATGCCCAAATCATTTACCTCTCTTTTCTCTAATTTATTCATGTATGCACTCAGGGATATAAAACTTCACCTAAGAACTGCCTTTGCTGCATCCCACAAATTTTGGTATGTTGTCTCATTATTGTCATTCTCTTGAATGAAGTTACTGATTGTTTCTATGATTTTTTGTTTGACCCACTCATTCTTTAGGATTAAATTGTTTAGTTTCCAATTAGTTTTTAGTCTGTCTTTCCATGGCCCTTTATTGCATATGATTTTTATTGTATCATGATCTGAGAATGATGCATTTATTATTTCTGCCTTTCTGCACTGAATTGTGAGGTTTTTATGTCCTAGTACATGGTCAATTTTTGTGTATGTGCCATGTACCACTGAGAACAAGGTACATTCCTTTTTATATCCATTCAGTTTTCTCCAGAGATCTATGATACCTACCCTCTCTAAAATTCTATTCACCTCCTTAACTTCTTTCTTGTTTATTTTGAGGTTGGATTTATCAAGCTCAGAGAGGGGGAGATTAAGGTCTCCCACTAGTATAGTTTTGCTATCTATTTCTTCCTCTAATTCCCTTACCTTCTCCTCTAGGAATTTGGATGCTATACCACTTGGTGCATATATGTTAAATAATGATATTACTTCATTCTCAATGGTGCCTTTTAACAGGATATAGTTTCCTTCCTTATCTCTTTTAATTAGATCAGTTTTTGCTTTTGCTTTATCTGAAATAAGGATTGCTATTTTTTTACTTTAGCTGAGGCATGATATATTTTACTCCAGCCTTTTACCTTTACCCTGTGTGTATCCCTCTGTTTCAGATACGTTTCTTGTAAACAGCATATTGTAGGATTATGATTTTTAATCCATTCTGCTATCCATATCCATTTTATGGGAGAGTTCATTCCATTCACATTCACAGTTATGATTATTATCTGTTTCTTTCCCTCCATCCTATTCACTCCTTTGTTAATGCTTATATTTTTTCTCCCCTTCTCCCTTCCCCTCCTTAATAGTTTTCCTTTTGACCACCGCCTCCCTCAGTATTCCCTTATCAGTCCCCTCCCTTTTCTTCCCCTTCCCCCTTCCTTCTTCCGTCCCTACTAATCACCCCCCCCCTTTTATATCCCTTTCCCCCTCCTACTGCCTATAGGATATTTTTATGGTTAATGAAGTATGTTATTTCTTCTTCGCACCAAGAGTGACAGGAACAAATCTCATGTGAAGCTCCTCTCCTTCCCCTCTTTCCCTCTAATATGATACATTTTGTGTCTCTTCTCCATAGAGTCCTATGCCTAACTTGTTGTTATTCCCTCCTTGCACCAGACCCAATGAAGGAAAAGCTTATATAATATTCATCTCCCTCCCTTCTTTTCCTCTGCTATATTGTTTTTATGCCTCTTTGTGTGGCATAATTTACCATTTTCCACTTCATTCATTCCTCTTCTTCCATTGCAGTCCCTTTGTAGCCCTTAATAAAATTTTTTTAAATTTTCATTTTGTGTAATTTATACTCATACCCTCTACCTGTCTAAACAATTTGCTCTTATTAAATGACAGGGTGTGTGTGTGTGTGTGTGTGTGTGTGTGTGTGTGTGTGTTTTCCTTGTTTATCTTTCTATGTCACTCTTGCATCTTGTAATTGGAGGTTGAATTTTCCATTGAGCTCTGGCCTTTTCATCAGGAAGGTCTGGAACTCTGTTATGTCATTGAATGACCATCTCTTTGCTTGGAAGACTATGCTCAGTTTCGCTGGGTAGGTGATCCTTGATTGTAACCTGAGATCTTTTGCCTTGGGGAAAATTGAATTCCACTGCCTCCGATCTTTCAGTGCAGAGGCTGCCAAATCCTGTAAGATCCTCACTGTGGCTCCTCGATATTTAACTTGTTTCTTTCTGGCCACTTGAAGTATATTCTCTTTTATCTGGTAGTTCTTGAGTTTGGCCACAACATTTTGAGAACTTTTCAATTTGAGATCTCTTTCAGCAGTTGTCCAGTGGATTCTCTCAATTTCTATTCAAGTAGCTCAGGGCAGTTTTCCTTAATGAGCTCTTGGAGAATGTTGTCCAGGCTCATTTTTTTCATCATGATCTTCTGGTAGGCCTATGATTCTCAGGTTATCTCTCCTGGATCTGTTTTCCAGGTCAGTCATTTTTCCATTGAGATATTTTACCTCTTTTTCTAATTTTTCATTCTTGTTGTTTTGTTTGACTAATTCATGGTTCCTCATAGAGTTACTTGTTTCAATTTGGTTGATTCTGGTTTTTAGCAAATCATTTTCCTTGGTTAGTTTTTGGACCTCCTTTTCCATATCACACACTTTTCTTTTTAGGGAACTGTTTTCTTCATTATAATGTTTTTCTAATTCTGCAATTTTGATTTTAAAAGAATTATTCATTTTGTCTTCTATCTCTCTCATTTGGTTTTCAAAGTTCTTTTTGAGCTCATCTAGGAGAGCTTTCTGTGCTTGGGACCCATTCCCTGTTGATGTTTCAGCTGTGGCTGTGGAGTCCACATTGTCTCCCTCTGAGTTTGGTTCCCCCCTCTGAGGTTAGTAGGACTCCAGTGTCTTTGTAGTCTGCTTTCTACCCATTCTGAGGCAGGGCCCTAGCGATGCCCTTCCTCTAGGGTTCCCAAGCCTTTATTGTTGAGGGTTTTGCCCCGGGCGGCAATAGTTACTATGTTTTCAGGGTGGGGGTGGGGGGAATTGGAGCAGGCTGGGTTCACTCTGCCATCCTGGTCCTTGGAGGTCCTGATAGGGGCTTTTTTTTTTTTTTTTTAATTTCTGGGCTATGGAGTAGTAGTGTATTTGCTGTACTGGACAGGGGCCCTGGATTTGGTTCTTACCTTGCTCTTTCCAGTCCTAGCCCTTTGGTGAAAGGCCTGGTAGTGACCCTTGTGGTTGGTGGGATGCCTTCCCCCCCTCGTTGGTCAGGCCTCCTCTCAGCCTGCCCTGCGCCATCTCTTCTCGGCCTGCTGATGCATTATATTCTTGTACCACAATTTGTTTGGACAGTCCTCAATTGATGAAGAGCTACTTTTTTTCATTTCTTTGCCACCACCACACACATATTGCTACAACTCTTTTAGTGAACATAAAACCTTTCATTTTAATCAATTACCATCTTGGGGCATGTGCTCAGCATGGGGATATTGGTGTCAAAAGAACATGGACTTTTTAACCATTTTATCTGCATAATTTCAAATTACTTTCCAGAATTGCTATACTAATTCACAGTTCCACCAATAATGCATTAGTTTGCCTGTCTTTCCACAAGCCCCCCAACATTGAGCACTTTTATTTTCAATGTCTCTGCTTTTTTTTGTACTATCTACAAGATGCACTAAATTAAACTAAAAAGGGTCTTAGTCTCAGCTCTGTTATTTACTAGGGAAGGCCTTGTATGAGCTAGCATGTATGACCTTGGGCAAAGTACTTAAATTTCCCAGTTCTCAGTTTCCTCATCTTAAAAAGTATGTGGTTTATTACATGATCTCTGAGGTTCTTTCCAGCTTTAAGCCTATGGTCCTACAACACCTTTTGTATACCTCTAAGATCTCTCCCAGTTTTATCTTGTCATCTCTGCCCATGTTGGAGCTCAGGTTATGAAGCTGCCCAAAACTATGCATAAAGCTACTATTTGTTGTAGTATTTATGTATTTCTTAACTTTTTAATATGAATGAAACTGTGCTACCATTTTTATTAGGTTCCTAACTTTTTTTGTCAGAGATGTAGTTTTTGAGTATTCTGCCACAGTCCTATTTTTCCATAAATCTTGTAGTTTTTATTGCATGATTTTGCATAGTACAATGTTTTTTAAGGATGTATATTCACATTATAGCAGAGCTGACTGTACCTAAAACCTTCCCCTCTTGCAAGAACCCCTCTTACTGAAACTCTAATGTCATAGCCTGTGATGAGGGTGTGGAAGCAGATATGAATTAGGATTATTTTCCTCACTTTGTACAAGTTTTTGTTTGCTATTGGCCACCCATCCAGCCTTCTCATGATCTAGACAATAGAAATTTTTCATCCACTTTTTTTTTTCATTTGTGTTTAGTAAAGCCAAGCTCTTCTGAGTAATTATAGCTCTCGTCCTATAATTATACGAGGCTGCAATACCCTAGGATTTGATTTCACCACCTGCAATACTAGAGCCTGCTGAAGGACCCCACCACACAGAGCAGGGGATCTTAACCCGTTATTTTTGTAGACCTCTTTGGCAGTCAGGTGAAGCTTGGGGATCCCTTCTCAGAATAATATGTTCAAATACATAAATTAAAATATGTTAGATTACAAAGGAAACCAATTATATCAAAATATAATTATTAAAAATTGTTTTTAAAACAAGTTCACTGTACCTAGGTTGAGAGCCCCTTATCTATAAGGAATTTCTTTTCTATTTGGACTCTGCAGTGGATGTAGCAATAATAATTATAATGTTTATTAGCATGATTATTGTTATTACTAGCATTTATATAGAGCTTTAAAGTTTCCATATATTATCTCATTTGATTTCCCTGCCTTGGTACTCACATCTCTTCAGTACCCTTATTACTCTCTGTCCCTCTGGAGGGCTAGAAACTAGAACAAAAAACTCTTCTCCAAGCCTCCTCTTAAAGTGGGCTCACAATTGAGTCAATTCTTCATTTCCTATCAGGTGCATTCCTTGGACTCAGAGTCCACCAGGTCCCACTGCTGGATATATTCTCCCTACTCCTACCTCCAGCTTTCTTTTGTGTGTTGTCTTCTCCCATTGGATTGTAAGCTCCTTGAGGGCAGACACTGTCTTTCTTATTATTGTTTCTATCCCCAATACTTATTAGATTCTTTATAAATATTTATTGACTAACACTATCACTAGCATTTACATAATATTTTAAGGTTTGCATATGTTATCTCATTTGATCAGTAACAGTCGCAAATCCATTTGACAATCAGATGTCCCTGTTTAATACCTGAAATGACGTTGATAATCAGTGTCATGAAGCAAAATTACCCTTATTGTCCTATCAAGGAAATCTTGTATGATTTTACTATGTGCAGGGGAGAATCTCCTCCCTACCCACCACTCCACCAGAGTAAAATCTTCAAGGAAGCATTTTATTCTACAGAGTCAAATGTATCTTTGTTTTTATTTTAGTCAACAAACTGTAAGCATAGTAGAATCTTATAATCTCTGCCCCTTTCATCCATTCTAACACGTACTAAATAACTAACACAAATTCTCAGTCCCATATAAAGGTATTATTTAATTTAATTTCATCCATGTACTTACCGTCCATAAGATTAAACCTTTAATCATTTTATCCAGCATACTGCAATATTTATTAAAGGTGATGAAGAGGGCAGTTTTATCTAATCTTATAAGGTCTTGCATTGAAGTAATAATAGATCATTATGGAAGATTTGTGAAAAACAGCAAATCAAAGATCATCATATCTAGAGAAGTGAAATAAACACATGGAAATGCATATTAATGTTATAAAATTGACTTATTATGTTATATACATTTGTAGATTTTAATAAATAACGACATAGAATGAATTCCAGGAACTAGTGATCTAAATTATAGATAGAAACCTAAGATACTATAAGAAAATAGCATAACCAAACAATGGTTCTGGTTACTGTACCTATTTGTTTAAAACAAACAGAAGAATAGTCTATATTTTTTACTCAAAACTCTAATGCTTTCTCTAACCCCTTCCCCTAAAAGACAGCTTGCTATTTGTTTCAAGGCATAAGATGAGAGATTTTAGTACCAAGACTGTTTTTTATTTTATTTTTTCTTTCTTTCTTTTCCTCCTCTATTCTTTGCCTTGATAGGTTCAGGGTCCTTACAATGTTGCCAAGTCCTAATATTTCAAAGACTGTCTAAATTAATATCTCTCAAACCCCCAGACTCTGGCATGGAATGAAAATTGTTTTTGAAACTGCTTCAAGAATTAATATTAGAGAATAAAAGGTTTTCCTCTCAGCAAATTGAAGCTGAATAAATTGTTCTCTGTCTCCTTAGAAATGGAATTGATTGTTCGAGGTTAGTACCACTATGAGTGGCAAAGCACAGAAATGTTGTATGGGGGTGAAGACGAGGGGGAAATGAGATTGCTTCACTTTTCTTGGAAATTATGACCAGATATCTGTTTCTTGAAACTTGGCACAGATGCTAAAATTCAGGAAGTGAGTACATTAGCTTCATGTCACATTAAAGACAATGGGATCTTATGGATTATTACTGTCTCTTTTCTTTTATTACTGAATACCCACAGAGCTCATAAGCATTCCAAGCCTGGCTGCTCACATTGTTACCTTTCTGACATGACTGAATTGAAATTCACATCTGCAGAGCTGTGGATTATTTCTTGTGATTGATAGAACAAATTTGTGAGATTTTTCTTTTTGAGTTTCTCATCCTCCTGCGAGTCTCCCTCTGTCCCTACACAGTTTCTATAGCTATGGGTATGGATGAGATCAGGGAGTTATTACTTATCTGCATCCCTTCCTTTCTAAAAAAATAGTGATAGCCTGTGTCTATATTATCTTTGTTTCCTAATATAACTCTCCTCTCTCCCCGATCCAGAGAGCCATCTTTTAGAGCAGAATTTTTTTTAAAAAAGAGGAAAAAAATGTTGGCAAAACTAATCAATGCATCAACCGAATCTGATATATCCCACATCCATTGTACCCCCACCTCTTCAAAGAAGGGAGGGAAGTGCCTTCTCATCTCTTCTTTGCTCGTTATATATTTATAGTATATTGCATATTTATGTTATATTAAATATTTGGTCATTCAAATTATACAGCACTAGCTTTGATTTTTTTTTATTCTTTCTGTTTATATTGTTGCAGTCATTGGGGTATACTTATTTCCTGGTCCTGTTTCTCTACTTTGTATCAGTTTCAAAAGTCTTCCTATGTCTCTCTGTATTCTTCATATTTGTCACTGGTTACAATTGTTGCATTCATTGTCTACAATTTGTTTAGCCATTCTCCAACTTTATAGTTTTTTCTCTTAAGTCGAAGGGAGGCAGAGGGTGAAGTTCAGCAATGCATCTACTCTCCAAAAAGTGTCCCATATCTCTTAAATGGACCACATTTGTTTTTCTGACTAGGATGCAGCAGGATGCATCAGGGACTAGAACTGGTTCCTTTTATCTTGAGAAGCTCATTTACAAATATGACTTCCTTCAATTCTGCTTTCCATATTTCCCCTCCAAAATTTGACTTATAATTGAACTCAACTCTTTTTCCCCCTTAAAGAAAAGAAGCTTCAGTTTACCTGCAGACAGGTGACTGAGTTTGGTTGGACACGGGGAGAATAAACTAGGGAAAGGAATATATGTATTTTTAAAACAGAGTATTTATGCAGATGTATGGATAATTGGGGGGCAGTAAATAAATGTAACCCACTCCTGCAACCCCTGTCTCAAAAGCTTTTACAGAATTTAGGAGATGAGAAAGAACTGGGAAGGTGCCATCTATTCCATCCACGAAGCCCAAGGTTGTCTCCATCGTCTTAATAAATTCCTTAGTCTTTGAAAGGAACATAATAATATACAGATTATATAACATACTATAGGACACATTGCTATATGATGTTTTATAGTATTATACATATGTACTTCCATGAAAGAAAACATGGAAACCCATGCTCAGGACATTAGTACTTGTTTCTCTTTTTTAACCCACACTACAGCAAAGGCTAAGAGAATAAAATGTAGGGTTAACAATGAGCCACACATACAGAAAACAAGTTTTAATGTGAAATGCCTAGTGCCCTTTCATGAAAAGAAGGTTCCTGGACCCTACAGAGAAAAGAGTACTACACAGTAGAAAGACTTATTTTCTCTCTCAGAAGACCCACGGGGCCAGGACTTCTTTGTAGGAAAGTATCAGCCACAATCAGCAAATCCCTACATTAGTTCCCTATTCAGAGCACACCAGGGAAAATTCCGTAGGAAGACAGCAAACCTGCTAGCCCTTTCTCTAGCTTTTTGGAGTAGTGAGGTCAGGAAGGAACTTTCTGGCAGTTTCCACGTTAATGACCTGTGCACTGCTGTTACAACAGTGGTAAGTGGAAGGAAAGGTTTCGGAATGCTATTACAGGAGAGATTGAGAGTAAGGGCATTGGCAGAATGTCCCTACTTTGTTTCTGTTTTTCATCATCTTGGAAGCATTTCAGAAATGAATAAGTATATCCATTAATGAGTGACAAAATAAATCTTTGTAAACTTTCTTCTTGTCATCATTTGACTGCAGACAGTTTTGTCTTTATGTCCCCAGTGCCTAGCCCAATGCTTTGCCTGTAGTACACATGGTAGGGACTTAATAAATACTTGTTGACTTGGATGGAAAAAAAGAAATACAAATAGCTCTTACTTCACTAGAATCACATGTTCTTTAGTTTTGATTTTGATTTGCAGGGGGTGGTGGGTTTGTTTTGGTTTGGTTTGATTTTTTTTTTGGTAAATGGGTTCTTTAGTTTGTATTTAAAAAGGTATTTGCAGCCTGTTTTCCATATGCTCCCAGGGTGGTCTGCTAGTAAAGAGCACAGAAATAACTGCCTTAGAAGCTGCTTTGCTTGGTTTCCAGCTAGAGCTATTCCAAGAAAGGGCACAAGGAGGATGAGAACATCTTCCATCCTTCCCAGGACCAACAGATCTATACAAACATACAAGAGACAGTCAGGCTTTGCAGTGTTTACCTATGCCTTAGAGATGATTCAACTTAAAAAATTAGCTACAAGACAGTGTTTCCTTTGCTCCAGACGATCAGAGCTGACCAGAACAAGAAATTCAGTTCACATTAACAAGAGATCTAGCTAATGCTTCCATGAATAAATAAAAATATATTCAGTTCTTTTAAACAGTTAGAACAGGGCTATAAATACTTGGTGACTGATTTTATTGGAAATGGTGTCTCAACTACTCATTGAGACCAGAGAGAAAGATACATGGAAACAAGCTTTCATTTGCCTAACGAGTCTGCTCCCACCATCTCTTCTCAGCAGCAGCAGCAGCATCAATGATTTTTATTGAGAACATCCTATATACTATTTATGGAGGTACTAAGATGAATGGTACATGGCCCATGACCTTGGGAATGCCCACATTCTGTGGGAGAGGCAGACAATCTACACATAAAGAGATGAATAGAAAAAGGAACTAGAGTGCAGGCCAAGTGTCAAATAAAGGTAGCTAGGTGGTGCAGGGGGTAGAATGTCAAGCCTGGAGTCAGGAAGACCTGAGGTTAAATACAGCTTTGAACATTTCCTGGCTATATGATGCTGGCTGGGTAAGTCTCAAATGGCTGTCTGCCTCAGTTTCCCCAACTGTAAAATAGGGATAATAATAGAACCTTCCTCCCAGGGTTGTTGTAAGGATTAAATGAGGTATTTGTAAAGTACTTAGCACAGTGCTGGATACATAGTATGGACTGTATAAATGTTTATTCCCTTCACCCCTCCCCACTTTTTCATTCATTCAATGTAATGACCACCGTACATCCACTGACTCTAAGCATTTTTACTGACTGTCTTGAATGCCTGAACTCTCTCCATTGTCATCTTTACCCCCTAGCATCTCTGGCCTTTATCAAGTCTCCATTAAAGTCTCACCTTCTTCAAGAGTCCTTTCCCAGCTCTCCTTAATTTTTGTGTGTTCCCTTTAAGACTATCCCTAATTTATTCAGTCTATACAGTATCTTTTTTATACATAGTTGTTTGCACCTTGTTGGCCCCCCCATTAGACTGTGAACTCTGAGGGAAGATATTCTAGTTTTTTGCCTTTTTTATATCCCCAACACAGTGCCTGGCACATTGTAGACGCTTACTGACTTGTCTTGACTGACCCTTCTACAGTTCTGTAAAACACTCCACTTTCTCCACCCCGAAGTTGATTTCATCCATCTACTACCATTTGGCACATAGCAGCAACCCAGTGGATTGCTGGCACTCCTAGAAACTCCTATAAGCCTGCTACCAACAATTCCCCTCCTTAGCTTCTACAGGGATGAGAACTATGGAATGAATTTTTCCTCTGCCACCGTAACTACAATGTCTATGTCCCTTTCTACTGCTTAGTTCTGAAAATCCAGACCCTTGACAGCAAGACAGTCTGAAGAGAAAGAATCATAAGGATGTACTTTCTCATCAGATATGAATGGAGAGTTAGGAAGAGAGTCAAGAATGGCACAAAGATTTCAAGTCTGAGTTACTTGGAGCTTGAAGGTACCATGGACAGAGCAATAACAGTCAACATTTATCTAGACCTTGACAGCTTACAAAGCTATGGATGGATGGATGGATGGATGGATGGATGGATGGATGGATGGATGGATGGATGGATGGATAGACAGACAGAGACAGATAGATAGATAGATAGATAGATAGATAGATAGATAGATAGATAGATAGATAGATAGATAGAAATAGATTCTCATTTCAATCTTTATAGTCATCCCAATTTTATAAATGAGAAAATCTGAGGGTCATAGAGCTGAAACACCTGGACTTTGGTTGGATACCTAGTAAGTGAAATAGGTAGGATTTGAATTCAGATTTCCCCTCACTTCAAGCATATCAATCTTCCCTCTATTGATAATCCCAAGGGAAGAACTGTTCTAGAGTAGGAAGATGGTTTCTTTTAGCCCATTTGTCTATAAAAATGCCTAGTATTTTTATTTGAGACTGAGAACTTGTGTAACTCTACAGCTTCTAGCTTTTTCTTGATTTCTTTCCAAATTCACCATGAATATTTTTTCACATCAATACTCATTTCTTTTTCTGTATTTAGTCATTAATGGACAAAAATATGTATCTTGATACCCTTCATCTGACCAGCTACTCTCTCATGGTCTCAGGATTTTTTGTTATGTCTTCTCTATTAGCCTTTCTAAATATCTTGTCTCAACTTACAACTTGATTGTATCCTGACCAAAAATGTCTGGTGCTTTCCTTTGCCTATTAAAAAAGTCCAAACTCCTCAATCTGGCATTAAAGGCCTACAATAGGACCCTAACCATTTCTAACCTTAGCTCTGCCTCCTCTTCTTTGTTTACTCAATAGCAGAGACATACTAGAATACTTAGCACTCATCCCACCTTGAGCTAGCCTGCTTACCTATGACCACACTGGTATCTGTTGTTGTTGAATCATTTTGCAGTTGTATCTGATTCTTCATGACCCCATTTGGTGTCTTCTTGGCAGAAATGCTGGAGTGGTTTGCCATTTCCTTCTCCAGCTCATTTTACAGATGAGGAAACTGAAGCAAGCAGAGTTCCGTGACTTGCCCAGTTACACAGCTAGTAAGTGTCTGAGGCCAGATTTGAACTCAGGAAGATGGTCCAGGCCTGGTGCTCTATCCACTGTACTATGTTACTGCCCTTAATTCTACTATCAACATTTTAATTTTCTCTCCCTCCCATTCCTAAATTTAACCTGTTGAAATAATACCCAGTCTTCAAGGCCCACCTCTAAGTATATCTTTTTCATGAAATCTTTCCTGCTTTCCCCAAGTGGATGTGATTAATCCAAAGAATAGACAATAATAGAAAATTACTCTATTTAACAGGGATGTCAACAGAATTAAATGAAATAATTCTCACTTTGGAGAAACTTAAGCTACCACCATCATCATCATCATTATCACCTTTATTCTTAATATTTTTCCTCTCCTGATCTGACTCCCACCATAACATTTTGTCTGTATGTTTCTATGATAGCTATCATATTCTGACTGGTAGAAAAGTGGTTTGTTTCAGCTTCCCTGTTCAATTATCAGCTCCTTTAGGTTAGTGATTGTCCCACCAACTTTTGTGTCTCCTGAAACATAGGTGTTAAACACCTGGCCCAGGGCACCATTCAGGCAACAACATTCCAGAACGTGCCCTGAACCAGATTAAAATGCAATTAGGAAGTAGTTAACAAAATAAATTAAAAATGCAATACACCATAGATTAGATTACATTTTAAAGCTAAGTCAATATGCAGTCCAAAGGGATGCTTGTGTGTTCAGATTAGTAGCCCATGGTTTCTTTTTGAGTTTGACACCCCTGTACTAGAACATTGCCTTGCCTACAGGAGGCATTCACTAAATGTGTTAAGTTTGATTTACCTTATAAATTTTCTAATAGATCCCTACCCTCATTGATTTGGCAGTTCCATCCAAAGAAGTTCATTACCAATCCATGCCTGTCTATCCTATGAGACCCTGGCATCATGGAGCAGTGTAGAGTGGTAAACTTGTTCAGGAAGAACTATGTTCAAATCCCACCTCAGACTCTTAAGCAGAAGTGTGACCCTAAATAGTCATTTAACCTCTATGAGACTTAGTTTCTTCATCTGTACCATGAAGGAGTTGACCTTTAAAAGGTCTCTAAGGTCCCTTCCAGTTCTAATCTCTGATGCTATGATCCTCCAATAAGTTGAGGGTGGGAATGAGGCAGGGTAAAGAGGTCATGAATCAAATGTTGTTGCTGTTGTTGTTTGTTGAGTTGTTTCAGTTGTGTGTGTCTCTCTCTCTGTGACCCCATTTGGGATTTTCTTGGTAAAGATACTGAAGTGGTTTGCCATTTCCTTCTCCAGCTCATTTTATAGATGCAAAACTGAGACAAACAGGGTTAAGTGACTTGGCCAAGGTCACATAGCTAGGAAGTATCTGAGGCCACATTTGAACTCAGGTCCTATGATTCCAGGACCAAAAGCACTTAGCACAATGTCTGGCACATAGAAGGTGCTATATAAATACTTCTTCCCTTCCTCCACCCCAGTCATGGTCATCCATGGGCTTCTTAATAAAGAGTAAACAAGAACTGTGAACCTTGCCAAATACTGGTAGACACAGAAAATATACTTTGAGGTCATGATAACATCAGAGCACTAATTCATGAAGTGAATGATAAACTACTTCCCACTTGATCTGTAGAGGAAAAAAAAATAAATAAATGAAAGAACATTGTGAAGACAAGATTAAAATGTTCTGTAGGGATCCTGAGGAAATCATCTGTCACTGGCACTTTGTCATTATGTCTTACAACTCTCTCTCTTCTTGTAATGGGGCTATGTTTATTCACGTTACTCATACATACATATATGGGGAGATGACATTTCCACAGGCTAAAGAAAATGTGAAAAACATTTGATGAATGACACCCAGGGCACTAGTATTCTTCCAAGGCAATCATTCTCTCTCTGATGGCAGCATCCTTGGATTCATGACCAACTTCTTTGCTTCTTTGTCCCAATGAGTTCAACAGGAGGGGCATTCAAAAACTGTGCCAAAATCTCACCCCCTCTCCCTTCCCTAATTTGGAATTATTGTTAATTCATAGGGACTGTGCTAACATATGCCTTCCTTAAATTGATCCT
This sequence comes from Petaurus breviceps papuanus, assembly GCF_028583685.1. Taxonomy (NCBI): domain Eukaryota; kingdom Metazoa; phylum Chordata; class Mammalia; order Diprotodontia; family Petauridae; genus Petaurus; species Petaurus breviceps. Next base: position 14,515,457 of record NW_027186457.1, on the reverse strand, counting down.
TTCTTCATAAGAACCATAGATTGTTCATGTAAATGAGGTTTAATAGGGAATATTTTTAAAATGCATGCAACTATTTTTAAGCATTTAAAGGGCTCTCAAATCAACCATTTTCATATAATTGACATGCTAAGAACATATTCTTATCTGTTCATTAAAGAAGGTCCCTTAAGTGATACTTAATTTGGATTTTTATCTGTAGTAAGAGAATCAGGAAGCTAACAATTCTACCTTATTATAAAATATATTCTGCCGGTAAGACTTAAGTAATTCAGACTGACCCCCCCGAGTCAGCATTTTGGGAACTTTACCAATTTCAGCCTTTCTTTTGTTCTTTATCCATACAAACATGCAATTTTCTACTATAGCAAATGACTATTATGCTTGCAAGAACCGAATTTATTTTTAAAAATAACCTTCATTGTTATTATCAAGCCCCATTTATTTCTGCCTTTGCATGTTCCCAGCAAAAGTATTTTCTCAATAACTAAATTCAACTCAGTAGGATTAGAGTCTGAATAGTTAAATCCATAGGAGCTCTAACATTTATAATAACATTTCAGTTCTGCTAAGAGTCATAGTCAGCTAGATCCTGTCCATTGCGGGTATTCATTGCTTCAGTATCTGTAAGAAGGCAAGGCCGGCAGCTGGACCTGGAGTTGGCAAGATCCAAGTTCAAATCCTGTTCCAGATACTCACTATACATAACCCTACACATGTCTCTTAATGTCTGCCAGCCTCCATGTCCTCATCTGTAAAATGGGGATAATAACAGCAATTACTTCCCAGGAATATTGTTAGGGAAAAATGAGATAAAATTGGTAAAGTGCTTTGCAAGCCTTTGTTTAATAAAGTAGTGTTATTATTGTTGTTGCTGTTGTGGAAGCACTGTATCCATACCAAAGGAATCTAGGATAATGCAAGCCTAGTTGTTTGTTTTATTTCCACACCTTAAAATAGGACTTATAAAGTACTTTAAGGTTTACAAAGTGCTTTACATTTATCTTATTTTATCCTTACAATAACCCTGTGAGGTAGGCCCTATTGCTATTTATTTATTTGCTGTTATTATTATTTATTGTTTATTTTATAATTTTTTGACATATGGGAAAAATGGATGAGAGAGTTGAAGGGACTTGCCTTGGGCCACACAACGATTAAGCATCTCGGATAGGATTTGAACGGAGATCTTCCTGACTCTAAGTCCCTCACCATATTTCTACTGTCCCACCTAGCTGCCTCTACATGGTGGCACAGTGGATAGAATTCTTGACTTGGGAAAATCTGAGTTCAACAGTCCAGCACTCTCAACTTAAGTCTTCTTACCAATAAAAGACAATATTGGACTTCCTGACCTCTGTGGGTCCTTCCAGCTCTAAACCTATAATATTTTGATTATTCAACATAGTCCAGAATGGTGCTTCCCAACTTTCTACCCTTGAATTGCTTGGCAAGGCCAAAAGCATAGGTCCACCTACCCACAAGCACTTGTTTGCTCTTGATTAAAAAAAAAAAACTTTATCAAAATTCATGAAAATTATTCTGGTTCTGAGGTACCACTGAAGGTCATCTTACTTGCCAGAAAGAGCAAGCTAGTTATTATCAGTATCTCTATGCTAAGAGAACAAACTTCAGAATAACTCTTGGGGCCCAACACACTGCTTACTCAAAAGCAGTTGTCTGCCAGAGGAGTTGAGTTACCCATGGTCCAAGAACTTACTCTACCAAAATTCAATGCATGGCACTCATTTAGCCCACAGCCTCTGTGCTGGGTGACAAGTTTGAATTAGGCCTTGCCCATGTGCCTTGGAGGCCAAGTCAAAAGAAAAAGGCCGTCAGGCAAGCTGAAATCAGAGCACACATGTTGGTGTATTTTTGACTCATCAGGCACTCATAAATTTCCCACTGAATAGCCCAACCAAAGAAGCACCAAAGGCGATTCCCTCTACATTCCTTGAAATTTCTTGACTTCTAGTTTGGTTTAAAAAAAAAAAGATCCCTGAGATGGAAATTAAAGTCAGACTTCTTCTCCTCCTCCTCCATCTCTGCCATTCTATGACCTTAGCCAAACTGATTAACTTCCCTGGGACTCATTTTCTATTTATATAAAAGAGAATAATGATGCCCTATTCATATTAGGCACTCAGCTCCTTGACTCAGTAGATGATTTATGCCAGGCCCTATTTACCTGAAAGGGATATCAACACTAGAATGACTATATATGTCAATTGATGAATTTTTTAGACACTTGAAATCAGAGACAGGTATTTCTGTTTCGTGAGGTTTTTTTTTCTTTAGCATACTAAAGACTTTTCAAATAACAAAAGAAATAAAACCCATTGTTCTACTTATGAGGACCAGACACATTAAAGAAGCATCTTGGTCCTTTGAGGTATTCTTATATTCCAGACCTTTCTCAGAGAGTCAAATGAGATAGGTAAGTACTCTGGAAGGGAACATGTTCCATAATTATAAAGGGTTATCTCAGACTTCACTCTAACACTGGCCTGAGCATTTCTCCAAAGGGTTGGCACAATAACTTGCAGCTGCCCATTATCCTATAATTGATTCTCTTAAATACACATTGCATGTGGCAGCAGAGGAGGCAGTTTATGAGGACCCCTCCATGACAAATTTTCACTTAAATCTTTCATAAATTTGGTGGGGACAAGAAAATGAACACATCCAAGGATATGGCAAATGCAAAGTCTATCCTGTATGTAAAATGTATGTTACCTAGTACCACTCTAAAAATGGGATTTCTGTACTATTGACTTGCTTTTTAAAGAATTAATCCTCTGTGCTAATCGCATGTAACTTCCTGCCCTTTATAATGAAAGAAAAAGGTGGAAGAAAAATCAAGAGATGCCAAGAATACATAATTGATGTTTCTGTTATATTCTCATCAGTTGTCATCCTCAAGTTTGGAGCATACAAAGCATTTATTCTTCATTCATTCATTCGTTCATTCATCCAAAAGCTATTAATGAGTATGCAGTCTCAGTCAATCAATCAGCAAAGGATTTCTAGGCCTTGTGCTAGGCACTAAGCATGCAAAGATAAAAAATGAAATCATCTTTGCTCTCAGGGAGTTTGCATTCTCTCAAGAGTGACAGCATGCATTAATTAGTTAAAGGGAAGAAAGAACACTGAAATTTAAGAGCAGGGATCAGAGAAGACTTCCTGTAAAAGTGTGTTCTTATGTGGAGTCTTGAAGGAACTCTGTGAGGCAAAGATGAAGAGAAAGAGCATCCCAAGCATAGGAGATGGCCAACGGAAAGTCATTGATGAGGTAGATGGATTATCATGTGTAAGAAACAGCAAGATCAGTTTAGCTAAACCATTGCTCAGAAATAAGAATAATATAAAATAAGTAGATTGGAACCAACTTAAGAAGGCTTTAAAAGTTTTTGTTTTTGGAAAAGAGGAATCAGTGCTTTATCCTAGCATATAGGTGAGGTTTATTGAATAGCACAGTGACATACATGGCATTGTTCTTGGCACTATGGGGGATGAAAGAAAAAGCAGCATAAGATATGGTGCCTGCCTTCTACAAGCTCATAGTTTGATTGGAGAGATGAGCCATAAACTTCAACACAAGACTGAAATCACAGAGCAAATGGTATTCCAAGGCCAAATTCATTAAGTTCTACATGACCAGTACAAAAAGTAAATACCAGAGTCATTACTAAGAATTCTTGAACCTGGGACAAATCTATTTGGTGATTTCCAAGATGTGAACACCTAATGCACATGGTTGAGATAGCCTAGAAACAGAGGTTTATGGGATTTGAAGAGGTTAAGGAGCCAGAAGGGAATTAAAAATTGGGGTGAAGATCATAAGCCAGGTACTACACTTATTAGGGAGAGAGGAAAGTGATCCTGAAGTCCATAGATGACAGCAACAAATATCTGGACAGGATAGGAGCAACTTTAAAGAAACAGAGGTGGTAGAGGAAGGGTCTGAAAGTGGCGATAAAGAATAAAGGTGTATGCTCCTTCTGGTCCTAAATGTCAGTGATACGAGAAAAGGATCCAAGAGATGGAGTGTTTTCAGGAGAAGGCTAAGTTTCCAAAGCACCAAATGAGGCATAATACACAAAACTCAGAGAACTGAATTTGGAGTCAGCTAGTTAATAGCAGCCTGACTTTGAGCAAGTCATATAACCTCTTTATGAACCTCCCTTTAAATAAGGGGATTAGATTAGATCTTCTCACAGCCTAAAATTTAGGGTAATAGATATAGAGCTGGAAGAGACCTTGGACCTTATTAGCCCAACCCTTTGCAAATTTGCACCCACTGTGCAGAATATAACACCTGGAACATAAGTAGTTTATAATAAAAGCTGACTGGCTGATTAATTAATTGATGGGGAAACCAAGGCCTAGAGGGGTGTAATCAGTTGCCCAAGGTCATGTTGTGGTACATAACAGAAACAAAATTCAAACCCAGGTCTTCTCACTCTAATTCCAGCAATCTTTCTATTTCTACTCCAGAAGAATAGTAGAAAGAAAAGGTAGCAGTTTATTGGGACAATGGGGGACAGAGGAAAGAAGGAGTGACTGAGGTTGATTCGACCAGTGGTGAGATGCATTCATTGCTTGTCCAACTCTTAGTGCAGGAGTCTAGAATAGATGGTTGATAGGGCAGTGGAACAGCAGAGGAGAGGAAGAAAGGAAATCCACCGCAACCCAAGGGAAAGACATCCTGAAAGAGAGATGAAGGAACATGAAGGGTTAATAGCCTGACCCAGGACATGACAGCAACTAGTCAGCAGGCAACACTAGAAAGTTGATAGTAGAACAGAATGATGCCACTTCTACCCACAGGATATTAGCACCTGGGTCAAAGCCCTGTTTACCCCCAATGCTAGTTCTGACTCCGATAAATTTGAAAGAAAGAGAATTTCCTGTGATTAGATCTGAGTCCTATGATAAAAACAAATACAGTCCCCATATCCATAATTTTTTCTATTAATATTCTTCCCTTACGACTGAAAAAAATATCAAGTTCTATATGAGTTTTCAAGCTCTGAATTTAGTGAATTAACTCTGAATTAAGTTTTATTTATATACAGAATACTGCCTAGCTTCAGAAATGAGGTTTCCCTAACTATTTAAATAATCCATATGAGAGGTAAGATTAACCATTATTTTGAGGAAAATATGAAAATAAGTTCATGACAATCAACTATTAGCCTTTTTTTAGTCTCTTCCCGACTAAATGTGCTGGTTAAAAAAAAAAAAACATGATTCAGGCTTTACTGAAGCATTGTGGCCATTAATTATTGATATTTTCTGCTTCTCTTCTCCATAGATTTCTGGGAATGGAAGGGACCTTGTTATATAGTTCCCTTGTCAAAATAAGCAATGACCCAGGACATAGGAAAAAAACCAGGGCAGGCGTAATGAGGATCAGGTAGTGAACATAATGAGGACCAGGCCCAAGACCTAATGAGAAACTTAACATTATCAGCCTCTTCCTTTTTTATACCTTTAGCAGAGAGTTTTCCTGGAAATGTTGTTTTCAGAGGAACTCTAAGAGTATTTCTTGGAGGCAGCTGCTTAAGAGCTTAGTGACATGGGAAATAGTTAAAGGAGACAATAGAATCCAGGGGGAGAAGGGTCTTGCTTGGTTATTGAAGGTAAGGCCAATGGACATTTAGTAAGAAATAGAAAATTTAGAGGTATACAATGTTTGTGAAGACTTTCTAAGACTATCCAGTCTTGGATAGTCATACTATATAGTACTGTATAATCAACTCATATTTATAAAGAATTTAAAGATGTTTCATGTTCATTATTCAGAATGCCTGTGGAAGGAGGGAACAATGTCTGCTTCTATAAGTAGTGGGTTACCTCTCCTAGGAGGTCTTTTAACAAATACCAAATGACCATTTATCTGTTTTTTATGGGGGCAGAAGGATTCCTTTCGTGTATGTGTACAACTAGCTGGCTGCCGAGGTCCCTTCCATCTCTCAAATCCTGTGATTTTGTAGACAGAGGTAGAAACAGGCAAGAACATGAATAAAATATCTCAGAAAGATTATACTCCATTTTAATTTTTAAAAGAGCTCCCAAGTGGAAAATTCCTATTGTTCTGCCTTTGGAACCTTCTTTAAACTTTTCCATACTTCCAACTGGAAATAGTCCCAGATTCTCTGAGCCTCAGTTTTCTCTCCTAGAAAATAATGATCATCATGCTTGTCCTTCCAATCAATAGACATCTGTTTTTCCTTCCTAACCATGAATATGTTTCTTTTTAATACCTTCTGTTTTCAAATCACCTAAATTTCTCCTTTTGTTCCTCTTCTTTCTCCTTCCCAGGAAGATCTCTCTAATAACAAAGACATTTGTGAAAGAAAAAATAGGAAGAAGAAAACAGAAATTCAGCAAAACTGATCAATATTTTTTTTAATCTGACATTACATACAACTCTCTGCACCTATGGAACATCCCCCCCCCCCACCCAACACACACACGCCCACACATCTACTTCTGCCAAGGAGTTGAGGAAGATGTTTCTCACTTCTTTTCTTTGGGGCTAAGCTAAAAAAGAAAAAGCGTCTCTTAAGTACTTACAATACTTATGACACTTACCAGACACTGTACTAGGCACAAGAGATACAATACAAAAGTGAGACAGCCCCTGCCTTTAAGGTAATTAACCATATATAGGGAAATGGTGGGCAGAGAAGAAGTTTCTCATGTAGGCACTCTCAAATTATGCAGGAGCCATAGTATGACCTTTCCAGTAGTTCTGATACTATTGATTTAATTATTATTGTTCCTAGAGCAAGAGTAAAACTGAAGACGAAGGTGTTGGGGAGGGGGCAGTGTTGTGATAGGATCAGAGTAATGAAATGTGCTAACATCTGGTCAAATGCTTTGATTTAAATTTTCTCTGATATATTGGACAAAAATAATGACAATAGCTTTCAATACACATGAATATATACATGTGAGGGAGGCATGAATGAATAAATGTTTGTTAAATTAAATTGACCTGGAGGAAGTAACTCCATTTCTCTGAGTCTGTTTTCTCAGATGTAAAATAAAGATACTGGGCTAGATGGTTCCTAAGGTCCTTTCCAATGCTGATATTCTGTGAACTCTGAATTGAATGATTGTTGAATCAAATTGCTCAGGTGCCTTCTAACTCTGATTCAGTGGATCCATGATTTTGAAATGATTGATATCAGCATTTGGTACTAGCAACAGGTTTTAATTGTGTCTCCAGTAGAATGTTCTAGACCACTGGTTACCTGTAAGGGATGGTAGAGGGGAAGGTAATGGTCCCTACAGAAAAGGCACAGAAAAGGAAAAATAAAATAAAAGGATTAAAAAACACTTCAGCACTGTGCCAAGTAGTATGCGAGTGTGTGAATACAAAAAGCAAGGACAGTTCTTACTACCGACCACCCCCAAAGAATTCACATTCTAAAGGAAGAGAAAGAACACAAATGGGAATAGTGGCCTAGGAAGGACACTTTGGTATTTAAAGTTTTATGGTTGTTTAGTCATTTCTGGTCCTATTTGTGACCCATTTGGGTTTTTCTTGGCAAAGATACTGGAGTGGTTTGCCATTCTCCAGTTCATTTTACAGATGAGGAAACTGAGGCAAATAGGGCTAAGTGAGTTGCCCAGGGTCATGCAGCTAATAAACATTTGAGTCCAGATTTGAATTCAGGTCTTCCCAACTCCAGGCTCAGAACCCTATTTACTGAACCGCCTAGCTTCCCCAGTCCCTAAAATCAGAAAGCAGATTGACTAGGAACAATGGCAGGGTTGATTTAATCATGTTTCCAGAAAAGGGATAGAAGGAGGGAGGGCAGGAAAGTGTACCAGGCCAAGGGCAAGGTTCTAGAGTTTTGTAAAACATAGCACTTTGACCAAAATAATGGCTCAGGAAAGGCAATCACTGAGCAGGAAAGTGGGGGCCTCAACCTGGAAGTTTCTCCAAAAGAAGCATTTTCACCATAGTTTTGCCTGGATGAAAATCTGTAGTTTGTCCAAAATTGCTCAGCTACTCAGTGTAGAAGGAACTGGAATCCAAGACTTCTGACAAGAGGCTAATATTGTTTCCCTTATACTGAGCAGCTCATCATTCCCAAGAGAAAACTATAACCTTATAAAACCATAAAGGTTACAGTTGGAGACAAAAGGCTATATATCCATAAAGCTATAAACATAGAGCTCTTTCTCTCTGTGGTAGTGTTTCAGGTGTTAATTTTTAGTTTGAAAATCTTAATACATAGATTCCAAGAGAACTTTGCAAGAGATATTTATATGGCTACCTTGATGTTCCTGGATGTGTTGGAATGCAAAAATTAGCCAAAAAATACCAAAGTAAGCAGAAAGTGGTCCTTTCACATGAATGCTACTTACTTATTCATGACTCATGTTTCAAAAAAAGCTACTTTCCTTGGGAAAAGAGGGGATTTTGCTGCTATCCTCTAATAAATTACTTCTGACATTTTGTCTATAATAGCAAGGGTTTCACTCACTGGCATCAGCTACAAAAGTGACATTAAGGAAGTCTTTAAAAACTCACTGAAAAAGAAAATTCAGATGAGATAGTTCATGTGAAACAAAAGTATCTTAGAATTCTTTATAACAATAGCAATCTACAGGCATTATATTGTAGCAGAAAATTTGAAAAGGAAAGAGACAAGTAACCTAATTTTCATCAACTATTGATTTCCTGAAATCCTTGCCTTCATGAAACACATCTGATACCATACTCTAATTGGATAGCAATATTTAAATGCCATCATTTGAGGGGGCCATCATTTTTATTGATTTCTCTTATTTATAAAAATTCTTTCATGTGCTCATCATACCAAGCAGAATCAATGTCATACTCTGGGCTTCAAGAGGCTTTTATTGAATTTTTATCCTCCTTAGATAATAAATGGAATTTTAATCTTTTTGGATAATAAAAATAGTATTTTAAGCACTTTGTGACTGCTACTCTTCCATTTTCCAGCTAAGTCTAAATCATCTGTGCCATGCTAGGGATGCCATAAAAAGAGTTCAAGAATTCTATTAAGGCCACTCCGTGTTGATGGTACCAGTGTTCACCATCATTCTGTGCAAAAGCTGGACTGCAAGTATACCACAGCAATGTTACTGTAGGAAGATACAAGCAATGACCCTAACACATGAAATCACAGAATTTAGAACCAAAAGGGATCTTAAAGATCATCTAATCACAAAGTCTTGGTCTAAAAAGAAATTAGAATAGGGCAGTACTATGATGAACTTATAGGGGGTTGTCACTCCCTCCCACTGGCCCCCACCCTTCTGTGGGTTTGGGTATTCCTTCTTTATCTAATCCTTCATCAACTCTTCTCTGGGGATTTGTTTTCCTTTCAAAGTGACTTGGGGGACAGGGGAGAGGATTACAAGGGAAACAAGAAGAAGCCAGGTCATTTCTTCTCATATGATTCTCAACTTATAAAGTCCTCCCATCCAACGCTACTGGCTCATTTACCTATAAAAACTGGGTCTAGGTTTCTCTCTCTGCCCTAGGAAGTTATTAATTTGAATCAATAACTGTCTTGTTTGCTTTGAGCTCCCATGCCATGAAATATGAAATACAGTTTTATCAGTTATCTCTTTGTCTCTGAATCTCTGTCTCTATCTCTCTCTTCTACTTAGCTTCTTTCTTTATCACATTTGTCAGTCAATACAATAAACATTTATTAAGCACCTACTATATGCCAGGCACTGTGCTAAGTCTTGGGGATACAAACATTTTTTAAAATTTTATTTTATTTTCAATTTGTGTAATAAAATGGGAATTTCCATAACACAGTGTGGATAATAAAAGAGTAAATTATTTTTAAGACAGTCCCTGCTCTCAAGGAGTTTATAATCTAATGGGGAAAGACAACAGATAAAAGTAAGCTGAAAATGGGGGGGGGGGGCAGGGAAGGTATCTGGAACAAGGGCATAATGGAGTCTAGTCCAAAGGAGTGCAGATGGTGGGAAATGAAGAGATGACTGACCTCACAGCCCTCTTTAAATGGAGGATTTGAGAAGAGACATTTGCTCTGTCCTCCAGCCCTCCAAACAAATGGTACTGAGTATACTGATGAAGTGTAAGTACCAATGTTGACTCAGTCTCGTAGAAGAAAGAGGGGAGCTAGGAGTCCCCAGCCTTCAATCCATCCCTCTGGATATGTTCAACAATAAAAGGTAACACTCAAATGTGGATCATGGAAGTCTGAGTGGGCAACTTCATCACTGCAGCTCCATTCTCCCTTTCATGGCAGGTACTCCCTGCAGCTCCCACTCTGCCATTTATCACACCTGGTCCTAAGGTATCTTCTCCTCTTCTCACTTTTCTCCTGCTGGCACAGGTGTGAAGCTACTCCACAAGTAGCTTCCTACCTTCCCTTCACCTGGACTGGGCAGGTGCTAGCATTTTAGTCAAAGTCTGACCCTAATCTTTTTCTTTTCTGATTGAACTCATCTTCAGACTTCGTGTATATTTTCTATTCCTCCATGAAGTCTATTTCAATAAGCTAAATTAATACCCCAGCAAAATTTAAGCTCCTTGAGGTCAGGGGCCTTTTATTTTTTTCCCTTTACGTTTGTTGTTGTATCCACAGTACCTAGAAAAATAGATTCTTAATAAATGTTCATTGGATTAGATTGAAAATAAGCAATCTGTGAAACAAGACTGAATGGTACTCTCTCCTATATGTGGATTTTACTCTGAAACACTTCTACCCAAGAATAGGGGAAGAGGACTGTAACAGATAGATTGGTATTTTCAATCGTGTAACATGCTAGTGAGTTAAACTTGTAATAAATCTCTGTTTAATTGGATGGAATGGAGTGATGTTGGATGGGCTTCTTTTACTCAGTTAATTGCGATGGGAAATCCTTAAAGAGAATCCAAAGGCATGTCTCATACTTTGTATCCGTCTAGCACAGTGCTCTGCACACTTTAAGTATGTGATAAAGGTCTGTTGAATGCATATATAAATAAATGAATGAATGAATTACTTCCTATATGTCCATCACTTTACCCTCCCACTCAAGAAAGGCCTTAGGGAAATTATAAATATTAAAAAGGAGATAAGAAGAAAGAAAATGGAGGGCAGGTCAGTAAGAATCACTGTAAACAAAAATACTGTTACCCTTATCTGGGAATTCTGACAATGTGTGAATTTTTCACAGATGCTGTCTAATATGGATATCAATGTTTTCTCCTTGGTGTATTCGTTGAAGAAGTCAGCATAGTGTTAATTCATTCATTACAGAACAAATGTGTTACTTCTCCTAGGTAATTTCCTCTAACAAGTATTTATTGGAGAAATGGAAGGACACTCATGATACCACCACCTTTTTAAGCATCAGTATGGTTAAATCCACTGTGGAAGGTCCTTCTGATGCATACTTATTTGCACCTTGTTCAAGTTAACCTCCTTTGGGGGAAAAAACACACACACCTCAGACAAAAATATTATCTTCTGGCTCTGTAAAGTGGCAACCAGCCTTTGCAGGTGTTCCAGGATTCTCTGGGCTCCATTTGCCAATCTTAGATCCCTGACAGAAAGCTTATCCTGAAATAAACAAGACTGATGAATGAGAGATTGGCAACAGTTCCTCATAGCATTGAAGAAACTCATAGTGCAGATATTCTGAAAGGAAACTTCAGACTGATGCAAGATCAGTATAAGATAAAATAAGACCTTATCCTTTTTATCCTAAATTGTATGCAGACACATTCCACTTTTTGTTTGGTGGGCAGCTTTTGTGTTTTGTTGGTTTGTACTGGCATGGAGCTCTGGACCTCTGCAGAAACTCCAGGCTTGTGGTTTTGACAAATATATCCACCAGGACAATGTCCTGAGCTATATTCCCTCCATTCTTCAGGGGAAAAGATGGGGGTCATGGAAGCATGGCTGTGAGCTTCATATAGCCCTCATGGCATTAGTGGTACCACTTTTGAGAGGCATCAGCTAACTGGCCATCTATGTTGTATCAAGAGAGGCTGGCAGTCAAGACACCTGGTTCCCCTTCACAGACATGAAGGAGAATGAGAGAAAAAGAGAGAAGAACCAGGGAATAGGTCTGAATCCATCTGACTGCCCCACAAGTACTTGGAAGAAGAGTCTGAAATCAGGCTTGGGATTTAATAAACAACTTGTAGATTGATTAATTCCTTCAAGGCTCAATTTATGTGCCACATCCTGTGGAAATGTTTTCCTGTGCTCCTCAGCTGTTGATTTTCTCTCCCTCCTTCTCAAATCATCATATATGTGCATGCACACACACACACACACATGATAATTTGAGGAGGAGGGAGAGGGAGGGAGAGAAAAGAGAGTACTTGGTCCATAGTGGGCATACAATAAATGCTGTTTAGATTAGATTGTATTAAATTGCGTGTGAGAGAGACAGACAACTAGAAATAGAGAAAGAAAAACAGAAAGGGGAAATGGGAGTGAGAGAGACAGAGAGATAAAAGGGGGAAGAAAGAGAAAGGGAAAAAGAAGGAGAGAGGAGAGAGACAGAAAGAGAGAAAGGAGAGAGGGGGGAAGAGAGAGAATGTGAGTTATTTTTAATCTGGACTGGTTGTTTTAAACTCAATTGGTGAAGACCTAATTTGATGTGGCCAATCTTGTGAGTGAGGTGGGGAGGATAAGCAAAGAACAGTTATATGACCAATATTTTGGTAAATTTCCTGTCCTGGGAAGTTAGAGAAATGTAACTGTAACTTACGAATATATTAGCTAACATGAATTCTTTACAACAAATGGGTGCTGAAATTTATTTTAGCAGCCAAATAACTTCTGCATCAGCAATGGAAAACTTCCAGAAATAAGAACACTGCAGTAGTGTTTACTGACTGGAGCAACTTAGCCAATTCATAGAAAATAACATTCTCATGAAATTATAAGCAGAAGGATTTCAAGACTATCTGGACACAGTGTTTATTCGGTTTAATGAAGCCCAGGTCTTTGTAACTCTAACTACATTTGTTTTCTATATATTAGCTCAGCTTACTTAATGATAGCTATTCATCTTCTCCAAATGTGTTTTTATTGTGTGCTTGCTTTATGGGTTGTGCTTTTGGAATGCTTAATTTTAGAGAACATAAAATAAAGTATAAAACAAGGAGGGGTAAACTCAGCCATTCCCTGTTAAGGAAGGTTAAGGGAACAGCCCTGGGCAACATTGACACAACCTACTACCCATAATGCAAGACCTCTAAGGTCCTTTCCAACTTTAAGATTCTATACATGGTGCTCTAGGGGCTGCCAATGGGGGCAGAGATCAAGCATTCAATTTGGATGATATCACAGTCTCTCTCTCTCTCTCTCTCTCTCTCTCTCTCTCTCTCTCTCTCTC
>NW_027186457.1:14497775-14501989 GCF_028583685.1 Petaurus breviceps papuanus | reverse complement strand
TCTCTCTCTCTCTCTCTCTCTCTCTCTCTCTCTCTCTCTCTCTCATCACACACACACACACACACACACACACACACACACACACACACACACCTCCTACCTTTCCAGAGTAATGAAGGAACCACACAACCATGGCCATGAAGCCATTGGGCACAAGAGAATTTACCTTTCTGGTTTCTCTTTCTCATCTTCAATGACCAAGGATACAATCTCATTAATTATAATAATAACTAGCACTTACATGAGTATTCACATAGTTCTTAAAGGTTTTCAAAGCACTTTAGATATAACTTATGCTATTATCACAACAGCTCTGATAGGTAGGTGTTATTATCACTGTTCACAAATGAGATAATACCTATGAAGTATTTAGCAGAGTGTCTACCACATAACAGTCACTCAATATATACATATTTTCTTCCCTCCTTTCCCTCTCATTTTACGGATAAGGAACTGAGTCTGAGAGATTGACCAGTAGTACTAGCCAAAGTAAATTCTATCAGGCCAGAAAGACTGAGTACAGCCCCAGAGTCAACCTAAGGTTGAAGAGATACTGTCATTTAGTGAGTGGAGTGCTGGAATTCGAGCAAGGAAAGCCTAGGTTGGAATCTCACCTCAGATATTTATTCCCAGTGGTCCTTAGACCACACACAGCCCAGACTTCTTCTGTTGTTGTTCAATAGTTTTTCAGTTTTGTCCGGCTCTTCATGACCTCATTTGGGGTTTTCTTGTTAGAAATACTGGAGTGGTTTTCCATTTCCCTCTCCAACTCATTTTACAGATGAGGAAACTGAGGCAAACAAGGTTAAGTGACTTGCCCAGGGTCACATAGCCAGTAAGAGTCTGAGGCTGGATTTGAACTCAGGAAGTTGAGTCTTCCTGATCCCAAATCCAGCATTCTGTGCACTATGGGGCCACCCAGCTGCCCAAACTTCCTCTACTATGCCCCAGCTCTTCATCCAGAAATTCACACCGGCCTTTGTCCCATTGCTTTCCAGGCTGCACTCTAGACTTTCTCTAGCAGGCCAGGATGCCTTTTTCTCTCCTCTTCGTCTCCCTTTTATAAGTTGTCTCCTTCAATTCAAATGTAAGCTCCTTGAGGGTAGGAACTGTCCTTTCTGCTTGTATTTGCACTCCCAACACTTAGCTCAGTGCGTGACTCATAGTAAGCTCTTGATAAATACTTTCTAATTTGACTGTATGACCCTGGACAATAATAGCAACAACAACTACTACCACTACTACAATAATAATAATAGCTAACATTTATATAGGGCTTTAGGGTTGGTAAAGTGATTTATAAATATTGTCTCATTTCATCCTTATAATAGCTCTTGGGAGGCAGGTGCTATTATTTTCTCCATTTTATAGCTGAGAAAACTGAGGCAAACAGAGGTTAAGTGATTTGCCCAGGGTCACATAGCTAGTAAGTATGTGAGGCCAGATTTGAACTTAGGTCTTCCTGACTCCAGGTCCAATACTCTATCCACAAAGCTACCTAGCTACAAATCATTAATCTACTCTGGCCCTCAATTTCTTCCTCGGTAAAAGAAAGGGTCATACCTATGACCGCTAAGAAGTTCATAAATTGTAGATTGGCCACAAAGAATAAGACAAAAGGGCCACAGTCCTATCTGACCTCCTGTCCTTAGGTAGTGTTGGTGATTGGTGGAAAAGTCTTAGGGAATGCTAGGAATCTCAGCTTTTAGTTCATCTATAAAAACATTCACATAGCTATCCACCTCTCAATGAGTAATCCCTGTCCAATGAACTTCACTTGCATATATTACTGAAGGAATTGAGTACTATCAATGTTGATAGTCTCACTGTAAACAAAACCAGAAGACAGAAGGAAGCCTCAGTTCAAAGGAAGGGTGGCTCTTGGGCTTCTCTTGAAGACATAAATAAGGGAAGTAGTCAGCAGAATGGCATGACTGTGCATGCAAAGGTAAGAGCAGACATTATTTCACAGAACATTTGGTTACCTCATATTATGTGTTCATGATAAGCATTTCCAGTAAGACCACCAGGAAAGTCATACAGCTTATGTACCAACATCTGTTACAGAGGATGAAAAAAGAGAAATTCTACAAAGAACTCAACCAATAAGACCCTCCAAATTAAATCAATATATACTTTGATACTTGTGGCAATCAATTAAAAAGTGTACATAGGTCAGGATGCCATGATATAAATAGATAGATGATAAATAAGACAGGCAGATAGACAGACAGACAGACAGATAGATAGACATTAATATTGAAAGATAATAGAGATAGAAAGATATATGTATGTTTGTGTTATATATATGTTTATATATGTATATGTACATTAATAAGTCACTTACGCAGGGCCCCATAGCCACTGTGTGCCTGAGTCAGGACTTCCAAACTCTACAGTCAGCTCTGTGTCCACCTCACCAGGCACCCTGGGCTAGCGAACTCAGCCAATCTACAGCGGACCCAGTTGGTATAGTACCATAGCTACTTCTTTGAAAGGAGGGGTGAAAAAATGAAAAATAAGGATAACCTGAGAATAGAACTAGGAGGGCAAGAAGGAAAAGGGAGAAAAAGGGGTTGGAAGGTGAAATGCAATGTCACATTGACTGTAGTTTGGAAGAAGGAAATTAAATAGAAGTATGTATAGAATGATTTTGTGTATATATACACATTTTTGTCTAATGGTAGCCATCTCTGAGGGGGGGAGGGAAAAGAAGAAAGTTCTATGATAACCATTATGTATTTAAAAGGAATAGCATGTGCATAATAGATTTCCAGTTTCATGCACAATCATCTTTTTTTTCCCATTACACTGTGTTATGGAAATGCTTGTTTTATTTCTTAAGTTCAGAATAAAGCAAAAAAATTTAAGAAGGGAATTATAGTCAAAACACTGTTAATGAAATGGGAGAACAGTAAAGTATGAAGAGAGGGTCTTGGAGGTCATAGTGAGGGCAAAGAACAGATTTAAGAGGAATGAGATAAAGCTGGGAAAGGGAAGACTAGGGGATTTTCATTAGCAGAATTTCAAAGTTCAAGATCTTGAAGTTAGAAAAGTTTGGGGGGAATAGTGAGATTTAATGTGTGATCACATCTAAGAGTGAGTTGGGGATATGGGAGGTGGGGATGGAAGACATGACTGATGAGATAGCAGAGAAGTCAGAATATTCAAAGGGACGTCAATGTAAATAATGAAGTCATCCGCAATGAGGGCAGGAGATGGGGCAGAGAAGACTGTGACCACAGACTGAGACAGAAGCTAAGAATACTTGGAAGTTAGGAGTTAGTAGAATCAGTTTGAGAGTATCTGGAAAGCAGCAGTAAATTTCAAAAGTAGGCAGGTTGCTAAGTCATGGTGACAGAAGAAGGAAATGTGTGGTGGGTGAAAGGGAAAATGGCTGAGGAAGCTTCTGAGCACATCAATTTATTAATCGATGCATGCCAATTGCCTAACAAATTGGGACCAGACCCTTTCCTCAGTTTAGGATTGGGCCCAAGCACAGGGAGAGACAGACTTTTATGCATTAAAAACAATCCAATAAGACCAATTAATTAAAAGAAAGCAATTAATCAGGATACATTAGGCAATCTGATTTACAATTGGAGGAAAGATTAGAGACTTTCTAAATTGGGAGGGGGAAAGTGAACAGGTGTAATCCCCTGTAATCAGAAAAAAAAGGCATCCCACTCCTTACAAATATCTATGAACAAGCAAAGGAACATGGAAACAATCACAGATTAACCACTATGGGGCCAGTTTTCAGAGAAGACATTCGGAATATTTGAGATATATAATTGTGAGAAAATTCCTGCATCAATCTTTGGATCTGACTGAGTTTCGGGTCAGTGTAGCCTAAGTCTTTAGTTAAGGGTCTCCAAACAGCAGGTAGAGGAGTCCAGCTTTCCAGCCATACAGGATTAGGTTCAAATAATACAATAAGGTTTTCTCACAATTCCCACAATTGAATAAAGATTTCTCACAAGAAAGAAGTTGGACTAAACCCATAAATGAATAGAAAGGGAACTGAGCTAGCTCCAGAATTGACTCACCCGACTGAGTCAGTGAGATTTACTCAATCCCTTCAGCTAACCACTTGTGGTCCTAATCCCCTCAATGTCCTCAATTGGCAATGGGGATGGAGCAAGGACCGTGATTCTTTGTCCTCTTGTCCCAGTCTGTGCATTTAGGAGAAAGGAGAGACAGAGAGAGAGAGA
>NW_027186457.1:14442020-14497375 GCF_028583685.1 Petaurus breviceps papuanus | reverse complement strand
AGAGAGAGAGAGAGAGAGAGAGAGAGAGAGAGAGAGAGAGAGAGTGTCTATAGATAGGAGAGGTTAATGAGAGGAGCTACCAGCACTGAAGAGGGTAGCAAAGCCAAAGAAGGTCATCAGGGTAATAGATGGAAAGATTCTGAGCAGGTGTGATCTAGCCTGGAGGGGCATTTGTTTAGGACAGAGTAGGACTCCCAAAGGACAGAGAAAGGAGTAAAGGAGGGAACGGCTCCATCAGGAAAGACTGAGCCAGATTTCTGGATGAGAGGAGAGGGTGAGGAAGCAAAGTAATTGGATTTTTTACTTGAACAAGATCTAGCTCTGAAATATCAGGATTAAGGAAGCAAAAAGGTAGGTATTTCTACCCCAAGAGTAAGGAAGGTATCAGGTAGACAGATGATGATAGACTAAATTGACCTTAGACTTTTCATTTGAATTGTCTGTGAAGGAGCCTCTAGGCTGTTGTGGAGACACCTCAATTGGTTGGGGTGGGTCATGAAGAGCCAGAAAGACAGAAGAATTGATGCCAATGGTGGCCAGAAAGAATGAAGGGTCCCCAGAATAAGTATCAAGTTCAGTTTCCCAGCAAACAAGACCCTCTGTGCCTTTTCGCTGATGATGTCTATATCAGGAGTGCTCTCCCTCCTCACCTCCATCTTCTAGTTTCCCTGGCTTCTTTCCAGACTCAGCTGAAAGTGTAGCTTCTGCAAGAGGCCTTTCTGGTTTCTCCCTACAACTGCCACCACCCCTACCATTGCCTTCCCTTTGAGAGGGAATCCCATTTACATTGTACTAGCCTTTTTTCCCATTTTTATTATTTCTATTTAAAGTTTTGAGTTCCAAATCCTACCTCTCCCTACCCCCTCCCTGACATGGTAAGCAATCAGATATAGGTTATACATGTGCAATTACATATTCCATATTAGTCATTTCATACACAAAGATTCTAATAAAAGAAAAAATTAAAGAAAGTGAAAAATAACATGCTTCAGTTCATATTAAAACAATATCCATTCTTTCTCTAGAGGTAGAGAGTATGCTTCATCATTAGTCCTGTGGGATTGTCTTGGATCGTGGGATTGTCTTGGATCGTTGTATTGCTGAGAATAGCTAAGTCATTTTTTCATCGAACAATATTTTTGTTACCATGTATAACATTTTCCTGGTTCTGTGCACTTCACTATGTATCAGTTCATGTAAGTCTTTCCAGGTTTTTCTGCAATCATCCTGCTTGTCATTTCTTATAACATGATAATACCCCATTACAATCACATATCACAACATATTTAGCCATTCCACAGTTGATAGGCATCCATTTGATTTCTAATTCTTAAAAGTTGTAGTAAATATTTTATACAAATAGATCTTTTCCCTTTTTTGGATGTCTTTGGGATATAGACCTAGTAGCAGTATTGTTGGATCAAGGGGTATGCCAAGTTTTGTAGCCCTTTGGGCATAGACACTGGACTATCTTGTACACATGTAATTGTTTGCATTTTGTCTACCCTGTTAAAATGGATGCCCCTGGAGGACAGGCACCATGTATTTGCTTTAGCCCACTGCCTGGCATAAGTGTTTAATAAATTCTTGTTGACTGACTGACATTCATGGGACTGAAACTTGTGTAGGAGAGTGATCTATGGATGTATGAACTATGATATAATGTGTAAAACATCTCAGAAACTGCAAGATTTGTCAGGAAAAAAAAATGCCACCTGCACAGCAGGGAGTCACACCTTCCTAAAGATTTTAAGCCTGAAGAAAGTGGTGACAGTGAGACTTGTTTAATTTTTCATAGAATTTTTTTGCATTCAATTTTTATTTTGCTTTTAGTGGGTAGTTCAACAGCCTAGACAAAATGAATCACAATGTAGTTCTTGAAGAAAGTTATAAAACACAAAATAAAAAGAAACTAATAGAGGCTCAAAAGGGAGAGCCAGGAAATAAGTGATCACTTCTTCTCAGACATTTCATCAAATCTAGTGTCTGGGAAGGAAGCAGCATAGCATGATAGAGGGAGCTTCCTTCCACACAGGAGGTTCTCCATACCCAGGAAATCCCAGGTGATTTCATCTGATCAGGAAGCTCCTGGTAAGGAAGTTCTCCCTATCAATGAAGATCAGTAACCATTCTGGAGACTAGTTATCTAGAAGAGAATTTATGTGGCTGCCCAGAGTCATGTAGCCTGACTCCTCTCTCTTGCCATTGGGGGGGGGGGGGGGGAGGGGGGGGAGTGGTGTGAAGGACGGAAATAGACAGAGAGAGAAAGAAAACATCATAGATTGTGTAAGTATAAGACATATATATATATATATATACCTTTCCATAATCTGATGAATAGTGTCATATCTTTTTTTTAAAGCAATCAGGGTTAAATAACTTGCTCAAGGTACATGTCCAGTATATTTTTGTGCGGGTGCTGAGTATCTGAGGCCAGAACCGATCCCAGGTCTCCCGATGCTTGGACCGAGGTTCTTACTCACTGTACCATCTGGCCACCCCTTGTAGTGTTATATCTTACTGATTCAAAATAATTAGGAGAAAAGTCAATCTAAGGTAGTAGATAGAAAAACATTTTACAGTTAAAATTTTTAAGTTAATTTTATTTCTTTCCATTATTAATATTTTTTTTTTCAGTCCCTCATCTTCCTCTCCCCGATAGGGGAGGGAGAGGAACAAAATCTAACGTATTTTTTAAGAATTGTAAGTCTACCATTTTTAAAAAACACAACAGCTCAAAGTAGGTTAGCAAAGCATTGCCTTGTAGGCAACATCTTTAGGGCACTTATTTACAAGTATCTTTAGACATTGAATTAGCATAGCAATTGTTTGTATGAAAATGATTGTTTCAGAAGTTCTTGCAAACAATTTTTCTAAGTATTTTTATGATTGCCTCTACAATCTTATTTACACTATTAACTTGCTTTCTTGGTAAGAAAAAAGGTTTTTCTAAACCAAGATAAACTTTAGCCTTAGCCTTGACAATTTTAAGATCATAAATTATTGATTGATGAAATCCAAGTGAATGAAGTGCTGATCAATGAAATATTTAATCAAAATATTTCTCTAAGAATCAAATTGCGGGGTGAAGCATGGGAAAGGGGAGAAAGAAAGGGGCTTGTTGATTAAGGACCGGAATGGAGTCTATTAATCAGTCACCTGCTTTTCCTGAATTGATCAGTTGGGGGCGTTGTTCTTTTTTCTTTTGTTAATTGAATTGATGATCAGTCAATCATCATATATTCCCTGAATTCCTGCTATTCCAAGTCTCTGTCTATTCAGTCCAAAGGACTGAGCCATTCGATGTAAACATAAAGTGTATAGCTAAGCTTTTATGGTTTATTTTCTCAGCCTTCTTTTAAGAACCTATTCCTAGGAGATTTGTGAATGTGGAACAAAATTGAATGAGGCCAGATTCTCATTAAGGGCTTCTAATGCCAAATTATTTTGAAATCTGTTCATCCCAAGTAGCACTGTGTTGAATGTGTATAATTAGACACAACAAGGCAAGAATGTCCTGCCTCATTACTGAGAATCACACCCTGAAAAAAGAAAAAGAAAAAAAAAACCTAGCAAATACTCAATTTCTAAAAAATAGCTTAAGCATCAAAACCAGGTTCATTGTTTTCTGTAAAATTGTTGGATTACTGCCTGAAATAAAAACTGAAGAAAATATAGAAAACAAAAGTTACCACCATGACAGGGCTCTAGAGAGAAAACTGATGAAAGCTTTTCTTACTCTAGCTATGATTATATTGCCCATACCAATACAATTAGGAATTTTTGTGCCTGGGCAAAGAGAAAAAAAGCATGAGAGGGATGTGGAAGGGAAACTGAGGTAGGGGAAAGGAAAGGAAGTGTGCCAGGGGAGACATCCTATGGTTTCTACTTTACCCTAAGACTAACCAATACAAGAAAAATTGGGAAGAGGGGAGAGAGTGGCTTGGAGGCCAGGTTTGTAGTTTCTGGGAATGTGATTGCTCAAGGAAGAAAATATGTGCCTCAAGGTGTCCTTTCTATATTTCCCCAACATGAGTGAAAGCCTCAGGTGCCCTACCCTATTTATGGCTGTGGTGTTTCCTATAAGTAACATTTTTCTATATGGGACCAAAAAGTCTAACTTTTTTTTTTTCAAAGCAACTGGGGTTAAGTAACTTGCCCAAGGTTACACGGACAGTTTTTTTGTGTGGGTGTTAAGTGTCTGAGGCCTGAACCGATCCTGGGTCCTCCCGACTCCAGGGCTGGCACTCCTACTCACTGCACCACCTAGCCACCCCAAAAAGTCTAACTTTTTATGAACAAATTGGTTTTAACTGTCTTGTCCATGGCTATTGATAGATGTTAGCTATTTCAATAAAAAAGCATGAGTACATTAAGTCAAGCTTCCAAATGGCCAAATTGAAGTAAGACCTCTTCCTGAATTTGAATTCCCATGGCTTAGCACAGAACTTGGCACATCGTAAGAGCTTAATAAATGCTTGCTGACTGGTTCCAACACCTAGAACATCTTTGATATATTTACTTGAATGATCCTAGATTTTATCAGCGTGGTCCTCTATCCAAGCATGAAGTTTGAATGCCTTGGTAGCTAGTTTCAATAAGTTGTAACTTTATAGAAGTCATCATCTGGTAACCAACTCTCTGATAAGCCTCTTCCCATGTAACTCTCTGAGTTGGTTTTTTGGATAACCCAATCACAGTACCTCACTGGGTGAGCCCATTCTTAAAGTTATTCCACCTAGGTAGGAGTCACTAGAGCCTATGTTTCACTGACACAGTGTTCAAAAATTCAGTAATTTCTATATACCCCTCAATGAGGCATTGGATTAGGACAAGTAACGGAGTAGCCAATTGAATGGAATGGAATTCATGGCCCCTGAAAATGGCAACTGTAGATTACTTTTGCAGCAACTCAATAGGGGGTGGAAACCCTGGTGTTCCTCATAATTATATATCTGTTCTTCTCTTATAAGTAGAAAATAGATGAAGATCCAAAAACCTTAAGAGGAAAATAAGACCAGAAAGTGATTTAAAAAAAAAAAAAGGTAGTGTCTTTATGATCCTCAAATAATTCCAACCAATAAATAAGTAACCTAGAAAGGCTGACATGTACTGGGAAAGAATATTGTCCATATAGTTAGAGGATAGGTTCAGATACCCATTCTGCTACTTAATATTGGATAAAGTTAGACAAGTTATCCAGGTTCTTTGAGTTTTAATTTCCTCATATGTAAATGAAATGCAATGACTACTTCACTGAGATTATGGTGGGGGTCAAATAAAATTACATATATAAAGAACTGCATAAATGTAAGCTGGTATTGGAACAGCTAGGTGATTCAGCTGGGCTGGGGCTCCTCTTCCCGAGTTAAAATCCAGCCTCAGACATTTACTAGCTGGGTGACCCTGGGCAAGCCACTGAACCCTGTTTGCCTCAGTTTCTTCATCTGCAAAATGAGCTGGAGAAGGAAATGGCAAACCACTCCAGTATCTTTGCCGAGAAAACCCCAAATGGGGTCATGCCTGAAAAGTGATGGAACAACAACAAAGCTATTATTATTTGAGACAAGTAGCTAAAAGCTTAACCTTGATATCTGTGCATTAAATATTAAAAACTAGTAAGCTCAATTTTAAAAGACGAAAATAACTTGTCACTAACTGAAGATAAAAAGCTTTCCTATTGTCCTAGAAAAAAACCATCTAGGTGGCACAAAGGATGGAGTATGAGACCTGGAGTAACAAATACCTGAATTCAAACCTTGGCCAGACACTTACTAGCCATGTGACCCTGGACAAGTCACTTAACTCTATTTGCCTGAGGTTCCTCATCTGTAAAATGAGATGGAGAAGGAAATGCAAACCATTCCAGCATCTCTGCCAAGAAATGGGCTCACAAAGTGTTGGACACAACTCAAAAATGACTGAACAAAAGGAAGTCACATTTTAAATGACAAAATAACTTGTGACTTCCTGAAGATGAAAACTCTCCTATTGACCTAGAAAAAGCCATCTCTCCTCTTTGCCTCTACCATCTCCCCTTCAATTCACTTCTGAACACCTTGCAGATTGTTCAGCTATTCAACTGAAACTGCCCTGTCCAAGTTATAACTATCTCTTAGTTGCTAATCCCAGTGGCTTTTCTGAGCCGTCATCCTTCTCGGCTTCTCAGCAGCATTCAATATCATTGAGCACTCCCTTCTCCTGGTTACACTCTCCTCCCTAAGGTTTGTATGACACTGGTCTTACTTGGTTCTCCTCTTGCCTATTTGATCAGCCTTTTTCATTCTCCTTTTGTTGAGTCATCATCTATGCCCCCCCAAAGGGGTTCTCTCCCCTCTTCTCTTTACTCCCCACACCTCTGTACTTGTTGATCTACTCCCATGAGCCCAATTATGATCTCTGTGAAGACAACTCCAAGAAACTAATGATATGTTGAATTTGAGATCCTTATAGGATATCCAGGAAATTATAACAGGCTGATAAATTGAGAGCTACCTGTGGAAGAGACCTCTGCAAAGAATGAGGAAGCAATTTATCTCCTCCTTTACCATGTAGTTTCAAAGCGGAGCTACTCATCCAGTAGGAAATCTTGCATCCATCAGGGAAAAGAGACACATTCCAAAAAGAAAAGGATATAAAGACTTCCACCCAAAGAAAGAAATAGCCTTGAGGAGTGTGACCCCTGGCAACAGCGAAAAGAGTCCAACTATGGAGAGGATCAGACCTTGGCAACCCAATTGAGCCATCCACCAGGCAGAAATACTGTATCCAAGGGGAGTTTCATGAGACGTCTAGGAATATAAAAAAGGACTTCCAGGTCCTACAGTACCAGAAGTTATATATTAATTTTGTATGTGTCTCACCCATCTACCTCCCTCCCATTCTATCCTAAGTTTGAGTCTACTTTTCCCATGAATATGATATACATGTGGGGGAAGGGTCTGGGGGGGGGGTATGTATGGAAGAATGGAGCTTTTGGTTTTGTAGTGGGGGTATATTTTGCAATGCTCTTCCTGTTTTAGTAAATATCTCTTTTAAGATCAATTAATTTGTTGACTGACTGTTGGTGGGAAGCACATTGGTAGGGGTTCATGAGCTACAGCATTAGGCATCCAAATCTACAGAATTACCCCCAAGTTATCAAGTAGCAATCATCTTCTGGAAACCCAATCCTTGAGTGTGAGTCTAAGTTGGAGAAGTAACAATAGGGATGCTAAACATTTACATGTCACATTCTCCCAATAGAACATAAACTTCTTACAGATTAGAGAAATATGTGTGTTTCTGTTTTACTTTTATGTTACCAATGTCTTGAATGTAACAGATATTTAGCAAATGCTTGTTGGGCTGGATAAGATTGGACTGGATTGGACTGGCACTCTTACTAATGATTCTGAGGCATTTTCCTTGCATTGCTTTGGTGACAGTATTTGCTTAGGTGACATGACTCAGGACATGAACTGTGAGCTCAGGGTAAAGGGGAAGAGAATAAGCATTAATATACGTGCCAGACACTGTAGAAATGCTTTATAAATGTTATCTCAGGATAATTGATGATTCTGCCACTTCCAGAAAGACCATCTTGCAAAAATAATGTTGTTTTGGATCAAGGATTTCCTAGAATATTGGTTTTAAATAATGTTTGGGATACAGTCTGGGTTTTGTCTGGTTCTTTGGTCACTGGTTACAGGTATTATAGCTGCAAATACATCTTGAGTTGTAAATACATTAGACTAATAAAAAAAATGCATGGTCAGTCAGGATGGATGTCCACAGAGATGCTTACAAAACATAACAATTTATACATGAAGATGGGTTTCATAAACTTATAGTACAAAATCCAGAGCATAAAGGGTCTGTCTCATACTGTACACAACACTCTATAATCCTTTTATTTGGCAGAGGGGAGATGATTTCCATTTTCTCCTTAAATGTTTCAGTGAATGTTCTCAGGACAGCTTTTGGGAGCATTCCTCAACATGGCTCCTTATTAGCCCATTTAGCAAAGTAAATTCTGATATGCCCATTGTGTTCTTGCCACATAAAGTGGTTAACAGATTCCTGGAATGAATGAATCATTTACATTTTACCAGCTAGAAATTATGAGCATTTAATGAATGTACCCTCATCAGTCATTTTAATGAACCTCTTTCTCTTGGGTTTGAAATATATCGATCATTATCATGTTTTTAGTGAAATCTACACTTGTCCATCTTTCAAGTTAAGTGATGCCCAAGGAAAAAAATGTGGCCCAAGCTCTTGAATTAGAATCTGTAAGAATTTAGGGTCTTCAAGGGCAGACTGCTTAACTACTGTGTATGCCAGCTAGCTTCAGTCCTGGCTTAGCTATTTCCTTAGATAACTCTGAAATAATGAAACAAAGAGTGGGCTTGGAGTCAGGAGATACCTGGGTTCAAATCCTGTCTGCAACACGTATTGGTTTTACAATAGTGAAGTCATTGGGCCTCTATACGCCTCAGGGTCTTCATCTATAGAAGGGGATAGCATGGCTAATGGAGATATCTGTTTTGCATGCCTTCCTGTTTATAACAGGTTTTGTATTTCTTGCCTTCTCAATGGGGAGAGGGAGAGAGTTATTTGGAACTGAAAATCAAATAAAATTAACAGAACTGGGTTACCATGACATCCTGTATCTACCTAACAGTATGGTTGTAAGGATCCTATGACATCTGGATAATAATTTCCCCTGATTACAATAATTTTGACTTGCTAAGAGGGAAAACTCTTTACAGAGGGTGGTAGCATTCACCATTGCCATGTTGCATGCTTGAAGACCACCTCAGTAAGGAAGTCACTGCAGAGCAGAATCCAAATTAACGGTCCTGGTTTGTTCTGTTTCAGCTGTTTGAGTTCATGAACTTCTTGGCGGAGAACGTCATCTTCTGCTACATGGGACTGGCGCTGTTCACGTTCCAGAATCACATATTTAACGCTCTTTTTATACTCGGAGCATTTGTATCCTTTACTGAAAATGCTTTCCAGTGCAACCCACTGGATGTTTAGCAGAAGGGCCCAGCAGCTTGTCGGTCTGATTCTTGGGTAGAAATACATATTCAAGTGTTAACTAGTGTTCAGCGCATCGGTTCAAATCTAGATGGGAAATGTCATTTTTATTACTTAAGTACTTGAAAATACAAAGGGCCTGTAGGAGCCTGGGACCCTGGTTGGGGTTTAACGGTTCAGAGTAAGAGGATTTGAAAGTGGAATTGGCCTTAAAACAGAGGTCAAAGAAGTTGTAGCAAGTACAGAATAGCAAGTTAAAGATTGTTCCTGACTCTTCTTCACATTCCCTTTGCACAAGACATAGAAAATTAGGCTTAATGTACAAGCGGAATCAGGTTGGGTATGAGGAAACACTTTTTGGCCATCAGTATGGTTAAGATTTGCAACTGCTCTCAAGAGTTTATATAGGGTGTCCCTCATATTTAATACATTCATTCAATAAACATTTATTATTATTATAATAATAAGCAATAGCATTAAAAATAATAAAAAAAATTATTACATTAGGCACTATGTTAAGTATCAGGAATACAAAAAGAGGCAAAAGACAGTCACTGCCCTCAAGGAGTTTACAATCTAATGGAGGAGACAACCCGCAAACAAATATGTACAAAGCGAGCTATATGTAAAATATAAAATAAAATAAATATATATATATAAGAAATAAGAAATAATTAAAAGAAGGAAAGCCCTATAATTAAGAGGGGTTAAGAAAGACTTTGTGTATAGAAGGTGGGGTTTTAGTTGGGGTTTAAAGGAAGCTGGGGAGATCAGTAGTCAAAGGGGATAAGGGAGAGCATTTCAGGCATGGAGGATAAACAAAGAAAATGCCCATAGCCAAGAAATGAAATGTCTTGTTCATGGAACAGCCAGGAGGCCAAGGCTGCTAGATCAAGGAGTACATATTGAGGAGTAAGGTAAGGGGCAGCGGCATTAGGAAGGGCTTTTAATGCCAAACAGAGCATATTGTATCTGCTCCTGGAAGCAATAGGAAGCCACTGGAGTTTATCAAGTAGGAGGATAACATGATTGGACTTGCATTTTAGAAAAAATCACGTTAGTGGTTGAATGGAGAATATATTGGAGTGTGGGGAGACTTGAGGTGGGCAGACCCACCAGCAGGCTATTGCAATAACCAAGACATGAGGTAACGAGGGACTGTACCAGAGTGGTGGCAATATTAGAGGAGGGAAGGGGGCATATTGGAGAGATGATAAAAAGTTGAAACCAACAGCCTTGGCAACAGCTTGCATATAGGAGTATTATTTAGCCCTCACGTTATTCAAGATGTCATATTAAGTGCTAGGGATGGGGCAAAAGATAAAGAGTTCATTTTAAGCATGTAGAGAGAATAGGGCTAGATGGATGTAACTGAGAGTTATCAGCACAGCAGTGACAATTGAATCCATGGGAGCTGATGAGCCCACCCAATGAAATAATGTAGAGAGAAAAGAGAAGGGGGTCCAGAAGACAGTTATTAGGAGACCTCCACAGTCAGGAGGCATTTGCTATGAGAAAGGAGTATATTAGAGAAAGGAGTCATGGAGAAGCAACAGCGATGAAAGAGAAAAGTGACAATAAAACGAGTGTGTGTGTGTGTATGCGCGTACACACACAGATAGAAGATGCTTCAGTGATAGGGAATATGGTAGAAAAGGGGCAAACACACAAAAGTAGGAAAGTATGAGAGACAGAATAATCCAATTTTTCTCGACAGAATAACTACTAGTGACTACTTGTGTGACCTAGAACAGCACCCATATAGATACATAAAAACAGTGAGGTCCCTATATTACTAGTAAAGACAGATGGATGGCACCATAGTAAACAGTGGACGTGAAATCAAGGAGACCTGAATTCAAATCCAGCCTCAGAACTTTACTAGCTATGTGAGCCTGGACAAGTTACTTAACCATTGTCTGCCTCAATTTCCTCAACTGTAAAATGGGGATAATAACAGCACCCACTTTACAGGATTGTTGTGAGTATCAAATGAGATCAAATTTATAAAGTACTAAGCATAGTGCTGGCATACAGTAGGAGCTATATAAATGCTAGTTTTTGTTTTACTTTGTTACATGGGAGCTCTCATGGGAATAATCTGTAAATGCTGGAAATGTATAAACAAAACACATCGATAAAACTTTAAGTGTAAAAATTAAAAACAAAACCATAAGAAAGCTCAATCTGGCAGCATTCTGAAAGATGGAGGGGGGTAGAGAGTCAAAGGGGGAAGCTATTGCAATAGTCTAGGCAGGTGGTAATGAGGCAGATTCATAAGAAAATGAATGTGTTTGCATGTCAGCTTTTAACTGCTAGGCCTAGAATCCAAGAGTGTCTATTAAAACAGCTTTAGTATTACAAGCACAGCTCAACCTGACCAAGAAAAAATTAAATGTAGCAAAGAAAAAAGAAGAGGAAAAAAAGATTGCTAGACACAGACAATATAAACCGACAGCAAATGAAATGGTAATCATGACTCGAAGTACATGGAGTCTCCCTAAAGTGCTGCTTGGGGAGGTAATGCTGTTTCCAGTCGAGCGGCTCATGCTTCATATTTTACAGAAAGGCGGAAGATGTCACTCGTCTGAGATACAAATGGGCTGAGGAAATGGAGAGTGATTGAAACAGGATAGGGACAAGGCTATGTCCAAAAGGCGTCCAGCAGCCTGCGATATTTATGCAGTGGAATCAGGAGCATAGCAAAATGGGAATTTCTGAAGCCAGTTTCCTGATTACTGCCCTATTTATCCCGCATTTGTGCGTGTGATGATATATTGGAAAAAAACTGGTGTCATAAATTTCCCCTCACTGCCATGTTTTCCTCAACATTCTCTTGCATTGGCCTGACAGTTAGCAATTTTTATAGCAAGAGCCTGCAACATCTATCCACTCTCCTTCATCTTGAATTTGGGCCGGAAGCAGAAGATCCCCTGGAACTTTCAGCACATGATGATGTTTTCAGGTATGTGTGTCAATCCCGTTAACATCCATGCACCTGTTCCTTTCCAGCGTCTCCCAGTAGACAAAGCAGCACCTGCTTTCTCTTCCTCACATACAGTACATCAGGACCTTGCCCACGCTCATTACATCATACACAGTACCAGGAGGGACCCTCTCTCCATAAAGATAAGGAAAGAGATCCCTCTGGGGAATGTCTTGTATTAACTGCATCAACTGCCACCCAGTCCAGAACAGAGAGCGGGTTTGCAGAAGCCTCCCTTATAAGGTCTGTTGTGGGATCATTGTCTTGTCCAGAAATTTGAATTATAAGCATGTAAGCCCAATGATGCATGGTAATTAGAATGCAGCTGGTGCCTGCCAAAAAGTAAATTACTTGCCTATAGCCCATTCTCCATGGACTCCCCCTTCTTCATCAACAGGTCCTACCGCCCCTGAAAGTTGACAGGCAAGCTTTGATTGTTTAAACAAATTGCTGAAAATCTGTTTGAAGTCTCTTCTTTAAAGCAACAGAAAATGAACTCAGTGATGGCAAATGGTATAAGATTTACAGTACAAGAAAGTACACTTTTCTGTCTTACTCAATTCTCCTACATCCAGGGTTCTTAACCTGGAATCCATAAACATTTTCCCCCAATATTTGGAAAACTGCATTTCAATGTAATTGGTTTGTTTTGTAATACTATGTACTTTATATGCATTTAAAAACATTATTCCCAGACAGGGATCATAGGCTTCAAAAGACTGTCAAAGGGATCCATAACACAAGCAAGGTTAAGAATTCCTAGTCTGCACCAACCTGTCCATTTGCCCAGGAGCCTTTTCCATATATGTACTTTTATCTCTGTGTTTGTATCTATGCACATTGGTGCCAAGCACCTGAAACACAAGGGTTTAGAGCCAGAAGAAACCTTAGAGACAGGGAGCAATGGAAAGAGAGCTAGGTCTAGTCAGAGGAGCCAAATTCAAATCCTGCCTGCCACTTCCTGTGTGGCCATAGAAATGTTATTTGTCCTCTCAAAACCTGTTTTCTCATCTGTAATAATAATTGGATTGGATGACCTCTAAGGTCTCTTCAGGTTCTATTTATGATCTTCTGATAGCATAATCCAGTCATCTCAATTTACATATGGGTAAACTGAGGTACAGGAAGGTTCTTTTGGTAGTAAATTGCAGAAGTGAGATTGAAAACGCAGATCTTCCTGATTCCAAATCCAGTTGTCTTTCCACTGTTAATCAATCAGTGACCATGTATTAAGTGGTTACTATGTATCAGACACTGTGCTGGGGATATAAAAAAGTATAGTCCCTTCTCTCTATAGTTCCATAAGAACAAAATAAAAATTAAAAAAACAATAAAAGAACTTAGCAACTGAAATATCCAAGAAAAATATAAATTAGTGGCGAAGGAAGACAATTTTCCATACATTGCCAACCAAGTGCCTCCCAACATGCCAAAAGAAGGTCACACTTGGAATAAAAGGTCCCTCTGGTCCTCAATATGTAGACTTGGCCTCCCACTCATTGGGAGAGGTAGTCTGAAGCTGATCCATTTAGCCTAAGATAGCTAAATCATCATCTCAATTTGAAGAGAACAATTCTGGTGATGCAAATATAATAATAGCAATAATAACTTCCATTTATTTAGCTCTTTATAGTTTACAGTTTAATAACCACCTGTCCGTAGTTGGATGGCCTGGTTGATTGGCATTGATTCTGCACGCAGCTGTGCATTTTCCAGAACACCTGCTACCTAATGGCAGGAGGGAATTGGTAAGGGGAAGAGAAGAGGAAAAAAGCAGAAGAGCTTTAGTTAAGAACCAGTCCAACATTCAAACATAAACTGCAGCGATAAGAAAACTTCTGCTCTAGAACCCTAAAGATCTTGGTGCAGACACATGAAAAGAGGAACCTTGGAGAGTGAACCAGTACTGAAATCTGAAAGACATAGGTTCAAGTTACCTCTGTGACCTTTATTGGCCATGTTGACCATGAGCAAACTATTTAATCTCTCAGTGCACCCAGGCAACTTCTGTTTCTTAATTTTTCTTTCTAAGCATTTATCTCTATCTCCCACTACCCCCTTTTATGTTCATATGGGTCCTTTTCTTCTTTCTTTGATCTCTTTAGTGCTTAGGGCTATATTTGGTCCAATGGTCAATATAATTTAGACTTTTGGAGCATAGTTCTAAATTGCTTTTCAGAATGGCTAGACCAGAACAGCTCCACCAAGAGTGCATTAGTGTGCTTATTTTCCCTCAGTCACTCCAACATTTGTTATTTTCCTTTTTCTAAATCTTTGCCACTGTGAACAGTATAAGGTGGAACCTCTGAGTAGTTTTTAATTAGCAATTCCCTAATTATTATTGATTAGGAGCAACT
This sequence comes from Petaurus breviceps papuanus, assembly GCF_028583685.1. NCBI lineage: Eukaryota > Metazoa > Chordata > Mammalia > Diprotodontia > Petauridae > Petaurus > Petaurus breviceps. The sequence continues at coordinate 14,483,008 of NW_027186457.1, read as the reverse complement.
TTTCCTGTGGCCATTGATAGCTATAGATTTCTTCTTTTGAAAACTACCAGGAGGCTTTCTAAGACTGTTCCAGATAAGTTACCAAGATGCATGAGCGGAAGGAATTTGTACATAGGGAGTTCCTCACACCAAGGAAATCACACTTCTGGACTAAAATGAAAATGTATAATGATTGCCCTATCACATTTTGAGAAACATTTCTAGAATCAGGAGAACAGTGCATTCTCTTTCTATATAAAGTTTCAGGATGTATACTAAAAAAAGCAATGACTTATTTTTAAACCAAATTTTAATTTCCAAGTTATCTTTGTATGTTTGAGACAGAGCTTAAGGCTTTTAAAATTAATGTTAAAATATGAAGTTTGGGTTATCTGGGGTTGTTAACTATAACCTTGACAAGTTCATTTTATATATGGTTTTCCAAATTTAGTTCTGAACTTCCAACATTTGGCTTTAAGTCACACACTGGGAACTGGGTAAGAACTACATGATGCCACGACATATCCAGACCATTTTCCTTACAGAGTCATGATGAAATACACCTGTTAGGAAGGGGTGAACTCTTCAAATTAAGAGGGCCAAAGTACTAGGTCTATTTCTTATGAACAGAGTTTTGATGTATTCTGTAACTGCAGAGCGTATTTCATATTTAAATAAGAGCTAACATTTAGATAGTGCTTTAAAGTTTGCAAACTGACTTGCACACGCATACATATGTGTACTGAGGCTGAGGGAGACTAAATGACTTGTGCAGCATCACCCAGAGAATTGTTGATATTTGTTCTTCATTCTGGAAGAGGATTGTGACCTCAGGGAGGTGATGCCATGACATGCAAGTGAATTGGATTTAAGTGAGGTGGGGTTGTGCAAAGTCACCAGCCTCACTTTCTTCTCTGGAGCCATCTGGGTCTCGTGGCCAGATATTGATCAGGATGACTAAAGATGGCGCTGGAGGCAGTGGGAGACCTTGGCCTTTTTAAGCAAAGGTCTTCAATAGGTCTCATTTTGACTGAGGTGACACCAATTCAGTGATTAATGCTAGGTAAGAAATGAAGCAGAGAATAAGTGTCTGAGGAAGAATTTGAATTCCCAGCCTTCCTGACTCCAGATCTAGCACTCAACCCACTGGACCATCCAGCAGCCTTAATTTTACAAAGTGAGTCACATAGATTCTTTCATATAATACTCACCTATATGAACCCTACGTGGTAGGTAATATACACATTTGAGACAACAAAGATCTAAAAACAAGGGACACAGAAAGTGATTTACAGATATAAACCTGGCATAGATTTAGCCAGATATAATTTTAAAAGATTACTATATATCACCTATCTAATGGTATCTAACATTGATACCTATGCAAAGTCTCATTAAATGTATTAAAATGAGACCCTGAATTCACAATCAGCAATACTAGCCTATGTATTCAGGTCTTCTGAAAAATGTAGATTTTGTTCTGTGAAAGTCAGTGGGTAATTAAGAGTTGATCAAGGAAGTTTACACTTCTGGAAGGAATTCTAAAGCCATCTTTAAAATTCAAGTTCAGGGACAACTCTTGTGGATCATGTGTCACTCTGCACAAAGAGCTTCAGAAGAATGCTGCACTTCCCCCCAACTTTTCCTGCTGTTCCCAAGAGCAGCCCCAGCTAATGCTGTGAGTAAGCAGTCTGTCCTCAGTATTCAGTTCCCTTGAAATGAAAAAAAGCAATGCCTGGTGGTTTACTTTGGAGGAGGAAAGATGGGCTCCATACAAATTAGCCTGCCTATTGAGGTGGCTCCGATTATGAAAACCCAAATTCTTGTCTTAATTCAAAGCCACATGCTACTATTTTTGCTTCAGTTAAACAGGAGCCAGAGTCACTGAAAGGAAGGCAGGGAAATGGCAGGACCAAGACAGTACTGGCAACCTTCCTGAAAGGCCTCCCTATTTGGAGGCTGGGTTTCCATTTCCAAACTGTTGTTTGCGGTGGGAAGGGAGAGAAAAGAGGGAGGAGGTTTGCAAAGGAGGGAAGATGAGATGAAAGAGGGTCAATGAAGCGACTCTACAATTAGAAACCAAAATGTGTGTGTAAGCTTACTTTAGTGTTAGGATGACTCACTTTCCCAGATCTCCTTAGTACACTAGCACATATGTCATGTTTCCTTATGAGAAGCCTTCACAACCCATGCAGAAAGTTGTCACACCAGTTATAGGAAGGGAGGAAATTTAAACCTAAAATGTAATAGTCTATAACAAGAAAAAGCCCCAAAGAATTCTCATCAATTGATAAAAATAAAGATTAGTAGCTGCAGACAAAGAGAAATCAACAAAAAAATATTTTAAAGAAAACATTCTAATGTATCTATTGGCTAAGTAAAGTTCTTTTAGGTTGTCCCCAATTTCCATTGAAATCAATGAGGAGAGTACCTACGCATATGGTTGCCTAAACTAGAGAGAGCCAACCCAGCTCCCCTATACCTAATCCAAAAGTTCACTCTAGAAGAATCACGAATAATGATCAAGAAAGTGAGAAACTACAGTAAGTGACCTCTTCCATCCCAGAACTGCAGAAAATGCCAGGAATAATCCCAAGGGACCCCTCCTTAAATATAAAAGTGCCAGTGTGACAAGAGAAAGGACACATATAACTGTAAGGCTCTATGTTCGTTGGTATAAACCTCAGTGGGATAGGAAAGCCTTAGGGCACCAAAGAGACAGCTAAAACTGACTGCCCTTGGATGCCTTGAACCCTTGATCTGGTCCCCTTTAGTGCATCACTTAAACCCTCTGAGTTAATTTGCTTTAGACAAAGAACTTAATAAATACTTGTTGATTGATGGAATGACTGGTTTTTGTATAATTAAACTTCCAGAAATGCGTTGTGATCACCAATTGCACAAGTATGACATAGGGCTATTTTTTGAAATTCATAATCCATTAAGCACATTGTGATAGCTACCACATGTGGTTTTGCTGAGAAAAATTGTTTTTGATTACAATAAGCTCAGAAAACATGAAAAACAGCTTAGAACCTTTGTCAGCCAGAAGTCATGACTGCTTCCACCCACTACATTTAAATGATTCTACATATCCACCTTTAAAATAAATGCAAATTAAAAGAAATATAACAACTTGCAGGCACACTGTTGTAATCAACAAATTAGGTTTTCTCCATTATCTGAATCATCAAAATGTTTACTAAATGAAAATTACTGGTGAACAAATGAACAGGAGAGCTGCAGAGAATATTCTGGCTGTTGATAAGAGGCCACATGGAATAGTGGCCTGAAGGGCTAGCTTTGGAGGGAGAAACACTGGGTTCTAAACCCATCTCCAATACTTCTTAAATATGTAATCATAAGCATGCTATTAAGCCTCCCTGAGCTTATATTAAACTTGGGTGTAAAATTGGAATAATAAAATCTCTTACATCTACCCTCCAGGCTCCTTGTGAGCTCATATACAAAATGTTTCATACCTCTTAAAACACTATATAAATTTAAAATGTTTTCATTGTAAATGGCATGTAGTTATACCAAGTTCTTAGATCCTGCCATGCAGGAAGGGCTTTGAATATGGTCTCAACAACAAAGACCATCCTGGTGAAATTCAGAAAGAATCTATAAATATAGGTTGATTTCTTGGTGATAAATTATTTAGTCATGGCAACCCATGAAAGACACAGAGGAGTTGTGGTTTTCATTATTGTAAGGAATACCTACGTGAATGAGTGCTTCCTAATTACCTCCAGAATAGGAACTCTTAACCTTTTTTATGTGACAGACCCCTTTGGCAGTTTGGTGAAGCCAGTGGTCCCCTTATCAGAATTGTGTTTCTAAATGCATAAAACAAAATGCATGGTATTACAAAGGAAATTTAATTATATTAAATTACAGTTATCAAAATATCCAAAAATAAATCAAGTTCATGAACTCTGTATTATTCTCATATACATTTCTGTTAAGCTTATCAAGCTTTTATCAACTGGGCCCTAACCTATTTATTCATCCTTGTTATAAATCATTCCCATTCCTGACCTCTACAACCCAACCAAAATGGTCTTCATTCTGTTCCTCACATATAACCTTGCATCTCCCCTCTATGTTCATTTGCACTGACCAACTCCCATTCCTTTAACTTACTCCCTCCTCCCCCCATCTCAGAACATCCCTTATTTCCTTCAGAATGCAGTTTAAGAACCACCTTCTACAATAAAATCCTTCCTAATCTTTCAACCTCTAGTGTCTTCTCTCCCTAATTACCCTGTATTTATTCTGTTCTTACTCTGTATCTATTGATTCATGCTCATACTATCTTCCTAACAGAATGTAAACACTTTGAGAGTAGGGATCATTTCATTTTTTTGTTTTTTAATTCCCAGCACTTTGTACAATGGCTCACCTTTACTAGGAGCTTAATAAATGTCTGTTGATTGATGGGTTGATTTATTTGATCACAAATCCATTGGATTACTTAGAGGTATTACTCAAAGAAAAACTCACAGAGAGCCTGGGGCCTCTTAATCCCCACCTCCAACTAAAAGACAAATCTCATTACTCAAACCTGAACATGAGAGTTCACATAACAGAGAAGGCAAAATCATAATGTTGTCAGAGATGATATGAAAGTAATTTTTTTGAAACCACTGACCTTTGCTTGGGAAAGATCTGCTCCCTTTCCTTTTTTTACAGGACAATTGTCAATGCCCTTTCTTGTTCTTACAGTTCCAGCAGTGACTTATCACTGAAATTAATATAGGAATCAAAATGTTGTAAATCAAAGTTCCTATTTCTTCAGGGAGATATGTTTTGATCTCTACTGAAACAAGTTTGCACATGTAAAATGTCACAGTGCTAGTTAGGCATTTATTGAGTGTGAGAAAATATCTTCCTCTGGAGACATGCTGTGGTTAGAAGTGCAGAGACCACTCAATATAGCCCAAAAAAGTGCTGTCTTCAGAGACATTTTGAAAATAAGTTTGTAACCTGCGAATATATGCAGGGTCTACTGTTCAAAGATACCAAGTAATGAAAGACATCACTAGAACAAAGGTTGTCATCTATTTCATGTTTCTCTCTTCCTTTTTTGTTTGTTTGTTTGTTGGTTGGTTGGTTTTGCTTTTTGGAGGGCAGGGCAATTGGGGTTAAGTGATTTGCCCAAGGTCACATGGCTGGTAAGTGTTAAGTGTCTGAGGCTGAATTTGAACTCAGGTCCTCCTGACTCCAAGGCTGGTGCTCTATTCACTGCACCACCTAGCCACCCCTTTCTCTCTTCCTTTTTGTTTAAATAAAAGGACAAAAGAGAATAAATCCCACAACAGAATCTCTGAAGCCTTTGGCTTATTTGGTATTACTACTAATTTCTAATAAATTTTTCGGATTTTGACTACAGCAGAGTCATTAATTGATAATTTTGACCAAATCATTTTCAAAGCTTTTTATTCCTATCTTTTAAGATCACCTTGATTTTCCAATATATCCCTTCTCATTACCTCAGCCTAGAGTTGATCCCTAACAATAAAGAAGAAAAAAGAAAATAATTCAGTGCTAATGAATTCATCAACCAAGTCTAACAGTGTAGGGAACATGCCATGATTTTGATTCCCCATCTCTACAAGAAAGAAGGGCGGTGTATTCTCAGGTCCCTTCTTTGGAACCAAGCTTTGTCATTTTTAATTACACGAGATTTAGTTTAATTGTTTTTGTTGTTCTTTCAATTTTCATTGTTGTCATTATTTTGCATATTGTTTTACAATTGATTTGCATCAATTCATGTCTTCCCATACTTTTCTGTATTCTTCATAGTCGTTGTTTCTTATGGAAGAACAATATTCCGTTTCATTGAGGGACGGACCATGATTTGTTTAGCCACCCCAGTTGGTGGAATCTAGTTTTTCCTAGTTTTTTTCAACTTCAAAAAGTGCTGCTCTATGTATTTTGCTGTCTACCGATAAACAAAGTATTTACAAAGTACCTACTCTGTGCCAGGCCCTGAGGATAAAAAAATAAAAAATGTAAAAGCCCCTGCTTTCTAGGAGCTTACATCTTAAATGGAACTTTTCTTTCTATGTTTCTCTTTCTTGCACTATGGACCTAAGAGGGGGAATCTCTGAGTTAAAGGCCATGCACGTCTTTGTCACTTTCTTATGAGCTGACTTTTTAAAGATTTGACTGAATTGACCAGCTGGTTATTTTGGCATTGAGTGGACATAAACTTAGGAAACCATTATACTAAATAGAGTAAATTTTTAAAGTAAAATATAAACTCACCAATTTTTCCAATTCTAACCAAAGGTTGTCTAGATCAGTGCTTCTTAAACTGTAATGAATCCAAGGTGTTTCTGGCAGCTTCCCCATGTTGCATTGGCCAACTTCACTGCATGTTTGGTTCTGAATACAAAGCATGCTTTGCACTACACATACCTTCAGGTCATGCAATGCCAACAAACACTGCCAAAACAAAGCGTGGTCATGAGTGAAAAAGTTTAAGAAGCCCTGTTCTAGATAGCATTCAAGGAAAGTATATTACATTATCTCAGGGCACATTATATGTGTGAATGAATACCCTTCGATTTTTAAATCTGAATGAAAGTAAATGCTACTTTTTCCCCAAAGGCCATTCCCATTCCTAAATTCAAAAGCCTTAGGTAATTTCAAAGATTTCATCAATTTCATTGATGCATTGGGGATTTTAACAAGCATAAAGGTTCCTGTGTTGGGTCCTCACAGTATTGAATTTCTCACGATCTTTGTTAACCTTTTCTTTACTACCCTGTATTTGTGATTATAACTGTCATTTCAGTTTATTCAACAGTTTACCATCAAACCTACTCACCCTCAGGAGAATAAAATCACAAAACCAGGGGCTGCTATGTGTTTATATGCACCATGGAGCTGATAAAATTTAATCTGATTAGCCATCACCCTTCTTGGAACCTCCTTAGTCATAGGCAGTACTCCTCAGCTTTAGCATCCCCAGTATTGTGGTACTGTCCCATTTCACTATTGGTTCCTAGCTGTTTGAATGGGGAGGAAACATCCCATCTCCCACTTAACTCATGCTGGTACACAAATATTCCCCCAAAGGGTCATGGAATTGAGGGGAGTGACCTTAAAACTGAACTAAGACTTTTGGAATAGCCATTTTGGAATATAAGTTTGGTTCCCTTCCTCTTCAGGTCATAGAGATGAAATCTCTCAAATATAAGAGAGAATAAGGAAAAGGGCAAGTGCGATTGCCCAGTAGAGTGTAATTCCAGTAAAGATCGTCTTATTTTGAAGGCAAAAAACAATTTGCTTGCTACACTTCCATGTGATAGAATGATGTTGGATTGAAAATGGAACTATGTAGCAAGGCTGCAATACCTCCCAGGAAAAATGTATATTGAAACCATTGCTAGACTGTCACCATTTGTAAAGCCATGAGACTTTAGGCAGGATAGATACAATATATAAATGTAAATTTAGGTCCAAACTATTATTTTATTAACTATGTTAATGCTAGCAAAGAAGAAAGTAACATTAAATCTTTGGAAATGACTATTCTTGCGTTTTGATTCAATTCAAGAAATACCACTTAAGTACCTACTGCATGCAGATGATGATGTTCAAGGAAGAGAGAACCACAACATTTAGAGAAAATGGGATCCCTGCCCTTATGGAGGTAGTAGGAGGATGTACCACAAACTCAAATAATTGCAATATCTATCAGTGAGAGTGAGAGAAGTGTAAACAAAATTCTTGGGGTAGGAGGAAGGGTTTGAGGAATTGAGGAAAGCTTCATGAAGAAGTTAGCATTGTAGTTGAACTTCCAACAATGAGTAGGAACTCAAGAAGAAAGAGAGTAGGGTTCATTCCAGACATAAAGAGAGAATTAGGTAAAGATGCAGAGGCAGGAAAGTGGAAGGTACATACAGGAGACAGGAAAAAGTTGAGTTTAGCTGGATGTAGAGTATATGGAGGGAGCAATATAAAATAAAACTGGAAAGACATGGGGCTGGTTGAGTTTGAGAGGCCTTAAATGTCAGGCAAGGAAAAGTCAATTTTTTCTTAATATGTCATAGAGAGTCGTTGAAAGGTTTTAAGTGACCTAGTGAGAGCTATTCATAACACAGAGTAGGTTTGCAGTGAATTGAAGAATGGATCGATAACCAGAGACTGGAGGAAGAAAGTCCTGCTAGGAAGCTATTGCAAGAGTATACCAAGATAGTGTAGTATGGGTAATGGCAGGGAGAATTTATCAGAAAGAAGAGATATGAGAGAGAGTTTCAAAAGTGGAAAACATGGGACTGGACAAGATTAGATACAAGAAGTGATAGAGAAAGGAAAAGAGAAGGAAAGGGGGGGAATCTGTAATGGGAATGAAATTTGTAAGATCTTCCCTGCCCCTAGGCTAAAGTGTACCTGGAGCCTGGGGTGGGAGGCTTGTTTTTCAGTAGATACTTCTTGATTGGCCAGTGGGTCCAGAAGGTTGTTACATTCTCTGAGCCAGGAGAAGTCTATATAAGCCCTGATGTGTAGCTTTGTTTTGGGGGCTCACTTTGAGAAGTGTTCTGTGATTTGATCAGATGAAATTCTGGGAAGCCGTTGTCCAGAGCCCCCCGGCTTTGAAACCCAGATGTTGAAACTCAGATGTTGTTTGGTATGGATGTAATGGTTGATCAGTTTGAAATCTGTCTACTTGATCTGTTTCTGTCTTGATAATTCTGTCTGTATATTCTGAAGTTCGGGGTGCTGACCTCTTTCCCCTGAACTAGGTAAACGATATATGTTTGACTGATTAAAGTAAGCTTGTTAACCCATTTTGAGTTGCTTTCCTTTAACAAAGCAGATCTAAGAACCTGTGTTGGCAGCAAACCCTGAGGATGCTTGGGGTGCCTGCTGCTACAGGGTCTCAACTGGAAAAAGAGGAAACACCTAGGGGAAAAAATACCTTCCATGGAACTGGAATCAAATCAATGTTTCTAGACCTAACTTGACACCAATATTTCAGTCTATTGGACAGACCTTATCGGCTTTCTTGGATCACTGTGTTCTAATGTTCTGCTATGACCTCAGACTTAACATTTCTAAAAGTGGACTCATCATCTTCCTCTAAGAGCTTTTCACCCTGCTAACTTCCCTATTATGTCACTGGCATCATTGCTAACATCCCATCCCATTGCTAACATCTCCCATCTTAAAAGACTGAAAAAAGTTGCGATCTCCCCGTCCTTCATCCTTTAGGTCCAAATTGTCACCAAGTCCCATAGTTTTATTCCTTAGAAATGTCTCTTGGCTTTACCAGTACTTCTTTTCCATTCCTATCCCAGTCTAGGCTGTTATCTTTCTCATGCATAAAACCAGTGAAAAAGAATTCTAACCAGTTTCCCTGACTGTTACAGTATCTTCCCTTTTTACTGCATAACTACTTTCACTATGTCATTTCTATACTCAGAAACTTCTAACAAAGATGAAAAAAAAAACCTTCCAGACCTTTGAGATCTGGAATAACACAAATTTATCTCTGAAACCTATTTTTTTCAAATTCATTTCTTTGTACCCTCCAGTGAGAACTCTCAGCCAGAGCCAAACTGATCTTCTCACTGCCCCATATTATGGTTTTTTTTTCCTACTTCTTAACTTGTATTCTCTTCTCTCTCATCTGGAATGTCCTCTCCTTTTCTGTCTGTAAAAATAAAAAAGCCTACGTGTTTATCAAGGCCTAATTCTCTTTTTATTTTTTTCAATTTAGAAAACTTCCTTACCAATTATTAATTTTTTTCTCCCCCAATCTGACCTCACCTCAAGGGACAAGGGGAGGAGAAGGGAAGGGGAGAAGATTGTAAATAAATGTTCATAGTCCAACAAAGCAAATACCAGTATAAGCCATTCCAGAGATGTATGTCTCCTTGTGCAAGCTGAGTCTGTCACCTCTCTGTCAGAAGGTAGATGGTATGCTTCATCCCCAGTCCCTTGCAGCTGTGGTGGGTTATCCCACTGATCAGAGTTCATAAGCCTTTCAAGTTGTTTGTCTTTAGAGTACATTTCTTTCCTCTCACGGTTGTTATGAGGACGGTACTTTGTGTTGTTATTATCACCTCCCCAGATCATTAGCAAGTTCATTAAGTAAGGGAGCACATCTTTATCCTCCTTTTCTAGCCCCACCACTTCCCTCTTATTAGGTCCCCAGTAAGTGCTTACTGAAATGAACTGAAAAGCTTCTAAATGGTATAGGAATGATGTCAGGCCCTCCTGAAGGGAAGGATGGGAATCTCTTTTCACTCCAGTTCAATCAGTGGCCCATATTCCTGAGTGATGACATTGAGACCTTGAAGTTCTTCTCCTTACCCATCATAGCCCATGAAGAGTTTCTGCAGCCATACCATTTTTCTTGATATTTTCTGCCAAATATGTTTTTGCAGCAAAGATGAGTGCCTATAACCCAGATTCTGAGATGTGCTTGGATGGACATTCTATTGAGTCAGTCCATCAATGCATCTATCTTGGACAGACAATGCAGATGGGCAGTGAGTTGTGCCTAGTGGTGAAAAGGTGGATGAGGGTAGCTGGGCTGCTGAAATTGCACAGCACTTTTAGCACACTAAGCAGTTTCTCAGTGCAAAAATATACTCCTTTAGCACCAGTATTTTTGTTCCATGGCAGTGAAACATGTAGCATTCTGAAGAATGAGAATTTCAAGGGCCCCAAAGGTCCCAGAGCTGTAAATTCAAAAAGACTGAGATTCAAATTCTATCTCAGATACACCAGCTGTGTGACTCTAGGCAAGTCACTTAAACTGTCTCAGCCTCAGTTTCCTTGAGTGTAAAATGAGGATAATAAAAGTACCTCTCTTATATACACACAGGATTGTTGTGAGGATCAGTAAGATAATATGTAAAATGCTTTGCAAACCTTAAAGTTCTATAAATCCTAGCTATTCCAGTTGATAAAGGTGGGCTACACATCTTACCTGCAATATTTTGCTCATGGGAGACAAAGGAAATGTATGATCAGAAAAGGAGGTGGGATGGTCTTGTAACAAGACCTAGAGAAAAACAGGTGGGTGGGCTGTGTATTGTATCATTGCATACAGACATTAAAAGACAAAGACAAATCTTCAGTATGGTGGATACATGCTCCTGGCAGAATTTAAGAGAAAATGGGCAAGAATCACACAGGGTGAGAAAGCAAACGTGGGCAGTAATCAGCACCAAAGTGATCCTTTGCACAAAGTAAGCCTTCGCAGTCAAAGGCATTTAGAAATGCTTTTGCACTGATTCATTCATTCATTCTAGGGTAGGGGTGGGGAATCTGTGGCCTTAAGGTCACATGTGGCATATTTAGGGATACAGTCAGAAGCATGCATGGGGCCTTACAGCTGGAAGTTCCCCACCCTTGTAGGGTATATACCTACATCAGTGAAATGACAGACCTGCCTGTCAAGATTTGAAATACCAAAGTATTTTTGAAGGGTTTCTGTGTTCTAGCATAAAAATACATCTGAACTTGGCCTTCACCCACTCATGTTCGAACTTGCAAGATCATGGTGAGAGGGAAATATACAAGCTACACATTTTCTGCAGCTCGAACACTGCTACATACACAGGACCATTTGGCTCAACATTCTTCTATTGTTATGAAAATGCATCAACATAATTAACCTAGGAATCCTTTGGGGTCCAATTTTAGATGAATCCACACTTAATTGCAGGTGATTCTATTTGTTCCCCAAGACGATGCTACCTTTTTAGCTGAATATATGAAATCTGTCAAGATTCCTGCAAAGCAAATCCATTTAATGTGAACCTCAGTGGTTTCATGAGCCTAAAAAATGCAGCATTTACAGAAGCAACCAGCTGATGGCATAAGTGAGGGGCCTAAGAGGGAACCTGCCCATGAAACCTGGAGCTGGGCCAGGGTCTTGGGTCTCCTGACTTTTATGCTTTGTCTATTTTGTTCTTGAGATGTCATGGCTCTATATCTGGAATTAAAGTATTTCAAATGGCCATGGTAAAGAACAGCATGTACCATTAACAAATCAATTGAGAGAACACAACTGTGTACAAACTAAGTGTTGGACTTTCAACGACTGCTCAGCAAAAAAAAAAAAAAAAAATGGTGAGAGAATGATTTGTGCATAAGAAACACAAGGGAAACAAATCAGAGGGGTGGAGGAGGGTGCTGGCCAGTCCAGAGGGGGTAGAGGTTTGCTGTAAAATGTGTCTGAGGTAGGCAGATTGGCAAAGGACAGAGAGCAGGCCTTGCTCCAGGAAGACCTAGAATTCAATCCCATCTCAAGGACTTAATAGTTCTGTGACTTTAGATGAATCACTTTACTCCTCAATGACCCAGGCCACTTGCAGATCAAGCATAGATCTGCAGTGGGAGGAAGTTTTGTTATCAGGGTTCCCTGAAGAAGGGAGGGAAGGAGGAAGGAAGAAAGGAAGGAAGGAAGGAAGGAAAGTAGGAGAAAGAAAGAAAGAAAGAAAGAAAGAAAGAAAGAAAGAAAGAAAGAAAGAAAGAAAGAAAGAAAGAAAGAAAGAAAGAAAGGAAGGAAGGAAGGAAGGAAGGAAGGAAGGAAGAAAGAAAGAAAGAAAGAAAGAAAGAAAGAAAAGAAAAGAAGAGGAAAAAACAAAGAAAGAAAAGGAGGAAGAAGGAAGGAAGGAAAGAAGAAAGAAAGAAAGAAAGAAAGAAAGAAAGAAAGAAAGAAAGAAAGAAAGAAAGAAAGAAAGAAAGAAAAGAAAGGAAGAGGAAAAAACAAAGAAAGAAAGAAAAGGAGGAAGAAGGAAGGAAGGAAAGAAGAAAGGAAAGATTTACCAAGCACTTACCATGTGCTAGGCACTATGCTAAGCTCTATTACAAATATTATCTCATTTGATCTTCACAACAAGCCTATTATCCCTATTTTGCAATTGAGGAAACTAAGGCAGACAGAGGTTAAGTGATTTGCCCAGGATCACACAGCTAGTAACTTTATAAGACCATGTTCAAACTCAAGTCTTCTTGACTCCAAGCCCAGCACTGTATCCACTGTACCACTTAGCTGCCTCTAGCTGATAAAAATTTGTTGTTCAGTCACTTTGCAGTTGTGTCTGACTCTCCGTGATCCCATTTGGGATTTTCTTGGCAAAGATGCAGGAGTGGTTTGCTATTTCCTTTTCCTGCTCATTTTACAGATGAGGAAACTAAAGGGTTAAATGACTTGCCTACGGTCACACTAAGTGTCTAAGGACATATTTGAACTCAGGAAGACTCCTCTTCTTTACTTCAGGCCTGACACTCTATCCACTGTATGACCTAGCTGCCCTGGGATCAATCTATGAATTTCAAACAGGAATAGATGTAAAATCTTAATGTCACTTTAATATAATAATTATAGTATGATAATAATAATATAATAATAGGTATTATTTATATAGCATTTTAAGGTTTGCAAAGCACTTTACAGATGTCTCAGCTCTAACAAAATCTCTAGCTGTAACAATAGTCTTGCATAAAAATAATAGGTCTGGTAAAATAAGAAAAAAAAGGCTCTAAATAAGACTTTGGGGTCAGAGGAAGAAATCTATAATATACTGAATAGAACCCAGACAGAGAACAGATATTATAATCTAATCACTTACCATTCCAATTAAAGTAACTTCAGAACCATTTTTTTTTCCCAAAATGAAATCAAACCAGAATTTTGTAGATAGCCACACATCTAGTAGATGGAGCTGGTCTTAGAATCAGGAAAATGAAAGATCAAAGCCTGCATCAGACACTTACTAGCCAAGTGACTCTTTGAAAAATCACTTAACCTGTTCCTTCTTTTCCTCATCTACAAATTGGGGAAGTTGAATTCATTGGCCTCTAAGGTCCCTCCCAACTCCAAATTCATGGCCTTATGATATTATCATCCTATCTATGAAACCATTGCATATCAACAGAGTAGATGTGCAGAGATGATAGAATTTCAGTCCAGAAATAGCATAGCAGCATTCTGGAAATAGTGGAAATCTCAAGAGGATGAACAAAGGTCTAGGTTAAGTCAAAACTCTGTCATTCCTAATGCCATAAGATTTAGAGCCTGAAGGGGATTTGGAGATGATCTACTCCAACTTTTTTATCTTACAATAAGAATACTGAACTACAGCAAAGGTAAGTGACTTATCTAAGGTCATACAGCTAGTAAATATTTCCAACCTTTCAGATTCAGTAAACTCATCTAGAAAATGAGGGAACTGGGGAAACCTGGAAGAAGGAAGAGAGTAAAACGTGACCTAGAAGGTACTTTCCAGTTCCAAAAGACAGAGTCAGTACTTCTTGAGAATTTTTAATAATAACTCCCATTTCTATACAGCAATTTACAAAACATATAACAACAACCCTGTAAGGCAAATATTTCAAGCATTATTATCATCCCATTTTCAGTCCTCAATTCAACAATTAAGCACCCACCTCATTCCAGGCATTGTCCCAAGCATTGTGTATACTATCGTTGTTTAGGTGTTTCTGACTCTTTGTGACCCCATGGACCACAACACACCAGGTCCTTCTATCTTCCACTATCTCTCAAAGTCTGTCAGGTGTCTTCTCCAGCTCATTTTACAAATGAGAAAACTAAGGTTAACAGGGTTAAGTGACTTGCCCAGGGTCACACAGCTAGTAAATATCAGAGGAGGAATTTGAACTCAGGAAGATGACTCTCCCTGATTTCAAGCCCAGTACTCTATCCAATGTACCATCTAACTGCCCCATTGGAGATATAGAAAGAAACAAAAAACAGTCTGTGCTCGCAAGGAGCTCACATCTAGAAATTGGAACTGAAAGAGGCTATGATTTACCTAAGGTCATATAACTAGTTAGTGTTGGATTGAGGACTTGAAAACAGGTCTGTTGAACTATGCTGTCTCTTTAATAACAATCTTTCTGATGGCCTAAATTACTTATTGCAAGATAAAATCTCCTGGCTCCAAACTCTGCTTAGGTTTCTGTGGTAAGCCTTATTTAACTGGCTTTCAGTCTAGAATTCTCGTATTAACAGAACTAAATGAACGTGCATGGACGGGCAGGGATTTGTCATTTGTTCAGGCTCCAGTGTTTTGTAAGTAACCTTGACATTATGGAGGATGCAGAGGACAGGAAGAAATAGTATTGCATCTTTTCCAGAGCTCTAAATGAACTCAGACTTTTACAGCAAACCCTGGAGATTCACAGTTTCACAGGTCAGTTTTGAATATTTGCAGTTTTCAGCACCAAACCACACAGCCAATTCTGCAGAAAAGCAGTGGTAGAAACCCAGCCTCCACTTCTCTCCAAGGCTTCCCTATTTCAGTGGTCTTTTTTATTCTTCTAATTGCATCAGTAATGAGCTTCTAGAAGATGCTAATGGCTTTTTAACACCTTGTAGTTTGGCCTCTTCTCATAGGTATGGTGCAGTATTGGGAGAGTTCATATTTTCGGGGATCCCCTGCAAAGGGAAAAACAAAGATGTGATTTTAGAAATCAGAAAAACTTATATTCTTTTTAGCGTGTTCTTTAAATTGTAACCTGCTGAGGCACAGCTAATTTAGATGTAAGAGGACTATTAAGGCTAGGTTAATATAATAATAATGATACATTATTGAAGATGTTTTAGGAAGATTAACATTTGCATACTTGCTATCCATTGAGAGCTCTAATATGAGCTCATCTTAAACATCAAATAACTGTTCATTTCATTCAATGTTAGCAACATTATTCAATTTCTACCTTTACTTGAATACCCAGAATCCCAAAGCAAAATATAAATATTAACTGTCACATCTCCTAATATTTCTTTTATGGAGGATTGCCAGATTAACCTCAGTCGCCAAAGGAGAGACAGAGGAATAGTTCATGATCTACTCTTCACATATCAGAGTGATTTGTTGAGGTTTATTCATCCTACTTCAATCATCTTCTAAAGCTGCTGATGTGTTATCCCTAAAGCTCAGGTCTAAACATTTCACTCCTCTGTCTAAGATTCTTCAATGGCTCCCACTGGCCTCCAGGATAAAACCTTTCTGTTTAACTCACAAAGCCTTTTACAACCTAGA
This sequence comes from Petaurus breviceps papuanus, assembly GCF_028583685.1. Lineage (NCBI taxonomy): Eukaryota > Metazoa > Chordata > Mammalia > Diprotodontia > Petauridae > Petaurus > Petaurus breviceps. The sequence continues at coordinate 14,466,986 of NW_027186457.1, read as the reverse complement.
TCCTACAGATTTTTTCCAGACTTAGTAAATATAAATCTACTTAGGGGCAACTCTCTAAACTGTATTACAGAATTGGTGTAGATCTGCATTGATAATTTCCTTGTCAGGAGGTTTTTGTACTGATGAAATCACAAGTACCATCCAATTTTTTAAAATCCCCTCCATTCTGGCTAAACTAAGCTCTTTACCATTCCTCATATATAACAGTCCCTCTACCGTGTTCATGCCTCTGAATCATGACTGGCGTGTGCTCCCAAAGACTCCATATGTTAATGATGCCACTTGCTTTCCTCAGAGAGAACTGTAAGAATAAATTAATATTTCACAAGACCCTTTGATGATGACATGTACCATGGACCTATGAGGCATTGGTCATGTTATCTGGTGTTCCTGATTATATCAGTAGCCATGTTCATCTCTGGTGATAGAATACCCTCATTGTGACCTCAAATATCCAGGAGCTCTGATAGACAAGAACTTCTGATTAATAACTGGTCCGAATTTCATCCTACATATCTTCAAGCCATTTCCTTTTCAGCTGAGAAGACTCGGAATAATTTTCTTCTTCCATTTTTCCTTGGAGGTAATTTGTAACTAGGGGTCATGGTCCTCCTTCTTTTGGGAGCTTTTCCCTCAGCAAATTACATTAATATCACTTGTTTAACCCTCTGAATCTTTCTCTTCATTTACATAATTCTCACTAAAGAGAAATGAGCCTCTTGTATTCTCTAAATGTGTCATAAAATATTGATTCTATTTTATTCGAGAAATCTTATGTTATCTCTCATTTTTATTTGGTGCATGTACATTTGTAAAATATTTCAAACAAAATAATAAAGAAGTATATACTTGCAGACCTAACTTTTAGAGTTTACTCTTGAGATGAAAAATTTACCCTATATATCACAAGTGAATTAACCAAATTCTAATACATGTGGGATTTAAGCACCTTATGTTAAAACCAGGGCACTCAAGAATGACCTAATATTTGTTTGCTTCATTTTCCTGTCACTGTATACTTTTATGTGTAAATAATTTCTCTGAGTCTCAAGTTTCCTAATCTTTATAGATGAGGACATGACAAAGGCAAGGGCAACTTGGTGGTGTGGTAGATAGTGCTTCGGACCTGGAGTGAGGAAGACATTAGTTCAAATCCAGCCTCTGACACTTACTAGCTATGTAACCTTGGGCTAGTCACTTAATTTTATTTGCCTCAGTTTCCTCATCTGTAAAATAAGCTGGAGAAGGAAATGGCAAACCACTCCAGTATCTTTGCCAAGAAAACCCCCAATGGACCCACAACATAACATGAACAACTAAAAAAATTATGGCAAAGATGATAAGTGATAGTAGTCAGTTTTGATGGAGCTGTGCAAAGACAGGTACACAAATAGATTGTTGAAGCAAATTCTGGAAGCTTTCCTTTTTCCACTTAAATATATGGATATCACTTCTCTAACCTACTGGATTGTTCTCTATACTGTAATTGGTCCGATCATTTTTCTAGAAAAGTCACAGAACTGTTTAGCTTCTTAGACTCAGCAACCCTACTAATGGATATAGTCCCCAAAGAAGTTAAACGCATGGAAAATTTTCATATATTAGGGGCAACTATATATATATATATATATATATATATGTATATATATATATATATAAAATAACATTTTAGCAGAAATTTTTGTGGTAAGAAGAAAAACTTAGAAAAAAGTAGGTGTCCATTGATTGAAGAAATGACAAATAAGTCATGCCACCAGAATGTAAAAAAATATCATGCCAAATATGAGAAACTCAGAGACACATGAAAAGATTTGTGTGAACTGATGCAGAGAGAAGGCAGTAATTGCAAGGAAAATGCTGTTAGCACTGTGGGTCTGAGATTCACGGTGTGAGCAGTACTTCTCAGGTGCTCTTAGGGACAACCACACTATTCCCTAGCCCTCTGACTCATATTCTTAGAAGTGTTCTTTCTCCAGATTCAAAGGAAGTCAGTCTGGTGCTCTGAGATATTCTCAAAAATTACCAGAAGTGCAAAAATCCTCTCTCCAATTCATTCAGCTTCTGTCCCAGAAAATAACCAGGAAAGTCTTTTTCCCACCCCCCCCCCCCACAGGCTAACTCCTCCTCTCTCAACCTCACCCCACGTGCATAAAGCTTGGCCCAATATTACCATTATTGGTCATGTAATTTATAAGCAATATCAGGTAATTTCAAACATATTTAAGCAAAGTATAGAAGCTTATAATGAAACTTAAAGCCAAAGTCACTTTTCTGCTCTGAGAAAACAGGGCAAATGAAAGAAACTACCATAATTACAAGCCCAGTCTGGTCTCAGAGCATGAATCTTCATTTTCATCAATGTGTCAAATGAGATGATAATTGTAAAGCACTTACCACAGTGCCTTGCATGTTTTTGTCATTCAGGCATGACTACCTGGGGTTTTCTTGAAGATATTGGAGTGGTTTGCCATTTCCTTCTCCAGTGTGTTCCCATTTTACAGATAAGGAACTGAGGCAAATAAAATTAAGTTATTTGCCCAGGGTCACACAGCTAGTAAGGGTCTGAGACCAGATTTCAACTCTGGAAGAAGAGTCTTCCTGACTCCAGGCCAGTATGCTATCCATTGTGCAAGCTAGCTACCCCCTATCTTACACATGGTAAAGAGCTATATAAATGTTAGTTCTTGTTAGAGTAAAAGAAGCCATTTTAATTTGAAATTTTCAAAACATAGCTCTTTAAAATAACACTAGGGGGCATAGTTCATCATGGTGGTTTGAATGCAAAGGTACGTGTTCCACTTAGCCAGTCAGATTCTCAAATATGTAAAAATACATTCAGAGGACTGGCCACTTGATATGTACACATTGATGGAGTCATTTTAAATGCTGTTTAAAATAATTAAAAAATGTTCAGCTCCCCAGAGACATGGCATGGCATGCAGTTAGAAATCTTTACTGTTTTATTGCACAGGTTTTGGCTTAAAGATTTCAATATGGAAGCCATCCCCAAAAAAAGGAGGTGAGAGTGGCCTGATGAACTTCTCTCATCTGGTTTTTTTCTCTTTAAAGGTCTACGGGGAGCAATAGCATTTGCCTTAGCTATTCGGGACACGGGATCTGAGCCCAAACAAATGATGTTCACAACCACTCTGCTCATAGTGTTCTTCACGGTCTGGGTATTTGGGGGAGGAACCACACCGATGCTGACGTGGCTTCAGATCAGGTGAGTGTCAACTCTGCACAAAGGAAAATATTGTTCTGTCCTATACCATGAAAGAGGTGGTACCATGAACATTGAAAAAAATATAATACCAGTTAAATGGGCCTTGGGCCCAAGGGAAAATTCTCTATACAGTGGGAAATGGTAGATGGGACCCTCAGACCTAACTGACATGATTTCTCAACTTGTCCATTGTTTTAAGGACCCAGACAACCCTGGGCTGAGGGACAGGGAGTAGAGGGCAGTGGAGTTCTCCAATCTGTGAATGAAACCATTTTGTCAACTTGGGAGGTACATTGTGAGGTACCACCTCTGAACAAAAAGAGTAGAATATGTAGTAGAATTGGATATTAATCTGGGGTTGAATTTCCTAAGCATTAACCATAAATTTCTTTAGAGCAAAAATAATGTATTCCAGAAATGATACTGGATGTGTAGTAGATGTTCAATAGATATTGATTCATTGACTGATCTGTCACATGGACTTGTTAGTAACTGGGCCAGAGGTCCTTGGGATCCATAAGTTAATGGTTTTAAATAAAAATTGGTAACTTTCAATATAATTGTTTTCCTTTATAATCCTGTATATTTTAGATTTTTAAAAACATTGATCTAAGAAGGGATTTATAGGTTTTACCAGACAAAAAAAATTCTCCATGACACAAAAAAGTTAAGAACACCTGGACTTGGTGGGCAGTTATTCATAGGCAAGATCAATGGCAAAAATAAGGCATCTTCATTCCAGGAAAAATGGAGCATGTGGATTTTTGTCCAGTCCCTCCAATAAATCCTCGAGTAATTTTTGTTTAAATGAAATGCAAACTGTGCTATCTGTTTCATTGAACTGAGTGACTTGTTTTTAGTAAGTAAGTTTTCTGTGTGCCCAGTGAAAGGAGATCATCATCTATTTTTAACCCTTTGGTTCTTGTCACTTTTGTCAATTTGACATGTTTTATTTTGACACAATATACACTTCCCAACAAACACGGCCTCTTACAAAGCATATGCCTCAACAAAAGTTAAACAAAGCCTCCTGATAGCATGATTGTGCCTGATAATACATGTCACTTTGTGTGTTTGAAGCTTCTCACTTGCTAATGGAAAGGAAAGATGTGGGGGTTACCTTTTAGAGGATGATACCCACTCTGTCCATGACTTCAGACGAAAGTCACTCTCTACAAATCACTTCAACCAACATTTTTAAGCATTTGTTTTGTGTTTAGAGCTGGGCTACAAAACTAAAAAGCAGCAGTGCTTGACCCCAAGAAACTTACAATCTTTTATAATAGGGGAACACTTATACTCTATGCACTATCTTTACTAAAAGGTAGAATGGGGCAGAGGAGAGATCCAGACAAAGTGCTTTACAAAAATGTGATAAAGGAAAGATCACATATCAGTCAAGGGGAAGCATGGAAGGGGCAAAACCTGCCCTGGGTACTGAGGTAGGGTAGGATTTCAGTATATGGAGATGTGGAGGAGATGCAGTCTGAAAAGGATAACAGACATGGACATGGCCCATGCAAATGTGTAGAGATAGGAGTGAGATAAATAAATATCTGGGTTCATTTAGTTAGAATAGAGACAACAGGAAGGCAAATACTGTGAAATCAGCTTCAAAAGGAATATTATATTTCTTTACCTGAGAACCTCTCAGTCTCATCCTATGATGACATAGGACCTGAGGAAAAGAGAGTTTCTACATCCCAAACCAGTAGAACCTTAGGGCCTTGGGAGATCTTTTCCTTCCCATTACCTTTATTTTTTAATTAGTATATTTTGGTTTATATCATCTTCATTTCAAAATTCATCAAATCCTCTTACCAATGGCTCTCCTTGAAACAAAAAACCAAAAAATTCAAAGGGGAAAAAATCAGTTCAGTAAATAAACCAACACATAATAAGTGTGACCATATAAATAATGTTCCACACTCATAATATGTTGGAGCATCTAGCTGGCACAGTGGATAGCACCCTGCATCAGACCCTGGTCAAGTCACTTAGCCTTCTTTGCCTCAGTTTCCTCATCTGTAAAATGAGCTGGAGAAGGAAATGGCAAATCACTCCAGTATCTTTACCAAGAAAACCCCAAATGGGGTCATGAAGAGTCAGACACAGCTGAAATAACTGAACAACAACAAAATACAATAGTTCTTTCTTTCTTTCTTTTTTGCTTTTTGGAGGGCAATTAGGGTTAAGTGACTTGCTCAAAGTCACACAGCTAGTAAGTGTGTCAAATGTCTGAGGCTGAGTTTGAACTCAGGTCCTCCTCACTCCAGGGCCAGTGCTCTATTCACTGTGCCACCTAGCCACCCCTACAATAGTTCTTGATTGGGAACATGGTAGCCTGGCTAAATGCATTTCCCTGGCTTAAATGCTGAGGAAAACTTCTTTCCTTCATTAAGTCTCTTGTGAACATTCATGGAGAGGCATGTTACTGCAAACAGGCTTTGTTTTACATTTACATGTGTACCACGTATACAAGTACAAGTGTTAGCATTCCCTGTTATAAAATCTCTGTTATGTATCCCTGTTAGCATTCCCAGTTACAAAATACTTGCCTTGAGATAATTTTCTTTGGCCCTATGTGTTAATCTTTGGTACTTGCTATTCTCCTCTCCGGTTTGTGATCTTCTATGCATATGATAAAGTAGAACATTGGATCTGAAGTCAGTGGACCTGGGTTCAAATCCTGGCTTTGCCACTTACTAAATATGGGACCTCAAGCCCTTCATTGCCACCCCCCCCCCCAACTAAGTCTCACTTTTCTCATCTGTAAAATTAAGTGTTTGGACTAACTGATCTCTGAGGTCCTTTTAAGCTCCAACACATGGGAATTTCAACCTTGATGAGGATCCTTCCAATTCAATATTCAATAAACAATTATTAAGTATCTATTACGTATGCCTAAGGACCTGTACTGGGTTCTGGGATGCATACTAATGTAAGTAAGATGTAGACCCTGGGCTCCATGAGAGGATATGCCATGAAAAAAATCATTCATGAACATCCTAAGTCTCCCCAAGTTCAGGATTCCTCCTTACTGATGCTAAGAGTAATGTTGTATACCCATGCTTTAGTTACAGCCATCCCAACAGCCCTGAAGCTTCCCTTCCATGAATCCTTTCATCCCCGTCTTCTTCCTTATTCCCTGTAACCTAGATCAGCAAGGTCCATGGACCCATATAGGGTCTCCAAGACCTTTTCAGGGAGCCCACAATTTTTCATAACAATACAATATCAATAGGTAAAACCAACATCAATAATTTTTCATAACAATAACAAAGATATTTTGATTTCCAATATGGTAAATATCAATAAATAAAATCAACACAAACAAAAAATTTTAGAGGGGATCCTCAATTTTTAAAAGTGTTAAAGGGGCTTAAGACCAAAGAGCTTGAGAACTGGTGGTCTAACTCAATAATAGGCCTGTTAAGGTATAGTAACTTCAACTGTGATGTAGGAAGCATTGATGATTGCTCTCTGCCACACTCTACCCTATCTACCCATTTTTATTTTTCTCTTTCTCTCTCCCTTTCCTTTCTCACTCCCACCTTCTTTCTTCTTTGACCTTCTGGCTCTTTTTTCTTTTCTCTTTTTTTCTTTCTCCTCCACCTCTGCCTTAATCTTGCCACCTGCTACCCTTGTCACTACTCAGTCCCACCCATAGCATTCAGGGCTAACAAGGTTACTGACCTTCCCAGCGTTAGATGTCATTTTTGATGAATTAATTGAAAGATCTCTCATGTAGGACAGAGTGAAAAGACTGCAGTAGTCAAAACTGACTACACATATAGCTTCCCTTCCACTTCAAAGGACTGCTACTTTACCTTAAGCAGAGATTCCATTCCTACAACAGAAATTCTCTTTTTACCAGTGTCCCCTGTTATCTTGAAGGTGCTTGCAGATTGATTATCATCGTGATTTTCTTCCAATTTTTCTGAATCCTGGAGTTAACCTTTAGAATCTGGAACGTCCAGAGATACCCATTTTTCTTTCTTAAAACAACCTTTTTAATCTCAATGGATCTCTTTTGATCTTCAGGCTCCTTTCTAGTTGCCAAAATTCACTCATTCCTTCATTCAAAAAATATTTATTGAGTGCCTAACAGGTGCTATGGGGAATATAAAAAACAAGAGGCCATCAGAAAGGAAACTAAAAGTCTTGGCAGTTCCCAGTTCCCTCATCGATGCCATCAGTGAAGAGAAGATCCGATTTCATTCTGAACTCTTAGCTAGTTCCCAACATTATAAGTCACATAAGTCCCCAATAGTACTAAGGATTCAAGAATGGTTTTTCCTCCAATCTGGACCATCATAGGTGGAATACGTGATATGGAAATGTCCCACCATGCAGATTAGCAATGATTTTTTTTTAACTCCTGATAGATGCAATAGGATACAATAACCATTTATTAAGTACCCACTATGTACCAGGCACTGAATTAAGCACAGGGGATACAAGTATGAAAAAGAAACATGACCCCTGCCCTCAAGGAGCTTCCAGTCTAGTGGAAGAAAACAATACACAAAAGGAAACTGAAAGGTGGGAGAGGGAAGAGTACCAGCACGGGACGAGGAGGATAAAGAAGATAGACAGAGGGGGGCAACAGCCTGTTGCATGACAGGCACCGTACTAAGTGCTTTCCAAATGTTATCTCATTTGATGTGGATAGGGACCGGACCCATGGTTTCATTGGTACACTGATGAGGAAACTCTCCACCAGTGCAAGTTGGCATCTATCTGCAAATTATAGTCTTAGAGTGACCCAGAACACTAAGAGATTAAGTGACTTATTCAGGGGTCCCATAAGCAGTGTGTGTCAGGGGCAGGATTTGAACTCAGGTCTTCTTGCCTTGAACTCCAGCTCTATCCACTAAGCAACATCACCTCTACGGTAACTGACTGTCTTACTTTCTGCATGTCTCCTTCAATCCTGCCATATATTTTCTTGGTTTATGCTTCCCTGCAGTATAGTGACATCCGTTGAATATATGAGAAGCTCATTGAGTGTGAGAGTGTTAGTCTTATCATCTTTGTGCCCTTAGCACTTAGTACAAGCAATCAATCAATCGGGTCTTTATTAAGTGCCCACTTTGTCCCCAGCACCGTGCTAGGTGCCAGTCGGACAAGGGCATAGTTTTATTGACTTGAAAATAATTTATCCTACTTCAGAAGCTGCAGAAGTGCCTTAGTATTTGAGATGAGTAAGTAGGTGGCAAGAGACTCAGAACTTTGCTGTGGATAACAGAATAAGTAAGCAGAAAAAGACAGAAAATTAGAATGCCTGCTTGTGTCAGTGGGTCAGCACAGAGATGACGGTACATCTCTCCACACTAGGGCATGCAGCTAACTTTCCAGAGCTAAGTAGATCTGTCAGTAGATTTTATAAAATCCATTCCCTACTCTTGAAGAGATGTGTAAGCAGGATAACTCTTTCTTGGGATGTTATTGAAACATATATCTGAAACACACTTCTCAAAATGTGGTATTTTCCTTTTTAAAAAGTATAGCTTCTTTTAGTTACAGGCTAGAGGCAAATGCATCATCGTGAGAAAAAAAGAACAAAGCAATCACCATGATCAGGGGACCTCAAACTCTGAGTGACTCTGTTCAAGTCCCTTCCTGTGCCTGAACTTCCATTGCCTTCTCTGTAGAGAAGGGTTTGGACAAGGTGGTCATTTTAGCTTCCTCTTGGCCCTACTCTTGGTGGCTTTTGTACCCCATGGCATACCCAGATTTTATTGGTGTGGAATATCTCATATATAATGTTGGATTTGCTGAACTGTCTTTTTTCCCTCTCTCACTATCTCTCTCTCTCTCTCTCTCTCTCTCTCTCTCTCTCTCTCTCTCTCTCTCTCTCTCTCTCTCTCTCTCTCTCTCTCTTTCTCTCTCTCTTTCTCTTTCTTTCTCTCACTATGTCTCTCTCTCTATCTCTCTTTCTCTTTCTCTCTCTTTCTTTCTCTCACTATGTCTCTCTTTCTCTCTCTCTCTTTCTCTCACTATGTCTCTCTTTCTCTCTCTCCCTCTCTCCCCTTCTCTCCCTGTCTTCCTCCCTCCCTCTCTCTCCTGTTTGTTATAAAGGATGGCTCTTTCAAAAAGAATGGAGCTGCCTTGTGTGATGAGGAAAGTGAGCAGTTTGCTTTCCCACTCCTTCATTCCAACCCAACCCACTGTGAATACAAATGGATTTGGTTAAGCACTCTCTGTAATGACTTTCTATCCTGTGGACCAGGAGGAAACCCAAGCAGAGACTCCCACTTTCAATGGGAGAAGGCTTCCCCATAAATGTTATCAAGTGGTCATTAATTTAAGGCAGGCCCAAGCCTGCTGCTCACAACTTTGTAGGAGGGAGGGACATAACTGTGCTTTTTAAAGTCAGGGAGTGCTGTGAAGACTGCAGAACAGGGATGGTGGGACTCTGGCCACACAGGGGTACAGAAAGCTTCCAGTGGTATTTGAATTATTTTCCATGCACATGAATGTGACCTGCGATTGCTTCCACACTGGTTGTTTACCTATATTCTCCTCTGGATGACTGCACAAACTGCATTACACGATCGAGTATTGGTCCCATGTGCGCTGTTAGTAAAATAGCAATGCATCCAGGCGTTCTCTTCTGGAAAACTTTATGTGCAGTGGATGGACTCATGCATGGAAAAGGAAGAGGTGGAAAAGGCACAATCCACAAGACCACAATTGACATGCATGCCATAAAAATATTGAATCCCCCTTCCAGGGAAATGAAAATGCCTATAACTTAACAGATAATACCATCATTAAGTTGCTGTCACTGAAAAAAATCTTAAATTGAAATTGATTCAAACACTGAATTTTACCACAATGTATTTGTTTCTTTTATATTTTTATTGATATCTTTTATTTTGACATCACTTTTATTTTTGAATATTCCTCCTCTCCCACCAGAAGAGCCATCCTTTATAACAAACAGGAGAGAGACAGAGGGAGGAAGACAGGGAGAGAAGGGGAGAGAGAGAGAGAGAGAGAGAGAGAGAGAGAGAGAGAGAGAGAGAGAGAGAGAGAGAGAGAGAGAGAGAGAGAGATACTGAGAGATACTGAGAGAGAAAGACATAGTGAGAGAGAGAGACAGACAGACAGAGAGACAGACAGACAGAGACAGAGAGACATAGTGAGAGAGAGACAGAGAGAGACAGACAGACAGACAGACAGAGACAGACAGACAGAGACAGAGAGAGACATAGTGAGAGAGACAGACAGACAGACAGAGAGACAGACAGACAGACAGAGAGACAGAGACGCAGAGAGAGAGACATAGTGAGAGAGGGAAAAAAATCAGTTCAGCAAATCCAACATTATATATGAGATATTCCACACCAATAGTCCCCCCACCTAAGGCAAAGAAAAAAGAAAGTTAATTTTTAATTTTTTTCCCCCAAGAACCAAGCTTGGCCATTATTATCACACTGCATTCAGTTTTGCTTTCGTTTCTTCTTTCCATTTGTGGTTGTGATCATTGATTATGTTGTTCTTCTGGCTCTACTTTCTTCACCTTGTATCAGTTCATATAAGTCTTTCCATACTTTTCTGTATTCTTCTTATGTATCATTTCTTACAATACAATGTGCGTTTATGTTTATATAACCACAATTTGCTTATCCATTCTCCAATCAATGGGCAGATAATTTGCAGCTCTTTGCTACTATAAAAAAGATACAGCACTGTATTTAACACAAAGAGATTATCCTTGAATATGTAGCATTTTTTTCAAATTCTGAAAGTGTTTACTATGCCTATGATTTATTGTAAATATATTTACATTTTGGTTATAAGTAGATGGAAGAAGGTAGACAAAAGAAAGATTACTGTGTGTCTGAAAGTGGGGAAGAAAAGAGAGAGAGAGAATAAGAGAAAGTGAGGGAGAGAGAGAGATAGTATGAACATGTATGAACACATCTATACTGATAAATGTGATAAACTTGGATCAACTGGACACCTTATCATCTCCTCAGGTTCCCCTATGATGGCTTATAATGTTACCAAATAAAGCAGCGGTTCCATTATGGCTTTTTAATTCACAGTTTCCCATCATTTCTTCTATATTTAGAGCAAGCTTAGGTTGTTTACAGAGTGATATCTCATTAACAAACCTTCATGTCAGACTCTCTCCATAAAATACCAGAATGTAAGTAAATCGAAGCTTTAATAAAAAAGACACAAATGTGAAGGCTGGAGATGGGAGGAAGGGGGAAGAGGGGACTGAAATGAAGCCCAGAATACAAATATGTTACTGAATAAACCTACACATCATAGTCTCCATGTGTGGTTTACTTACAGCTTTTGCATCCCCAAGAAACAACAGAGTATAGGGAAAAATTCACCAGTCTTAGAGTCAAACCATCTGGATTCAAGTTCCAACTCTTACATTTTATTAACTATGTGATCCTACATGGGTTATTTCACCTCTCTGATTTTTCTCATCTGTATAATGGGAATGATAATACTAATAATAAAATAACAACAATAATAATAGAACACAGCTCGCAAAAATGTTGTGATTTAAAAAATAATTCAAACCCTAAAACTCTTTGTAAATATGAGCTCCTTTCCCCCCTCCCCCCACCACTTTTTCAATTTTACAAATATTTCTAAATTATCCACTATATGGTACTCATTTCTGGATAATACAATGACAAACATCCTCAAGGGATCTGTACTCTAATAGGGAAACTGAGACGAGTCATAACATAAAAACTGGGCTTCACAGTTTTCAGTCTTCTATGTGCATTATCTTATCTGATCCTCTCAAGAGACCCATGAAAGGGTACTTCAAAAATCATCCCCATTTTACAGATGAAGAAACTGAGATTCAGAGAGGTTGCAATCACCCATGATCACAGAACTGCTAAGTATCAGAGGCAGATTCAAACCTAGGCCTTCCCTGACTCTAAATCTAACATCCTTTCAACTACTCTAAGGTAAAAAATGTGATAAATGTCAAATAAGTAATATAAGCAAAGTGTTGATGAGAACATAGAGAATGAAGAAATGACTTCCAGCTTGTGAGAATCAGGGAGGGCTTTATGGAGGAGGTAGCATTTGATATGGGCCTTGGACAATGGGGAGGATTTCATCAAGCAAGGGGAAGACATTCCAGATAGTAGGAAAACCATGAGCCATTCTTCTAATTTTCTCTTAAACTCTTAGGAACACTCTTGAATTGTTCTTTACCTCTATGAAATATGTTCAAACAGCTACTGTACTATTCTACAAAACATGTGGTGTGCATCAAAAATTGAAGGTAATATAAAAGTTAATTGGCATTTTCATTATTTAAAATAGCCATTCCTATACCAGAAGAAACTCAGAAATATTTCAAAGTGAGAAACAGCTTTCTCTGGTTGATTTGTACTATTCAGTTATTTAAAAGATTTATCTTGTTTTTCTTTTTCAACATCTCAGCAAACATTTATTCAATGCCTAGTGTGTGCAAAGCACCATAATGGGTTCCAAGAATACAAAGACAAAAACAAAATTGTGTCTGCCCTCAGGGAGCTTAATTTTGCTCAGGAAGGGGTAGACAGCATGTACATCAAGTCAATACAATACAAATACCAATCAAATACAAACTGATATTGTTGGGTGGAGTGGGAAGAATCCACTAATGACTTTTTTTTATTTCAACTTTAAAAAGAATGCAGAATTGAATTAAAATATAAACCTTCACTTCCCAAGTTTCTGAGGAAATATCAAGGCGATCTCCAACATTAGTTGGGAGGTTTTCATGTAAAAGCAAACATAATAGCTCCTTGATTAGAATCAGGATTTCCTCTGGATGCTACATTCTCCTGCTGAACTCATTAGTACTCTGGAGTGAGGAAAACCCAACCCCCCTGTCTCCGAGGATTTGCTCTGCTGTTATCCAAGAAACAAAAGAGATCAAAAGTGTCAGGCTATGTCCCACTGAGATGATATCCAGTAAACAGGATTATCTATAAAACTATTATACACCTGGGCAAACAGACCTGAAAACACAGGTCCTCCAGAGACTACTGAAGCAAAGCTCAATGCCAGCTAATTCATTAACCTGGATACTAACCAGGAGTGTATCCTACAGAGCTAATTAACACTGTCCATTAAGAACCAAGGGGATGCTTCTGAGATACCAGTGTTTCCATAATGAGTCACTTGTCCCACCAAAAAGGATGTCTGTGTCTTGGCTAGCCAGAGGTGCTGGTCTTCCTTTGAAGAGGTCATATGTACATAATAGAGATTGGCAGCTTGTCCATTTCAGGCCCAGATGAAAACTCCAGAACAGTTAAAACCAGGCCCAGTGCACAGGAAAGCATATTCATCACGGAGGAAATTGTGTTCAGCCAGATTACTTGCTTGACTTCCAAATTTGCCCCTCAAACACTTCTCTTCTTAACCATCAGTTAGTTTGCCAATAAACTTTGTACTATCTTAATCTGGGATTGAAGCTTCTGTATAAGGAAGTCAGGTTTTTGTTTTGTTTTGGTTTTTTCTTTAAGAAAAATCTTTACAAATCATGTAAAACTGTGTTAATGTGAATGCATAGCTCTTTGGGAATAGCCCTACTAAGACGGGCATAAGTACCCAAAATTTAGCATCTGTCAATTTATCTGTAAACCCAAAAAGCATTATGGGATTATAAAAACAAACTTGAAATTGGAGTTCCGGCTTTAAATTCTTAATTCATCTCTACTATTCATGTGTGACCTGGACTGAAGTCCTTTAACTTCTCTGGATTTAACCTATAAAATGAGGGGAGTGGTCCATGTGGCTTCTATCAAATGTCCCTCCTACCTATAAACAGATCTACCCTGGTTCCCGTGCTCCCTTAGGCAGGTGCTTGGAGGAACGGAAAGAGAACCAGATTAGAGATTCGTAGATGTTGGCCAGCTTCCTGTCTCCACCACGTATGACTTGTGTGACCTACCTTGGACAAATCACTTCACCTCTGGGCCTCACTTTTCTAATCTGTGAAATGAGAGAGATGCACTAGATGAACTCTGAGATTCCTTCCAGTTTTATAGTCTAGAAGTGTGGCAAATTCCCACTAACTCTAATAGAAATTGAGGGACCTATTATCTCTGGGATAAAATACAAAAACTTCTGTGGTATTTAAAGACTTTCACGGCTTGTCTCCACCCTACCTTCTAAGCTGATTACATATTAGTTTCCCAGATTTACTCTGCCTTCCAACCAAACTTGCTCATTTATTATTTCCTATATAAGACACTCCATATCTCCATGTCTTTGTATGACCTGTGTTTCATATCTCAAGTATAAAATGTCTTCCCTCTTCACTTCTGCCTCCTCTTAATGCCCCACCTACTTACTCAGTGTGTGTGCATAAATATGTGTGTATACTTACTGCATGACCCTGAGCAAGTCACTTAACCCTCTTTGTCTCAGTTTCTACTTCTGTAAAATGAGCTAGAAAAGGAAATGACAAACCACTCCAGTATCTTTGCCAAGAAAATCCCAAATGGAGTCACAAAGAGTCAGACAGGACTGAAACAACTGGACTATAGCATATGTATGTATAGATAGATGTGTGTGTACTTACATTCTTCTAAGGAAAACAATATTTGTTGGTGGAGTTGTGAACTGATCCAACCATTCTGTAGAACAATTTGAAATTATGTCCATAGAGCTATAAAATTGTGCATATGCTTTGACCCAGCAATACCACTTCTAGGACTGTATCCCAAAGAGATCACAAAAGTGGGGAAAAGACCCATATGTACAAAAATATTTATGGAAGCTCTTTTATAGCAGCTTGTCATGTATATAAGTAAATTATATGTGTGTATATGTATGTATATATGCATATACATAAATTATTTATATATGATCATATGAGTATAATTATATTGCTAAGTATAATTTACTTAGTATAATTATAGTAATATAATGTTTTAGTTATATTAGTATGTACAAATTAAATATATTAATATAATTTATTTGTGTATATATTAGTATAAACATATAAGTATAATACTATTAAAAAGTAAATTATATATATAAATATAATTTACATATCTGTGTGGATGTTATTTTTCTCCAGAAGAAAGTCTGTCAATCTATCTATGTGTGTGTATATATGTATGTATGTATGTATGTATATGTATTTGTATGTATGTGTGTATATATATATATGTGGGGGGTGGGGGTGGGTAGGCATGTTTGTATTTGTGTATGCATATATGTATGTATGTATGTATGTATGATTTATTTATCTATGTGAATATTGTTTTCCCCAGAAAGTTCCTTGAGGGAAGGACCTGGTTCACTTATGTATTTGTATACCAAGCATTGAGCATAGTACCTGTTAAATGCTTTTAATAAGCCCTTCCTGAATAAATGAACTTAAAGAGTAACTTTGACCCTGTAGTGGATACATTTTTTTTTCTCTAAAATAAATCATTTATGGATTTCTTTCCCTATATCTGCCCACAGTCAACGATTTCTTTCTCTTCTGTATATGCTCTTAAAGGTCTCTTCCAACTTTAAAAAATGCATTATCTTAAATGTATGGGAGAGACTCCTTAGAGGTACAGCCATAACTAACATAGAGTGACTGGTGCTTTGGCCCAGGGTGCAGATATTTGGGAGCAGTACTTTCTCCACATGGTACATCCAGAGTCCCATCAATGTGGCACCCCTCTCCTGAGGCCCATCTTTCCCCTAGCTCCTGTGCGAGTTTTGGGCTACCAAAAGTACCAGCTTTTCTGGGAGTTGGCTAGGTCCAATACCCATATCTGACAAGCAGCATTCAATCCAGCACTGATCTCAGAATAACAGCATTGTCTCAGAACAACTGCATCCTTAGCTGGATGAGCTTTTGTGCTACCATTGCCTGTCCTACCCCACTTTAATCCACCCTGATTGGACTGTGTTTTTGCCCCAGTAAAGAAATGTATAGCTCTACTCAGATTAGAGAGAGACAGAGATAGATGGTATAGATACATAGATCTAATGTATATGCATATATCTATACAAATACATATACATGTATATCTATGTATATATGTGTATGCATATACACACAGATACACACACATCCCTTTCTTTCCCCAGTCTATACTGTAGCAACTCCTTTTTCTCTTCAAAATACTCCTCTCCCTTCTCAAGACAGAAGGGCCCTATCCAGTCATTTGCACTTGCTGATTAACTCTTGATACCTCAGTATAAATGCTTTGCTTAGTGTTGGCAGTATTTTGGATGGTAGTTCATATTTTCATACTGTACCCATCTGCCCCAAATCTCTGTATTTATACCCTGGAATGCATCCCTAGCTCTCCTAGACTATCTCTACTTCTAGTTATAAAAAAAAAGTTTCTTACAACAAAATGTGTCCCTGGAATGCATCATCTGTGTTAGTAGGAGCATTCTGGTATTTATTAATAGGATAAAATCCTAGTCAAAATCAAAATTAAATAGAGCTTCTGTTCCCAAGACGAGTAACAAAGATGATCTATAGCATACCCTACAATGAGTATATGCCATTTAAAGCAGCCAAAAAAGAAATATAATTAGATTCGAAACCAAATCTATCATTGTTTTATTTTGGTTTTCACAAGTTTTATGCCTTTTTAATAGGAGTCATAATAGTTACGTGCCAAGTAAAGCACGTGAATGTTTTTCATATTTGCACATTTATGAGTGTTTACATAACCTATGTAAGGAATAGTGTAATCCACCTAAGGGCACCTCATGAAATACTACTTCGTAACACTGTCGCTAATATATTATAGCGATAAAGTTACAAAGTTATACTGTAACTTCATCGTTAATAACCATTTCCATCATGGCACTAACAGCCATGCCAAAATGTCATCAGGGTTTAAATCATGTTTTCATAAAACTGATTAACAATATTAATTGGGAGATATGACTGTCTACAAAGGAGACACACATATCTATTTCAATTGTCGGAATAAGGAATTTTCACATATCTATTATCTTGTCAAATTAACTTATGTCCTTGAGAAAGAAGTGGAGGACTGGGGGAAGGAATAAAATCTCTTGGATCTTGATACCTGAAATGTATTTCTTACTTATTTTTCATAACTCTCAGAATAAGTACATCTTTTTTCTTATTCAGAGAATATCCTAACAAATATTATGTTTCAAATATTATCAAGTGAGAAAAATATCTGTAAAGCATTTAGCACAGTGCTTGAAACATAGTAGACATTTAATAAATGCTTATTTCCTCCCCCATTCCAAAAAACCTGAGATGTAGTGTGTAGTGGAGACAGCGCTGATCTGGGGCCAGGCCGACCTGGGTACAAGTACTGTTTCTGACACGTTACATCACTAAGAGAGGAAACAAGACAGGCCAGGAAAGGGGGTGTAAAGCAGTCACAAGGAGGCTCCTGAGATGCATGGTACTCAGGTTTCTGGGAATATCTGTGTGCTTTTAAGTGAGGGTGAAGAAAGTCAATGCTTTCTCTCCGATCTCCCTGATTCACCCTGCTGACATACAACACAACGCAATGCTGTGAACCCCCTCTTTGAGGGAGCTGCAGCTGTTTGGACAAGTGGCACATTCCAGATGCACACTCAGGCCTCTTCCTCTTCCCTCTACACAGTACTGATCTTTGCCCAGTGAACTTTTTAGGTAGATAATTTGGCCTATTTCAAAACTTCATATATCCAGACCAGATCAGAGCATCAAAAATGGATCATGAAATAAAACATGATGGAAAGAAATAGTGTATCCTAATTTTATAAAATAACATTTCACTTTACTTTTTTTTGCTTAAAACTTTGTTCAGAATGCTCTTTGAAAGAAAGATGGCCTATCAATTCAGACATTTATTAATTGGACTAGCCCAGTTTAAATATATCATGGCATAGGAACATTGACCAAAGATACTCCAGACAACACTTGTACAGGAAAAAATTGCCTGCTTCTGTTACATCATCTGTTGTCCTTCTAGACACTGTTATATTTGTGATCATAGAAACAGTCATATTATTATACACTTAGGGCTGTAAACTGCCTCATAGGCCATTTAATCCAACTTTTTTCAGGTGAAGAAACTAAGGTTCAAGCAGCTAGGCTGTTTAACATACAAAGTGCTGGACTTAGGAAGACAGGAGTTCAAATCTATCTCAGATATTTACTAGCTGTGTGACCCTGGGCAAGTCATTTAACCTGTCTCAACCTCAGTTTCCACATCTATAGAATGGAGATAATAATAGCATCTACCTCATATTTTGAAGACATAATAAAAAATGCAAATTGTTTGGCAAACCTTAAACATTATATATGTTAACTATTACTAAGTGAGCATCAGAGGTAAGATTTGAACCTAGTCCTCTTATTTCAGAGTCAATGATTTGTTTGTTTGTTTTTTTGGTCTCTTAACTATGCAATCTCCAGTCATAGCTTATATAAATATTATTATTTTGTTCACAAAAAAGTTTCAAAAACTTTCTAGAACCTTTTTTGAAACTTAAAAAAAAAACTTAAGATGTTAACATCCCCTTTGGAGACTCCCAAGCACAAACAATGAGTAGGCATGGTTTTCACCCAAACATTAGCAGGTAAAGTCTCTTGCAACTTCTTGTTGCACTTTCTTTCTCCTGAAACCAGACCCAAAGCCCCACACCCAATGATGAAGGAGAGGGGAAGGACAAATAGAATGAGAACTGTATCACAGTGATATCATTGAAGAGGTTAGAGGAAAAAAATAGCAGCAGCAGGTTTTCAAGTACCTACTGTCCGTTAGGCAAAATAAATGAGTTATTTAGTCCATCAACAAGCACCTACTATGTGCTAGGATCACAGTGTTAAGTGCCAGGAATACAAAAATATGGTCCCAATCCTCTGGGAGTTCCTCTCTCTCTCTCTCTCTCTCTCTCTCTCTCTCTCTCTGTCTCTCTCTCTCTCTCTCTCTGTCTCTATCTCTGTCTGTCTGTCTCTCTGTCTGTCTGTCTCTCTCTCTGCCTTCTCTTCCCATCATGAGAGATTTGCAATTTGGAATTAATTGGCTAGTAATGAAGCTAGATCTACTCATGAAGTTGACGACCCAAAAGCCTGACTGAGGAAACACCAATTTAACCCCCACTTCAACATGGAAGAGAAGCTGTAGCAAAAAGGGCTTCTGAGACAGCCAGTCAGCTGGCATAGTCCAAGATCTCCTGGTCCCCTCCCACTCTCATGCCATCCCTGACATACCAGGCAGTCTGGAACAGCATATAAATTGTGAACTTGGGGTCAAGAAGACCTGGGTTGGAATCCCACCTTAGAAGCATCTTAATTGTGTGACCTCAGGGTAGACTCAATCTCTTAGTGCCCTAATTTGTAAACTAACTTGTAAAATGCATATAACTCACCTACCCATTTCCCAGGGTAATTAAAACATAAAATGATTTGCAAACCTTATAGTACCAAACTAATATGAGATATTTCATTTGTATTAGGATTATTTTGAAACCAAAATCACCATGTTTCCTTTTTTCAAATGTGACTTTCAGTAAGTGGCCTAGTCAAAAGAGGATTTTCCTGACAAACACAAAAGAAACAAAAAGTTCTTAAGAAAACATATCCTATAAAAACTCTATGGTGCTATGAATTAGTTTTCTGCTTTTCTCTGACATTTTCCCCTTTCTCTCCTCCATCCTCAGCCCAAACATTTGTCAAAGGAATTTTTTCTTTTTCATACCCTAAGCCAGATCGTCCCCCCCAGGTAGCTCAATGGGAGATCAAAGCAAAATGAACACCTAAGCCATTTTCTTCCTCTTTTCAATTAATTTCTCATTGGGCTAGAATTGTAATTTCTGTGCCCCACGGTTCTTGACACGCATGTTCTCAGCACCTTATCCAGTGACCACATCTGTTTAATCATGAGGACTTCCAAGTGGAGCAGTGATGTCTCTACCATTAACACACCACCAGCAGAATGGAAGAAAAGGAACTGATTGCCAGAAGATAAATTTCCAAGGCACGTCCCTGTGCCTCGCAGGTTCAAACAACAAAAAAACCGAAGCCCCCAAAGGAGGAAAGGAGTCTGAGTATCCAAGAAGATAGACAGAATGGTCTTTTCTGAGCAAGCATCAGCAGTGTGGTCCAGGGGTCTGACTCTGGAATCAAAGGATGTGTGTCCAAATTTAGCCTCTGAGGCTTACCACCTCGGTGACCTTGTAACCTTCAGTTTCCTTATCTATAAATAAGTGGGTTGGACTAGATCGGTGGTGGGGCCTCAAGTACCAGCCCTTTGACTGAATCCAAACTGGCCAAAGGGCCACACTTGAGGACCTTGAGGGCCACATGTGGCCTCAAGGCCACAGATTCCCTACCCCTGGACTAGATGGTCTCTTCCAAAACCAAACTATGGTGGACACTTAACCAGTAATTTGAGAAAGGGAAATAATACATCCAAAGCAATGCCTTTTGGAGAATACAGGAGATATAGTTCAGGAAATCTCTTTCTATTACACAATCCTATGACATTTAAAGCTCATCATAGCCTGAGTTC
Source organism: Petaurus breviceps papuanus (assembly GCF_028583685.1). Taxonomy (NCBI): domain Eukaryota; kingdom Metazoa; phylum Chordata; class Mammalia; order Diprotodontia; family Petauridae; genus Petaurus; species Petaurus breviceps. Next base: position 14,446,265 of record NW_027186457.1, on the reverse strand, counting down.
TCCCTGTCTTTGTATTTCTTATTACACTTATTATTATTACATTATTATTACACTGCCCTCTGCACCTTCTGTGATCCAGATGCTTCTTCTGACACACATAGCACTCCACCAACCCCATCCATGCCCTTACGTTAATTGTTATCCAGAGTGTTCTGTCCCTCTCACTTCTATTTTTTTATTTTCCTAGACTTCTTCAAATCTCACCTTCTGTAGGAAGCCCTTTCCAGTCTCCCTCCCTCTGACCACCCCACCCCTAGAGGACTTTCCTCTCTGAAACTACCTTTGACATATTTTGTCAAAAACATCTTGTAGGTAGCTAGTTTTTTGCAGGTTGTCTCTTCCATTAGGACAGAAGCTCCTTGAGGCCAGGGGCCCTGTATTTAGCCTTTCTTATAGTGACTGCCATGTAGTAAGTTCTTAACTAATGCTTGCTATTTTACTGAATGATACCACAATTTAGAATCAAAGGTTTTAGATTTCAACTAACCTCCCTTCTACGAAATTCCCCAAACGTGCCATTTCCTTGGAGACCTCTGATTGGGTATGAGGAGGGAACTGATTGATTTGTCCCATCGTACAGAGGAAAGGTAAACGAAAAGAAGTTGGAAGACCTCTATTCTGAGCCAGGGTCTTCCAGTAACAAGGTATATGTATGACCTTAGATAAGTCATTCACCCTCTCTAGGTTTCAGTTTCCTTATCTGTAAAATGAGGTTAGATTTGAGGATCTCTTAGATCTAATATTCTCTGCCAGATGTAGAGCATTTCAGCTCATTTTACAAGTAGGTCAGAGTTGAAACTCTGAAGAATCCTCAGATAGGAGATTTGACTTTTGTATCTGATTGGTTGACTGATATTAGGCAAACTGCTGCATCCTTTGGGGCCTCAGTATCTCTAGTAACAAAATAGTAGTGAGTCCCTCTTCACCCCTACCTGCCCATTTTTTTTGTAATGAGATTCAAGATCCTTGATTCAATTAAATTCAACAAACTCTTACTAAGCAACTACCATGTTCAAGATTCTGTATGTCAGAAGTAAAACAGTCTCTGACTTCTCCAGAATCTTATCTTCTCCTGAGGACAAGGGAGGGCAGGGAAGGACATGATGTACACAAATAAATCCAAAATATACACAGAGTAAATTCTAAGTAATTTCCAGAGTGTGGGTGGGAAAGGACTTGAGTGGGCTGTGGACTCAGTAAAGATCTTCTATGGATGGCTGTGCTTGGGCTGAGCCTTGAAAGGAGGTAGAGTTTTCCAAGAGACTGAAGTTAGGAGGAAGAGCACTCCAGGCATGGAAGACAGCCTCTTTTGAAAAGGTTATATAAATTGTTATGCAATTGTATCCTAACTAAGGAAACAGGCTGATTTCACTGATAGCTTTGGCCAGTGCAAGTAGAAGACTGGGACCTCAGCTTACAATTGGCGGCCCCACATGTGGCCCTGTTTACCCAAGGAAAACCCTTCGTATCTGGCAGCTTTGACACGTAAGTGCCTTGAGGAAGGGATGTTGAACCTTACTTCCCATTTTATTCAAAAATGCCCTCAGAGCTGCTAGAGCTGGTTCCAAAGTGTTTTCAGGAAATCGCTAAAACATCTAGGCATAGCAAACACCCTTTTATGAAACCTCACCTATTGTTTTGACCCTATCAACACTAAATACATAAAAAAAAACCACTTTGCTTTAAAAAAAAAAAGTCATTATACCACCTACTTCTAGTCAGGAAGCTCTAAACCCTAAGTCATTTCCTACTTTGTTGGGCCAAGGAATGTGTTAGGAGGATGTGTGACTATGGACACATGACTCAGACTAAGAACTGTTTCTGTGGAATTTATTTCCTGGCTAGGATTCTTGGAACTCAGTTGCTCATTGGATTAAGTGGTAACTTGAGCTATCATTGCTTTTATAGACATTTTGAGAATAAGTTTATAGTAAAATCAGACTTGATGAATAGAGCATGAATTCTATTCATTAAAATCTAAGTAGCCATTCGGCATTTTGACTCCTGAAATGATGCAACCTTTCTCTGATTAGGGTGTACTATGAAGCATATTGTATTATTTTGAAATCTGGAATTTAAAAGGTACTAACCAGGAAAGTTAGAGGAGGGCAATGAGAAGGGACTTAATGCCCTCAGCTTCAGAGGGGTTCCATTGGCTAAGATCAAGGAAAAGTGTCTATTATTGACTGTGTCCAGATTGAGGCTGTTTTAGAAGTTCTGCAAATGAGATGGGTTTAGCAAGGCCAGGAAACAGGAAGCTGATGGGATGGACACCTCCAGGATAGATGTTTCAAGCAGGAACGGGTCATTTTTTTTTTAAAGAGACCTCATAGTGGGTGGTACCATGCACATAAAGACCAGGCTCAGGAATGGGGATAAAGACATGTTGGATCAAATAACATCCACTGGCCAGAGTTTGAAAACTGAGATAACATCTAGCCTGCTAACTGAGATGAGATTGTACCCCTGACGTTCTAGAATTCTGAGTGAATAGGGAAGGACTTCAGATACTGCTACCAGGGGCATCCCTTTTCCTAGTGTTGCAATACCAATCCCTTGTTGCTCAAACCCTTTAGAATTCCCTGTAACTCAGACATCAGGTAGCTTGCAATACCACTCGGCATGTACAGGCTATTCAAGAGAACACACAGGAAAAGGGTTGTATGATAAGCAACTGCTTCATAAATGTTTGTTGAATTGGATCATACACTTAAAGATCTTCTCATCTAAACCCTTTATTTTACAGATGAGAAAATTGAGGGCTTGAGGGAGAAAGTGACTTGCCCACAGTCATCCAAAAAGTTATTGATGAAGTTCAGGATTCTAACCCAGGCCCTCTGGACTACAAATTTGGACTAGAAATCCAACACCCTTTCCATTATGCTACTCCAGCCTATGAAGTGAATTAAATTAAAAATCCCCAGGGCTACTAGATTTCCCAGAGCCACACAGCTCTGCTGTCTCACTATTTCTCTCTCCTTTCATAGTCAACTCTGAGATAACAAATAATGGGCCAAATTTTAAAAACATGAATCAAAATTCTCCTGGGTTCAAATCCTGATGCTTCTGTCTATGGGTCTTGAAGAAGTCACTTAAATTTTATAGCATTCAGTTTCTTTATCTGCAAAATGGTTGGACTAGATAAGTCAGTAGGTGGCACAGAAGACAGAATTTTAGGAAGACCTGAATTCAAATCTAGCCTCTGATACTTACTAGCCCTGTGATCCTGGGCAAGTCATTTATCCATCTGACTCAGTTTCCTCAACTGTAAAGTGGGGATAAGAATAGTAACTAATTCACAGATTTGTTGTAAGGAATAAATGAGATATTTTTAAATTGTTTAGTATAGTGCCTGGTACATAGTAGGTGTTTAATAAATGCTTATTCCATCCACCCATCCATCCAGGTGACCTCTAAGGTCCCTGGTAGCTCAAGCGTTCTGTAATTCATGAGCCTGTAATCCAGCAACACAAGGAAGGCAGAGAGTCAGACAAAGCACTAGGAGAAGGGGCTCCCAAGGTGTGACAAGTGCTGGCCTCTGGGTGGAGGTCACTCTGGGCTGGTCACTTGATCTCGAAAAGCCTCAGTTTCTTCTTCATAAAATGGGAATGATAACAGCTCTTCCTCTACCGAGTTGTCGAATGAAGCCACTGAAATATATATATATATATAAAGTTTTGTGAAAACCCTAAAGGATTATGTAAATGCTAACTATTATAAAGAAAAACAGACCTAGCCCACTCTTAGATATCTTTGACTTATATCATAGACTTAAGGAGGGAAGGGACCCCAGATCCCATCTAGTCCAATCCCCTCATTTTACAGTTGAGGAAATTGAGTCAGAGAAAGTAAATTGACTTAATAAAGTCGCACAGTACAAAGCAGAAACAGAATTTTAATTCAGGTCCCCTGACTTCAAATCCAACATTCCTTCCACCGTTATCTCTGTTATGAGGTTGACTAAGAAGAGAGAACTAGGTAACCTTATAACTGTCTCTTGCTCTTATAACTAGGTAACCTTATAACTTGTCACTTCCTTCTGAAGTGAAAGAGGGGGAAATGGTAGATGACCTCCCCAAGGTATTCAGGGACTGGGATGGGGGGAGAAAGGAGGGAAGAAGAGGGAAAAGGAGAGAAAGAAGAGGGGAGAGAAAGAAGGAAAGAGGAAAAGGAAAGAGTCAGAGACAGAGATAGACACAGAGGGAGAGGGAGAGAGAGAGAGAGAGAGAGAGAGAGAGAGAGAGA